>NC_090831.1:18853397-19155594 GCF_028021215.1 Eschrichtius robustus
GAACAGATTGGATTGTAAATTGAGATGATTAATTTTGTTAAGGTGACAGAATTTACGTTACTCTCTATAGTTCAAGGTAGCTTGCTGACATGCTGCATTCCAACTGATTTTGTTTTATATTAGTTAGTGAAGCCTACAGGGAAATGCTCACAGCGGACAATCTTGATATTGACAACATGAGACACAAAATTAGAGATTATTCCTTATCAGGGGCCTACCGAAAGATCATTATTCGTCCTCAGAATGTCAGCTGGTGAGTAATAGTCTGGAATGAAATAGAACTGAACTACTAGATTTTAACCTTTTTCATTATATAAATATTTTTCATTGCTTACAGCCTGGCATAAAAGTGTTATTGTTGTTATTAAATACTATTCTCATTACTGCTACTACCTGGTATTTTTCAAATTATCAGGAGATAAATGAATTCAAATATATAGTGAAAGTGGCTAAGTTTACATCTTACTGACATTGCTAAATTATTGAAGAGATGTGCAGAGAATGAACTTTTTCCCTATTCCTAAAAAACTGAGATTTTCAAGTTATCTTGCTCAGAATTAGCTATGAGTTCCACACTGATATGGTTGTTGCATTATCATGTTTCTAGAGAGAAAAAGATACTTGTATTAACCCATTTTAAAATACTTTAATACCTAGTATTATGTAAAGCTTTATTTGATAATTAAAAAAATTAAAGCCTGGACTAGTTGCCCACTGTCAGGAAATTCTCTTTTCCTTCTCGCCATCTTTTCTCCCTTTTCCTCTTCCCTCCTCTTCTCTGGATTGTGGCAAGAGGCTGACAGAGTTGGCCTCCATCTTGCCAGAGAGCAGTTTCTCACAGTAACATGGTGTTGTTAGTGGTGATAACCGCTCTGGAGAAAGTACAGATGCTGTGATTAATTCAACTGCATCTCTGCCAAGTGAAGTTTACTACTTACCAACTACATACAAAAGGAATTTCCATCCTAGGGTAACATTTTTTATTTTTACCATAGGCTGGCATCATCTGTCACCTTGCTATATAGTATTTATATATAAAATATGGCTGTATTCTGTTATTGAATACTCCCACCTAGAATTATTTACACTAGGCCTGTGTGTTTTCCTTGCTAAACAAATGGTGATGAGTAACTTAGTGCCTGTTATGGAAATTCACATTCACACTTTGCTTTATATGTTTCGAAGGGAAGTCGTTGCATATGATGATCCTAAAATTCCACTCTTCAACACAGATGTGGACAACCTAGAAGGGAAACCACCACCAGTGTTTGCTTCTGGTAAGTTTACTCAGCCATCAGTTCTGTGTCAACTTTGAAATGTTTTCTCATACAAAAACATATTTAAAAAAAAAAATCTTATAATGACCACCATCTCCCAACCCACTCTATGATCTCTATTTTGTGTTTTGTCATCTTAGTTTTATGATTACAGTTGGAGGTCAGTATTAAAACAGTATTTCCCACTGAAAATGAATGAACATTATAGAAGGTTGTGATATTAGGTTATTGAATATCCTCCCCACTCCCATAGAGAGTTAACAAAGTTGAGTGAAAACCCAGCAAGAGAGTCTAAAATGCCTTTTCATTGTCAAATTCTTGTTGCCATTCCTTTGTCTGTTTTCACCCTGTGCTGTAAATTTTTTTTGTTTTTCATTTTACGTGTGTTTCTCTCCTATGCTCTTCTGTCACCTGCCCTTTCTATGAAGGTTCCAGGTAGAATTACTATAGGGATTCAGCTGGATCCTTCACTCACAGATCTCTTACTTCCATGCCTCATTTTCTGAGGCCCCATGGGAAGTAGGCTGAAGAAAGGAGCACAGTTCTTTTATCTGTATAGAGATTATGTGACTCGCCCCAGTCTGTCTGCAGCTGCCTTACTTTCTGACTGTTCTTTCTTGCCTAGCAGAAGGCAAATACAGAGCCCTGAAGATGGATTTTTCTCTCCCTCCTTCTACCTACGCGACCATGGCCATTCGCGAAGTGCTAAAAATGGATACCAGCATCAAGAACCAGACCCAGCTGAATACCACCTGGCTCCGCTGAGGCCTTTGTGTCCAGATTAGAAAATGCAGATACATGTTTGCTGGCTTCCTGTTCATTTTCCTCTTAGTCCAGACCCCTATGTGGATTTTGGATCTTTGTACTAAAAGTCTATTTGTATTTTTCCAAGTTTTTATTAGCTTAATTTGCAATATTTGTACATACATACAAATTTTGAGGATCCTAATTCTAGCTCAGAGAATATCAGTTGGTTAGAATATATTTCAGGTGCTTAAATCATAGTAAAACGTCAGCTTTACTGGCTTTATAATCATTTAAAGGAATTTGGTTTAAAGTAGCAGTTTTAGGTTTTGCTACATTCTTCGAAGGACAACAGTAATTTTTAATGCATCCATGAATGGAGTACATAACAATGCATTTTAAGAGAAAATGCAACAAAACATATCTTGGCTATGGATAAATAATTAGAGTGACCCTTCCCCCTAAAACCTGTGAATATAAATAACAGTACTCATGCTTGTTTAAATGGTGATAAAACATCCACAAGTTTAAAAACACAAAGTGATTGTCATTATCCAGCTCATGAACCAGGTTCAGGTAAGTGTTTATAGACTTTTCAGTTGCAATAGCTTTTGCATTTATTATTATCATTGGCTTGCAGGAGAGTTGCATCAATAGGGCATTTTATTTCTTGATGTAAACATGTGCACCTCTTTTTGTTAGTTAAGGTCTAATTTTTATTCTAGGTGCCTTTTATGTTCAGAACTCTTTCCACGGGACTGATTGATATCTGCCCGAAAATAAATGATAGAGAATAAAGCTTTTGAAAACTTACAAGGGCTCCTCCTATCAACAGCATTATCCTTGGTTATTCACGGCTTAGGTATTTCCAGTTCTGGCCATGCATAAAACTTTGCTCTGGTGTGAAAGCATAAATACGCCTTTCCAAAGGTGTGTGACATAATTGTACCATCATTTCTAGAATGAAATATAATAAATATTTTTAAAAACTCAGTTCTACTGGTTATGTTAATAAATAAATACTTAAACTGAATGCAAATGAGAATGTTGGCCCTACTGAAGGCGAGAAACTAAGTGAATGAGAGATCCTCAGAAAAGGTGTGTGGTGTCATGACCGGGCGTGAGATAATATGGTGGCGTGTCCAATTGTATGACTGATTGACCATGTTAGACTGGCATCAAGGTTATTCTTACAGTAGCACCACTCACTTGCCTTCCAGCGTGCTTTCTGGTTGGAAAAGAAAGGGATAGAGAAGAGCCACCCTACTCCACCATGGGAGTATGGATGACATTCGTCCTGTATCTGTCAGTGGAAACAAGGTGGAAAATTGTATTTTAGCCCTGGTATTTTAATGATGTCTGTCACGTTGCAGAGGTTAAAAAAAGATTAGAACCCTCCTGGTAAATTACCCTTTCAGCTGGCTAATTTCTAAAGAATCTTTTGCCCCACCAGGGCCAAATATATGAAATGTATGATTTGTCTATTTGTACTTTCCAGTGCTAGCAAGTTATTCTTCAGCAGACTGATTAGTGAGAAAGTATTTATTGAGGGAACCTAACTCTGCATGTTGCAAGTGCATTCCGTACGTCTGCATTTATAAATTTACATTACAAAAAAAAAAAAAAGTGAGGCTAAACTTATGTTTTCTTCATTTTCGAAGTATTGATACTTGTGGCTCTTTGTGCCGAGGTAATTTTCCTGGCTGCATTAGCTGACTTCCAGTTTGTGCATGTCTCCTCTTAAACAGCAGTGAAGGATAATGATTCAGGGCAGATCCTTAGAGCCATTTTGAGACTTGGGGACATATCTAATGCTAGGGACTTGGTCAACTGGGAATAAATCATTGCCGTAGCATCTTCTTGTTAACAAAGTGGGGGTGTGGGGCGGGGGGCAGGATTCCCGTGAGGCAGGTTTACGAAGCTTGACGGCAGCTGCATCCTCAACATAAAAGTATCTTTGAAAAAAGAAATCTTTGTTTCCTAAATTTTTCCCGGACAAATAATAAAGGATGAGTGTTTTTTATTATAATATAAAACCAGCGCTATCTACTGATGGAAAAGTAAGCTAAATAACCACCGTCTGACCATCAACTGTTTTCATGGTTTCATGTGGTAGATTATAACTAGACTGCTATTATACTAATTAAAAAGATACCTGGTTGATTCCCAAATCTTCATGGTTACATGTTGTAGACAACAACTAGACATCTATGATACTAATAAAAGTTTTTTTTTTCCTGGTTGATTCCTGAATCAACCGAAAAATTGGTAGCAGCTGCAACAGCACGTCAGTACTTAAAACTCCACCAGTTGTTCCAGGCTGTACAAATTAGCACAAACCGGTATGTATTTGCACTAAACTGCATTTTATGGCCAATTTTGCACTAAAAAATCAGGGTGTGGGTATGGGTGTATAATACAAAATAGAATATATATAAATGTTATACTAACTTCTTATCTGTGCTAATGCGTGTACATGTGGTATTTTGAAACATAAAAACAGTCTAGGAGAATGTACTGTGTGGTTAGCATGGGTGAAGAAGTGAGAACACAGCAGAAGAACCTCAAAGCCGTGGATGGCCAGGTTCTGCCCTTCCTGAATTGAAGAGTGTGCCTGCATAACAAAGGGTAATTTAAAAGTTTTTCTTTGTTCAATGAAATCTGCTTTCCTACTTTATGGGGCTACATTTCTATAGGATGAAACTTCTCTGTTTTGGATCACAAACTCCTTGGAAAACCTAAGGAAAAAGTGTGGACATTGTCTCCAGGGGAAGGAAAGGGGTAAAGCATGTATATACACACACATACACCTATACATACACATATGTGCTAACTTTTTATACAGTTTTATGCGCTCCAGTGTAGTATTCAGCTAAGACCCCCTACTCTGGGTCAGTGCTTTCCAGACGTTAATGTGCATAGGAATCACCTGGAGATGCTGTTACTGCAGAATGTATTTCAGGAAGTCCAGATGGGGTCAGAAATACCTTGTGTTTCTAACAAACTCCCAGAGGTACTTGTGCTGCTGATATGCACACCACACTTGGGGAAGCAAGGCTCTAGACCTTTGCCGGCCAGTACAGCAGCCCTAGCCACGCATGTTAATTTATTATTATTATTTTTTTTTTTTGGCTGTGTTGGGTCTTCATTTCTGTGCGAGGGCTTTCTCTAGTTGTGGCAAGTGGGGGCCACTCTTCATTGCGGTGTGCGGGCCTCTCACTATCGTGGCCTCTCTTGTTGCGGGGCACAGGCTCCAGACGCACAGGCTCAGTAGTTGTGGCTCACGGGCCTAGTTGCTCCGCGGCATGTGGGATCTTCCCAGACCAGGGCTCGAACCCGTGTCCCCTGCATCAGCAGGCAGATTCTCAACCACTGTGCCACCAGGGAAGCCCCACGCATGTTAATTTAAATTTAAGTTCACTAAAATGAAGTTGAGCTTCCCAGTCACACTAGCCACAGTTCAACAGCCCCGTAGCCATCTGTGTGGTTAGTGGCTGCTGTATTGGACAGCACTGCTCTGGATAACAAATACGTCACCAGAAATATTCCAGTACACAGGAGGTGCGACACCCAGCGATGCTAATGATTAAAGACAAACGCTCAGGTAATACACATTCCACAGGTGCAGGTGGGGTTACGTTGCCATTAGATCCAGGGCTCACACTGATGGCTTAAGAGTTCCCACTTGAAGTAGATCACCCTAGGGGTCTTCCTTAAACTCAGTTCAGTGCTTCTCATATTCTGGTTTCCTCCTGGATCACCTGTGATCCTTTTTTCTGCCCTTGCTTTCATCTAGATACCTTGTCCAAAGGTTTAATCAAACCATTCTTAAAGCTCTGAGGCCTTTTTGCTCCACAGGGGGAAATTATCCAGAACTGCTGGATAATTAAAATTATCCTTAACTGCTGTCATTTAAAACTTTCCTTCTTGGCTGGCACATGCTGTAGCTTCTTAGGAAAGCAACAGCTGCAGCAAGCATGGTTGGAGGGTCCACATGATTGTGTTGTCTCAGAGGAGTACGGTGATGACTTTGTGTTACAGCTTTTCCACCCATACTAAAGACTCCTGCAAAGTGACCAGTATATAAAAGAGATGGCAACAGGGAACTATAATAGGAGAAGTTATTCAGAGCCCTGTCTTCTGATGCATACGTACCTTCCCCTCAAAAGCTCTAAATGTTTTTCTAGAGCAACTCTTTCCAATAGAAATATCATGTGAGCTGCATATGTAATTTGAAATGTTCTAGTAGCCACATGGAGTCTGTTTAAAAAGAGACAGGTGGGATTAATAGTATGTATTTTATTTAAACCAATATATCTAAAAGATCATTTCAACATGTAATTAATATGCAAAGCTAAATATTTTTCAGTCTGCTTTTTGTAGTAAGTCTTTAAAATACAGTGTGTATTTTACACTTAATACACATCTCAGTTTGGACCAGTCACATTTCCAGTGTTCAGTAGCCACATGTGGCCAGTGGCTACTGTGTTGGACAGTAAGGTTTTGAAAGAGCACTTCTTTATTGCATGTCCTTGGTATAATGGTAAATATGCCTTCAGTATTAAGGTTTAATTTGTCATACTGGGAATATGTAAGTTGGGAGTAAGGCTAGTTAAATGTGATTTTGGCACGCCTAATTGATTATTACATTTTATGGTGATTGGGAGTAAATGTTTTTACTATGGGAGGACATAGCAAACATGACTGTTAATAGATGGGAAATATTTCAGGATGCTGAACTTTTCCTTAAGCTGTTCCCGATGACGCTCTGCAATTTTCTCTCCTCTAAATAATGCAGAGCTAATCCTTAGTGCAGCTTCTATTTAGATTTTAGAGTCCAAATTCATGGAATATAAATTGAGGTTTCAGGGGTGAGAGTGAGGATTCTGTGACTGGTTAGCACCCAAAGCTGGGAACCCAAGTTGTTTGTGCAGGCGGGGTAAGGCGATTGAAGCAGGGCTGAAGTTTCTGCCTTGTTTTTTTTATTAATAGCTTTGTTGAGATATATTTCATATGTTGTACAATTCACTTATTTAAAGTATGTAATTCAGAGGTTTTTTAGTGTATCCAGAGCTGTGCAACCATCACCACCATCAGTTTTACACCACCTTTATCACCCCAAAAAAGAAACCCCTTACCCATCAGCAATCACTTTCCATGCCCAGCCCCTGGCAAGAACTACTTTCAGTCTCTATAGATTTGTCTGTTCTGATCATTCATATAAATGAGGTTATACAATATGTGGTCTTTTGTGACTTCTTTCATTTAGCATAATGTTTTCAAGTTTCATCCATGGTGTAGTAGGTGTCAGTGCTTCATTCCTTTTTATTGCCACATAATATTCCATGTGTGAATATACCACATTTTGTTTATCCATTCATCCATTTGACGGATGTTCGGGTTGTTTTCACCTTTTGGCTGTCATGAATAATGCTCCTAGAAACGGTTTTGTTCAAGTTTCTGTGTGGATATATGTTATTTCTTTTGGACATATAACTAGGAGTGGAATTGCCGGGTCATATAGGAACTCTGTGTTTAATCTTCTGAGGAGCTGCCAGAATGTTTTTCAAAGCATCTGCACCATTTTACATTCTTACCAGGAGCGTATGAAGGTTCCAGTTTCTCCACATCCTCACCAACACTTGTTATCTGTCTGATTATAGCCACCCTAGTGGTTGTGAAGTTGTATCTCATTGTGGTTTTGACTTGCATTTCCCTAATGACTAATTATGTTGAACATCTTTTTGTGTGCTTATTGGTCTTTTTTCTACGTTTTTTGAAGAAATGTCTATTCAGATCCTTGGTGCATTGTAAAATTGAGTTATTCGTCTTTTTGTGGTTGAGTTTTAAGACCTCTTATATTTTCTAGATATAGTATCAGATATACAGTTGGCATATATTTTCTCCCATTCCCTGTGTTTTATCACTTTCTTGGGGACTGAGTTTTAAAGGTTTCAGGAGATATTCTTTGTTGAGATTTTGTTTGTAAACCAGTCCACAGTAACCCCAAAATGGATTTTCATGACAGGGACGGCTGGAGGTTAAGTGCAAGAGTTCCTCAACCTTAACTCTCTGGAATGAAAGGCACTTAGGCACACCTGGGAGCACTTCTCATTCAACTCTGATCAGCTCCACTTGCAGCCTCTGAGATCTGTGTTGGCACAAATAGCATGTGGGTAAAAGCACCCCTGCTACTCTCTTGAGACGCCCCCAACCCACGGCTGCTCTTTATGGGCCACAGTCATCCTGTTTCTACCTTTTTTCCCTTACTATTTACAAAAATAGTTTTCACCATGCAAGATCTGATGCCTGTTTTGACCAAGACAAAAGGTTTCACTCTTAAAAACCTTGGTCTAGAGGACTCAGTCGCTTTATTTGACAAGGAAGCCACTTTCCATTGACTTGACCCTTTAGAAAGATGATATTGTCTTAGTTGATCCTAATACCATTCTCTGTCTAATAATGTGGAGTTAAAGTCTGTTTCTTTCCTGAGCCATCCTGACTGCTTAGGGTCGGTCCCTTGTGCTTTAATTAGGAGGAAGTCATGATGTAGATAACTCCAAAAAGTGAAAATCCAAAATTAGATATAGTTTACTTTTTAAAAATAAATTTATTTATTTATTTATTTTTGGCACGGGCTTTCTCTAGTTGCGGCGAGCGGGGGCTGCTCATTGTTGCAGTGCGCAGGCCTCTCATTGGGTGGCTTCTCTTGTTGCGGAGCACGGGCTCTAGGTGTGCGGGCTTCAGTAGTGGTGGCACACGGGTTTAGTAGTTGTGGCGCGCAGGCTCAGTAGTTGCGGTGCACGGGCTTAGTTGCTCCGCAGCATGTGGGATCTTCCCGGACCAGGGCTCGAACCGGTGTCCCCTGCATTGGCAGGCAGATTCTTAACCACTGCGCCACCAGGGAAGCCCTAGATATAGTGTACTTTAAATACAGCACAGCTTTTGATATCTGTAATTCTACAAAGAAAAAAATATGCATCATTCATTCCACAAATGTTTATTGCATTCCTGGTACAGGCATACCTCATTTTACTGCACTTCACAGGTACTGCGATTTTTACAAATTAAAGGTGTGTGGCAGCCCTGGGCTGAGCAAGTCTATTGAGATCATTTTTCCAACAGCATCTGCTCATTTCACGGCTCTGTCACATCTTTGTAATTCTTACAGTATTTCAAATTTTTTCATTATTTGTTATGGTGATCTGTAACCTCTGATGTTACTCTTTTTTTTTTTTTTTTTAAATCAGTCATCAATTTTATACACATCACTATATACATGTCAATCCCAATCGCCCAATTCAGCACACCACCATCCCCACCCCACTGCAGTTTTCCCCCCTTGGTGTCCATACGTTTGTTCTCTACATCTGTGTCTCAACTTCTGCCCTGCAACCTGGTTCATCTGTACCATTTTTCTAGGTTCCACATACATGCATTAATATACGATATTTGTTTTTCTCTTTCTGACTTACTTCACTCTGTATGACAGTCTCTAGATCCATCCACGTCTCAACAAATGACTCAATTTCTTTCCTTTTTATGGCTGGGTAATATTCCATTGTATATATGTACCACAACTTCTTTATCCATTCGTCTGTCAATGGGCATTTAGGTTGCTTCCATGACCTGGCTATTGTAAATAGTGCTGCAGTGAACATTGGGGTGCATGTGTCTTTTTGAATTACGCTTTTCTCTGGGTGTATGCCCAGTAGTGGGATGGCTGGGTCATATGGTAATTCTATTTTTATTTTTTTAAGGAACCTCCATACTGTTCTCCATATTCTAACTGGTGTGAGGTGATACCTCATTGTAGTTTTGATTTGCATTTCTCTAATAATTAGTGATGTTGAGCATCTTTTCATGTGCTTCGTGACTGTCTGTATGTCTTCTTTGGAGAAATGTCTATTTAGGTTTTCTGCCCATTTTTGGATTGGGTTGTTTGTTTCTTTAATATTGAGCTGAATGAGCTGTTTATATATTTTGGAGATTAATCCTTTGTCCGTTGATTCATTTGCAAATATTTTCTCCCATTCTGAGGGTTGTCTTTTCGTCTTGTTTATGGTTTCCTTTGCTGTGCAAAAGCTTTGAAGTTTCGTTAGGTCCCATTTGTTTATTCTTGTTTTTATTTCCATTAGTCTAGGAGGTGGATCAAAAAAGATCTTGCTGTGATTTATGTCAAAGAGTGTTCTTCCTATGATTTCCTCTAAGAGTTTTACAGTGTCCAGTCTTACATTTAGGTCTCTAATCCATCTTTAGTTTATTTTTGTATATGGCGTTAGGGAGTATTCTAATTCCATTCTTTTACATGTAGCTGTCCAGTTTTCCCAGCACCACTTATTGAAGAGACTGTCTTTTCTCCATTATATATCTTTGCCTCCTTTGTAATAGATTAGATGACCATAGGTGCGTGGGTTTATCTCTGGGCTTTCTATCTTGCTCCATTGATCTGTGTTTCTGTTTTTGTGCCAGTACCATATTGTCTTGATTACTGTAGCTTTGTAGTATAGTCTGAAGTCAGGAAGTCTGATTCTTCCAGCTCCGTTTTTTTCCCTCAAGACTGCTTTGGCTATTCGGGGTCTTTTGTGTCTCCATACAAATTTTAAGATGATTTGTTCTAGTTCCGTAAAAAATGCCATTGGTAATTTGATAGGGATTGCATTGAATCTATAGATTGCTTTGGGTAGTATAGTCATTTTCACAGTATTCTTCCAATCCAAGAACGTGGTATATCTCTCCATCTGTTGGTATCATCTTTAATTTCTTTCATCAGTGTCTTATAGTTTTTTGCATGCAGGTCTTTTGTCTCCCGAGGTAGGTTTATTCCTAGGTATTTTATTCTTTTTGTTGCAATGGTAAATGGGAGTGTTTCCATAATTTCTCTTTCAGATTTTTCATCATTAGGGTATAGGATTGCAAGAAATTTCTGTGCATTAATTTTGTATCCTGCAACTTTACCAAATTCATTAATTAGCTCTAGTAGTTTTCTGGTGGCAGTTTTAGGATTCTCTATGTATAGTATCATGTCATCTGCAAACAGTGACAGGTTTACTTCTTCTTTTCCAATTTGTATTCCTTTTATTTCTTTTTCTTCTCTGATTGCCGTGGCTAGGACTTCCAAAACTATGTTGAATAATAGTGATGAGAGTGGACATCCTTGTCTCATTCCTGATCTTAGAGGAAATGCTTTCAGTTTTTCACCATTGAGAATGTTTGCTGTGGGTTTGTCATATATGGCCTTTATTATGTTGAGGTAGTTTCCCTCTATGCCCACTTTCTGGGGAGTTTTTATCATAAATGGGTGTTGAATTTTGTCAAAAGCTTATTCTGCATCTATTGAGATGATCATATGGTTTTTCTTCTTCAATTTGTTAATATGGTGTATCACATTGATTGATTTGCGTATATTGAAGAATCCTTGCATCCCTGGGATAAATCCCACTTGATCGTGGTGTATGATCCTTTTAATGTGTTGTTAGATTCTGTTTGCTAGTATTTTGTTGAGGATTTTTTTTTTCCTCTTTTTTTTTTTTAATTTATTTATTTATTTATTTTTGACTGTGTTGGGTCTTCGTTTCTGTGCGAGGGCTTTGTCTAGTTGTGGCAAGTGGGGGCCACTCTTCATTGCGGTGCGCGTGCCTCTATCGCCGCCTCTCCTGTTGCGGAGCGCAGGCTCCAGACGCGCAGGCTCAGTAATTGTGGCTCACGGGCCCAGTTGCTCCGCGGCATGTGGGATCTTCCCAGACCAGGGCTCGAACCCGTGTCCCCTGCATTGGCAGGCAGATTCTCAACCACTGCGCCACCGGGGAAGCCCCATTGTTGAGGATTTTTGCATCTATATTCATCAGTGATATTGGTCTGTAATTTCTTTTTTTGTAGTATCTTTGTCTGGTTTTGGTATCAGGGTGATGGTGGCCTCATAGAATGAGTTTGGGAGTGTTCCTTCCTCTGCAATTTTTTGGAAGAGTTTGAGAAGGATGGGTGTTAGCTCTTCTCTAAACGTTTGATAGAATTCACCTGTGAAGCCGTCTGGTTCTGGACTTTTGTTTGTTGGAAGATTTTTAATCACAGTTTCAATTTCATTACTTGTGATTGGTCTGTTCCTATTTTCTGTTTCTTCCTGGTTCAGTCTTGGAAGATTATACCTTTCTAAGAATTTGTCCATTTCTTCCAGGTTGTCCATTTTATTGGCATCACGTTGCTTGTAGTAGTCTCTTAGGATGCTTTGTATTTCTGCGGTGTCTGTTGTAACTTCTCCTTTTTCATTTCTGATTTTATTGATTTGAGTCCTCTCCCTCTTTTTCTTGATGAGTCTGGCTAATGGCTTATCAATTTTGTTTATCTTCTCAAAGAACCAGCTTTTAGTTTTATTGATCTTTGCTATTGTTTTCTTTGTTTCTATTTCATTTATTTCTGCTCTGATCTTTATGATTTCTTTCCTTCTGGTAACTTTGGGTTTTGTTTGTTCTTCTTTCTCTAGTTGCTTTAGGGGTAAGGTTAGATTGTTTACTTGAGATTTTTCATGTTTCTTTAGGTAGGGTTGTGTAGCTATAAACTTCCCTCTTAGAACTGCTTTTGTTGCATCCCATAGGTTTTGGGTTGTCGTGTTTTCATTGTCATTTGTCTCTAGGTATTTTTTGATTTCCTCTTTGATTTCTTCAGTGATCTCTTGGTTATTTAGTAACGTGTTGTTTAGCCTCCATGTGTTTGTGTTTTTTACGTTTTTTTCCTTGTAATTGATCTCTGATCTCATAGCATTGTGGTCAGGAAAGATGCTTGATATGATTTCAATTTTCTTAAATTTACTGAGGCTTGATTTGTGACCCAAGATGTGATCTATCCTGGAGAATGTTCCATGCGCACTTGAGAAGAAAGTGTAATCTGCTGTTTTTGGATGGAATGTCCTATAAATATCAATTAAATCTATCTGGTCTATTGTGTCATTTAAAGCTTCTGTTTCCTTATTTATTTTCATTTTGGATGATCTGTCCATTGGTGTAAGTGAGGTGTTAAAGTCCCCCACTAATATTGTGTTACTGTCTATTTCCTCTTTTATAGCTGTTAGCAGTGGCCTTATGTATTGAGGTGCTCCTATGTGGGGCGCATATATATTTATAATTGTTATGTCTTCTTCTTGGATTGATCCCTTGATCATTATGTAGTATCCTTCCTTGTCTCTTGTAACATTCTTTATTTTAAAGTCTATTTTATCTGATATGAGTATAGGTACTCCAGCTTTCTTTTGATTTCCATTTGCATGGGATATCTTTTTCCATCCCCTCACTTTCAGTCTGTATGTGTCCCTAGGTCTAAAGTGGGTCTCTTGTAGACAGCATATATATGGGTCTTGTTATTGTATCCATTCAGCAAGCCTGTGTCTTTTGGTTGGGGCATTTAATCCATTCACATTTAAGGTAATTATCGATATGTATGTTCCTATGACCAATTTCTTAATTGTTTTGGGTTTGTTTTTGTAGGTCCTTTTCTTGTCTTGTGTTTCCCACTTAGAGAAGTTCCTTTAGCATTTGTTGTAGAGCTGGTTTGGTGTGGTGCTGAATTCTCTTAGCTTTTGCTTGTCTGTAAAGCTTTTGATTTCTCCATCAAATCTAAATGAGATCCTTGCTGGGTAGAGTAATCTTGGTTGTAGGTTCTTCCTTTTCATCGCTTTAAGTATATCATGCCACTCCCTTCTGGCTTGTAGAGTTTCTGCTGAGAAATCAGCTGTTAACGTTATGGGAGTTCCCTTGTATGTTATTTGTCGTTTTTCCCTTGCTGCTTTCAATAATTTTTCTTTGTCTTTAATTTTTGCCAATTTGATTACTATGTGTCTTGGTGTGTTTCTCCTTGGGTTTCTCCTGTATGGGACTCTCTGCACTTCCTGGACCTGGGTGGCTATTTCCTTTCCCAAGTTAGGGAAGTTTTTGACTCTAATCTCTTCAAATATTTTCTCGGGTCCTTTCTCTCTCTCTTCTCCTTCTGGGACCCCTATAATGCGAATGTTGTTGTGTTTAATGTCGTCCCAGAGGTCTCTTAGGCTGTCTTCATTTCTTTTCATTCTTTTTTCTTTATTCTGTTCCACAGCAGTGAATTCCACCATTCTGTCTTCCAGGTCACTTATCTGTTCTTCTGCCTCAGTTATTCTGCTATTGATTCCTTCTAGTGTAGTTTTCATTTCATTTATTGTATTGGTCATCTCTGTTTGTTTGTTCTTTAATTCTTCTAGGTCTTTGTTAATCATTTCTTGCATCTTCTCGATCTTTGCCTCCATTCTTATTCCGAGGTCCTGGATCATCTTCACTATCATTATTCTGAATTCTTTTTCTGGAAGGTTGCCTATCTCCACTTCATTTAGTTGTTTTTCTGGGGTTTTTTCTTGTCCCTTCATCTGGTATATAGCCCTCTGCCTTTTCATCTTGTCTGTCTTTCTGTGAATCTGATGTTATTCTTGTGATTGTCTTGGGGCACCACAAACCGCAACCATGTAAGACGGTGAACGTAATACATGCTGTATGTATTCTGACTGCTCCACTGACCAGCTGTTCCCCAGTGTCTCTCCCTCTCCTCAGCCTCCCTATTCCCTGAGACACAACAAAATTGAAAATTGGCCAATTAATAACCCTGCATTGGCTTCTAAGTGTTCAAGTGAAAGGAAGAGTCATATGTCTCACTTTAAATCAAAAGCTAGAGATGTTACGCCTAGTGAGGAAAGTATGTTGAAAGCCAAGGTAGGCTGAAAGCTACGCCTCTTGTGCCAAGAGGCAAGTTAGCCAAGTTGTGAACGCAAAGGAAAAGTTCTCGAAGGAAATTAAAAGTGCTCCTCCAGTGAACACATGAATGATAAGAAAGCGAAACAGCCTTATTGCTGATATGGAGAAAGTTTTAGAGGTGCGGATAGAAGATCAGGCCAGCCCCAGCATTCCCTTAAGCCAAGTCTAATCCAGAGCAAGGTCCTAACTCTCTCCAATTCTTTGAAGACTGTGAGAGGTGAGGAAGCTTTACAAGAAAAATTTGAAGCTAGCACAGGTTGGTTCATGAGGTTTAAGGGAAAAAACCCATCTCCATAGCATAGCAGTTCCAGGTGAAGCAGCAAGTACTAATGTAGAAGCTCCAGCAAGTTTTCCAGAAGATCTAGCTGAGGTAATTAATGAAGATGGCTACACTAAACAACAGATATTCAATGTAGACAAAAACAGCCTTTTATTGAAAGAAGATGCCATCTAGAACTGTCATAGCTAATGAGGAGAAGTCATTGCCTGGCTTCAAAGGACAGGCTGAAGACTCTTGCTAGGGGCTAATGCAGCTGGTGTCTTTAAATTGAAGCCAATGCTCATTTACCATTCCAGAAATCCTAGGGCTGTTAAGAATTATGCTCAGTCTACTTTGCCTGTGCTCTATACATGGAACAACAAAGCCTGGATAGCAGCACTTCTGTTTACAGCATGGTTTACTGAATATTTTAAGCTCATTGTGGAGTCCTACTGCTAAGAGAAAAAAGATTCCTTTCAAAATATTACTGCTCATTTACAATACACTTGGTCATCCAAGAGCCCTGTTGGAGATGTACAGCGAAATTAAATGTTTTTGTGCCTGCCAACAGAACATTCATTTTGTAGCCCATGGTTCAAGGAATAATTTCAACTTTAAAGTCTTATTTAAGAAATACATTTTGTAAGGCTACAACTAATACGGGTTGTGATTCCTCTGATGCATCTGGGCAAAATGAATTGAACACCTGGATTCACCATTCTAGATGCCATTGAGAACATTCATGATTCATGGGGAGAGGTCAAAATATCAACATTCACAGGAGTTTGGAAGAAATTGATTCCAACCCTGACGGGTGACTTTTGAGAGGGTTCAAGACTTCAGTGGAGGAAGTAACTGCAGATGTGGTGGAAATAGCAAGAGAGCTAGAATTAGAAGTTGAGCTGAAAGATGTGACTGAATTCCTGCAATCTCATAAAACTTAACAGTTGAGGAATTGCTTCTTATGGATGAGCAAAGAAAGTGGTTTCTTGAGATGGAATCTACTCCTGGCGAGGGTGCTGAGAAGACTGTTGAAATGACAACAAAGGATTTAGAATATTACATAAATATTCTAAATAATAAATAGATGATAAGGCAGTGGCAAGGTTTGAGAGGTATGACTCCAATCTTGAATGAAGTTCTGTGGGTAAAATACCGTCAAACACCAATGAGAAATTGTTCATGAAAGGAAGAGTCAATCGATGTGGCAAACTTCATCATTGTCTTATTTTAAGAAGTTGCCGTAGCCTTCCCAACCTTCAGCAACCACCACCCTGAACAGTCAGCAGCCATCAACATCGAGCCAAGACCCTCCACCAGCAAAAAGATTATGACTTGCTGAAGGCTCAGATGATGTTTAGCATTTTTTAGCAATAAACCATTCTTCTAATTAAGGTATTTCCATTGTTTTCTTATATATATAATGCTATTGCACACTTCACAGATAATATAACGTAAAACGCTTTTATATGCACTGGGAACCCAAAAAATTCATGTGACTCGCTTTATTGCAATACTCACTTAATTGTGGTGGTCTGACTCGAACCCAAAATATCTGTGAGGTATGCCTGTATACAGAAAGCACTGTGGATATATCTTTAAGTAGACCTTGCCCTCAGGGAGCTCTTGAAATTAGTTTGTCCAGTACTTCCTTCCTGTACATATACCAACTGATGGCAGGAGAAAAACAGTCCAAAAGCATGCTAGAAAGGGAAGCCTGGCTGCCTAATAAAACTGGACAATAAATCAGAAAATAGAAGATTCTTTATAATGGATAGTCACGAAACTGGAGGTAGTTACTTTTCAGAAAATTTTGAATGTAAAGTTTTCAACACTAGACACATAAAGAATATATTTCTTCTACAAACTACTGTATATAGAGTAGATAAGAAACAAGGATATACTGCATAGCACAAGGAATTATATCAATTATTTTGAAATAACCTGTAATGAAATATAATCTGCAATGATACTGAATCACTATGCTGTACACCTGAAACTAACACAATACTGTAACTCAACTATACTTCAATTTTTAAAGAATTAAAAAATTAATGAGTAAAAGAATATATTTCTCTTTAGATGTACAATTTCCTAATTTTATGCTCAACAAAGGCAGATAGTTATAAAGACATAACTACACTGACCAGCTATACTAAAAACCAGAGAATTTATGGTCCAAAAAAATATTAATGGCAAAATTAATGTTAATGCAAAAAACTGCAAATGCTTTTTTTCTCACATCTCATATTATCTTCGAAGGGATTTTCTGATACGTATTTCTAACAAAAATCACCAAAGCTAATCTTTAAAAATTCACTATGTATTTTATTTTATTTTATTTTATTTTATTATATCTTTATTGGAGTATAATTGCTTTATAATGTTGTGTTAGTTTCTGCTGTACAACAAAGTGAATCAGCTATATGTGTACATATATCCCCATACCCCACCCTCCCTATCCCACCCCTTCACAATGTATTTTATTTCTTTTCAAAGAATGAGCTTTTGATTTCATTGCTTTTCATGGCAAACTTTTTTTTTCATTTATTTATTTTATTTATTTATTTTTGGCTATGCTGGGTCTTCGTTGCTGCTTGCGGGTTTTCTCTAGTTGCAGCGAGCATGGGCTACTCTTTGTTGCGGTACGTGGGCTTCTCATTGCAGTGGCTTCTCTTGTTGCAGAGCACGGGCTGTAGGCTCGCAGGCTTAGTAGTCGTGGTGCACGGGCTTAGTTACTCCGTGGCATGTGGGATATTCCTGGACCAGGGCTGGAACCCGTGTCCCCTGCATTGGCAGGCCGATTCTTAACCACTGCGCCACCAGGGAAGCCCTGATTTCATTTTCTCTATTGTTTTTCTGTTTTTGATATCACTGATTTCTGCTCTAATTTTTAAATTGTTTTTCTCTGCTTGCTCTAGGCATAAATTGCTCTTCTTTCTCTAGTTTTTGATAGAAGCTTAGATTATTGCCTTCAGATCTTTTCTGAAATGCACATTTAATGTTATAAATTTTCTGCTAAAGCACTGATTTTGCTGCATCCTACAAATCTTGCTAAGTTGTATTTTCACTTTCATTTAAGTTCAAAATATTAAAGTTTTTTTTTCTTGTGACTTCTTTTTTGACTGGTATTTTATTTAGAGAGTCTTGTTTAATCTCCAGATATTTAGGGTTTTTCATAAACAAAATGAAAAGACTGCCTATGGACTGGGAGAAAATATTTGCAAATGATGCAACTGACAAGGGCTTAATTTCCAAAGTATACAAACAGCTCATATAACTCAATAACAAAGAAGCAAACAACCCAATCAAAAAATAGGCAGAAAACCTAAATGGACGTTTCTCCAAAGAAGACATACAGATGGCCAAGAGGCACATGAAAAGATGCTCAACATCACTAATTATTAGAGAAATGCAAATCAAAACTACAATGAGGTACCACCTCACACCAGTCAGAGTGGCCATCATTAAAAAGTCTACATGGGAATTCCCTGGTGGTCCAGTGTTTAGGACTCCGCTTTCATTGCAGAGCGTGTGGGTTCGACCCCTGTTCGGGGAACTAAGATCCAGGAAGCTGTGCTGTGCAGCCAAAAAAAAAAGTCTACAAATGACAAATGCTGGAGAGAGTATGGAGAAAAGGGAATCCTCCTACACTGTTGGTGGGAAAGTAAATTGGTATAGACACTACGGAGAACAGTGTGTAGGTTCCTCAAAAAACTAAAAGTAGAGTTGCCATATGATCCAGCAGTCCCACTCCTGGGCATATATTTAGACAAAACTATAATTAGAAGATACATGCACCCCTACGTTCATGGCAGCACTCTTTACAATAGCCAACACATGGAAACAACCTCAGTGTCCATTGACAGATGAATGGATAAAGAAGATGTGCTACATATATACAATGGAATATCACTCAGCCATAAAAAAGAAATAATTCCATTTACAGCAATATGGATGCAACTAGAGATTATCATACTAAGTGAAGTAAGTCAGAAAGAGAAAGACAAATACCATATGATATCACTTATATGTGGAACCTAAAATAAGACACAAACAAGCTTATTTACGAAACAGAAACAGACTCACAGACATTGAACAGACTTGTGGTTGCCAAGGGAGGGGGTCAGGAGAGGAATGGACTGGGAGTTTGGGACTAGCAGGTGCAAACTATTAGATATAGAACGGATAAACAACAAGGTCCTACTGTGTAGCGCTGGGAGCTATATTCAATATCCTGTAATAAACCATAATGGAAAAGAATATGAAAAACTATATATATGTATACATATGTATGTAAAACTGAATCACTTTGCTGTACACCAGAAACTAACACAATATTGTAAATAAACTATACTTCAATTTAAAAATATATTGGGGTTTTCCAGCTATCTTTCTGTTTTGATTTCTAGTTTAATTCATTGTGGTCTGAGAATATACTTTGATTTCTTTTTTTTCTTCAATTCCTTCAAGTGTGTTTTATGGCCCAGAATGTGGTTTGTCTTGGTGAATGTTCCATGTGAGCTTGAGAAGATATTTACTATATCCCAGGAACTCCTGGGATATAGCCATATTTACTGTATAGTAATATTTTCAAGCTCCCTGATTCTTTCCTTGATTATGTCCAGTCTGTTGATGAGCCCATCAGAGGCATTCTTCATTTCTGTTACACTGGGTTTTTAATTTCTCATAGTTTTAAAATTCTTTCTTATTGTTTCCATCTCTGTGTTTACATTACCCATCTGTTCTTGCATGTTACCTACTTTTTTCATTAGAACCTTTAACAGTAATCATAGTTATTTTAAATTCCAAAGTCTATGCCATGTCTGAATCTGGTTCTGATGCTTGCTTTGTCTCTTGCCTTAGAACAGTATGTCTTGTTTTAGCCATACTAAGGTATATTAGGTAATAGGGGCTGAGATCAGTAGGTGTTCCGTGTGCGGTCTTATGTTAATCTGGCTAGGAGTTGGACCGTGTTTCATATTTGCTGTAGCTGTAGGTGTCAGAGACTTTCATTTCCTCTAGTGTCCTTGTTTCTGTCTCCCCTGTTGGCTTTGTGGTTGAATAGAATCTGCACCTTGCAGCTCCTTCAGCTGTAATCCGCTGTTATACTGTGGCCCTGTTGATGTGGTAATGTACTGGGGAGAGAGGAAATGTTCTATAATCCTTTGTGTAAATCTCAGTCTTTTAATAGGCCTGTGTACCTGAACTTTCACAAGTGTTTCTCAGTATTTTTCCCCCTTAGGTGAGAGAATAAAGCTAGAGGGGGCTGGTTTGGGTAATTTCCCTTCCCCCAAATGAACTAAGGCTCTGGTGAAGTCTTTTCTCTCTACTGAATAGGTCTTTGTTAAGGAGAACACTGGGCATATTTCAGAATGGTTACTTTTCCCCTCCCCCTGCCAGAAACACAAGTGTTCCATCTTGGCTCTTCATGAGAACCTAGTGGGGCTCCTGGAAGTAAAACCCACTGAAGTATGGAGACCTCAGTTAGACTACAGCCCTTCAGAGTTTCTCTCTCTAATGCTGGTCCACACCCAGTCTTCAGCAATTCATCGAAGTTACCATGTAACTTCCTCCTGGTTTATGGCTCCAGCAGCTTCTATTTCAGGTAAGCTGATGTCGCCTGTGACTCTGTGTTCTACTGTCTCTAGATTCTGACGTGACAGTTTGTCCTGCAACCTCAGTTCTCTTATTGCTCCAAGAAAAGCCATTAAAGTCATTGATTTTTCAGTTTGTTCAGCCTTTTTCTTTTAAGGACATGAGAAACAACTTCCAAACTCTTTATATATCAGAACTGACTCTGGAAGTCCCCCAGTGTGTATTTTTTAATTAATTAATGTATATGTAATTAATCCCTCTTACTTGGAATAAATTACATGACGCTAGTGCTTCTCAATCGCCATTGTATTAACCCCAAGCCTCCTAAAATAACTTAACACTTTGCTGTGATTTCTAATTGTTTCTCTGTTTATATGTGTGTGTATTTCTGTGTCTCTATGTGTGTGTATATCTATACACCTCTATATACTCACATATATATATTTATATATATATACATATATACACACATTTTTAATGTGGCTGTAATGTGTGTATCATACTATGCAGCAACTTCTTTTTCCACTTAATATTCTCTGTACTTCGTTTTCTTTAAAAGCTAAATTTATTTCAGATGAGATTTATATTCAACTGACAAAACTGTACTTTTCCTCAGGAGTCCTGAAATTTCATTTATATTATTAATATGGTATATATTATATATCGCATATAAACTGTATTCATACTATATTAAAATGTTGTGATTCTATTTAAAACAGGCCAGAAAATTTTAATTCATTTCCCACTACTTTTTATACAAGTATTCAATTGTATAATTATGTTCCTAATTTCCAAATAAAATATCAACATATAATAAATAGAAAAGCTGAAATAAGTTTTTCTATTTTCCATCTCGTGAGGGTTCAACAAAAGTTTGAAAGTAAATTTTTTTCTGTAGCTTTACTTTCACATATATTTCTGGTTTAATATGGCAGACAGAACACACACATCTATCTTCTTTCTCTCCCAAGGTCTCATTGAATTATGGAATTACAGAAGAGAGTGAGCAGGTGGGGTCACATTGATAGAGAAAAAGAGGGAATTGCGCTTAGTCCAACACACCGTATGTAATGAAGGAAATCCTGGCACTGGCATTTGGCTAGTTTGAGCTGAATACAAAGAGCAGGGCTGGACCCGGAAGCCCTCTTTAGGATAATTCATTACCGAAGCATGTTTGGAATTGCAGGGACATTTGGGTCCCTCCCCACTCCTCTTCCATCATTTATTCAACAGATATTTGTTGAGCGCATTGCAAAGCACTAGGCCCTGTTCCAAGTGCTTTTTCCTAAAGAAAGTGGGCAGGTGGCCTAAGGAGGGCACCCAGCGAAGTGCTTCAAGCCTGAGCGAAGGAGAGCAGAGCCTGAGCCTACTTCAGAAGTCCACAGCAGCCGCGGGTGGGGAGGAGGGAAAGGCAGCTCTGCCTAGGAGAGAAACACGCTAAACCTGTTCCATGCAAAAGTACAGCCCTCCTTAATTAGGCGATTGTGGGGTTCCGCAGCCTGTCTGCTGGCTCTGTACCCACACATCTGGTGAGACATGCTGGAAGGCAAGCTCTGCCACTTACAAGCAACCCGCTCTCCCCTTGGGGAGGTCAGCTGGGGAACGGAGAACTTCACTACTAAAGAAACCCACACCCACCACTGCCTAGACTAACCAATGGAGGCCTTTGTTCCTACATCTGAGTGAATGTCAGGGCTTACCAGACAAGAGGAAAGGCAGCAGTAACACGGAAGAGAAGGACCCCGATGAACAAACTGAATAGCAAGCCCCATCGGAGACATAGATAACTGTAAAAACAGAAGAGGCTTTCAAATTGTCCTAATTAGCATACTCAGAGGATAGTGCATCTATCAAACAAAAAGTCTGCAATGAAAGGGAATTAATTAATCAGACAACTGAAAGAGTGATTGCCAAGACGACATACCAGATTAGAAAAATGATAAAGTGGAAAGCTGAAGGCCAAGTAATTGGGAGGACAAAGTAGAGGAAGCCTCTCAGAATAGAAATAAAAACGACAGCAGATGGAGGATATGTCAATGTAAAGAAGGAGAGAACGAAGACAGGAGAGTGGAAAAATAAATAATAGAAAATATCCCTTAACTGAAGAAAAGTATGACTCACCAAGTATCAAGCAGTACTAATTAGAAAGGTCCACACTTTCTGATGACATTTCAGAAATCCAGAAATTCCAGGGAAGTCCCTAGCTTTAGGTTTAAGTAGATAAACTATAAAATTATGTCAACAAAATAAGATAATATGACGAAAAGAGGAAATTAAAAAGAACAAAAGCATTAAGTTACTGCTTTTCAGAGAGGGATCAATAAATACGACATTGCTTATTTAAGAAATAGATGACTTTGGGGCTTCCCTGGTGGCACGGTGGTTGAGAGTCTGCCTGCCAATGCAGAGGATACAGGTTCGAGCCCTGGTCTGGGAAGATCCCACATGCCGCGGAGCAACTGGGCCCGTGAGCCACAATTACTGAGCCTGCGCGTCTGGAGCCTGTGCTCCGCAACAAGAGAGGCCACGATAATGAGAGGCCCGCGCACCACGATGAGGAGTGGCCCCCGCTTGCCGCAACTAGAGAAAGCCCTCACACAGAAACGAAGACCCAACACAGCCATAAAAATAAATAAATAAATAAACCCAAAGTTAAAAAAAAAAAAAAAAAAGAAATAGATGACTTCGGGACTTCCCTGGTCCAGTGGTTAAGACTCCGTGCTTCCAATGCGGGGGGCCCGGGTTTGATCCCTGAGCAGGGAATTAGATTCCGTATGCCTCAACTAAGAGCACACATGCCACAGCTAAAAGATCCTGCACGCCTCAACGATGACCCCACATGCTGCGACTTAAGGCCCAGCACAGACAAATAAATAAATGTTAAAAAATAAAGAAGAAATAGATGACTTCATATAATAAAGACAAAAAGGTAGGGCTTCCCTGGTGGCGCAGTGGTTAAGAAATCTGCCTGCCAATGCAGGGGCATGGGTTCGAGCCCTGGTCAGGGAAGGTCCCACGTGCCACGGAGCAACAAAGCCCGTGCGCCACAACTACTGAGCCTGCACTCTAGAGCCCACGAGCCACAACTACCGAGCCCATGTGCCACAACTACTGAAGCCTGTGTGCCTAGAGCCTCTGCTCTGCAACAAGAGAAGCCACCGTAACGAGAAGCCCGCGCACCGCAACAGAGTAACCCCCGCTCGCCGCAACTAGAGAAGGCCCGCGCACAGCGACGAAGACCCAAGGCAGCCAAAAATAAATAAATTAATTAATTAGTAAAATATATATGACAGATTTCTCATGGCTTAGCCATTAAAAGATTAATGCTCTGCTGAATATTTCTCGGAATTCTGTTAACTCCAACAGAAAATCCCCTGTTTGTAGATAATGATCCACTGGAGACATCTGAGGGAATAAGCCAAATTATTCCAGCCAGAAGTCCTTGACCAACACAATATGCCAGTTTTATTGGAAATCTGACCTGCTTTTCTAAATTTAATTACCTGATGAGAAGATGGAGACTTTGTTGTGATACATATATTTATAAAGGACCTAGAAAACTGAAGATGATAACCAAGATTTGAACACAGTCTGTCTTTTTTAGTTGGTTAGCATTTTGTGTGTGGTTTATAAATTCTGAAAGATGATAACTTCAGCACTGAAAAGAACAAAAATTTTTTTTGACATTTATGACATGTTACTCAGCCAGCAGAGGGAGACAAGGCTATACAGCTTTTAGCAGCTATACTTCTTTTTCCTTCTTTTGTTTTTTTTTTTAATTGAAGTATAGTTGATTTACAATATCATGTTAGTTTCACGTGTACAGCACAGTGATTATGTGTGTGTGTGTGTGTGTGTGTATACACACACACACACACACACACATACACACACATACATATATACATATTCCTTTTCAGATTCTTTTCCCTTACAGGTTATTACAAAATATTGAGTATAGTTTCCTGTGCTATACAGTAGGTCCTTGTTGGTTATCTATTTTATATATAGTAGTGTGTATGTGTTAGTCCCAACCTCCTAATTTATCCCTCCCTCCACCCCCCTTTCCCCTTTGGTAACTGTAAG
The DNA here is from genome assembly GCF_028021215.1 of Eschrichtius robustus. Lineage (NCBI taxonomy): Eukaryota > Metazoa > Chordata > Mammalia > Artiodactyla > Eschrichtiidae > Eschrichtius > Eschrichtius robustus. Next base: position 18,878,129 of record NC_090831.1, read on the forward strand.
TTTGTATTCTGTTTGTGAGTCTCTTCTGTTTTGTAAATAAGTTCATTTGTATCATTTTTTTTAGATTCCACATATAAGCAATATCATATGATATTTGTCTTTCTCTGTCTGGCTTACTTCACTCAGTATGGTAATCTCTAGGTCCATCCATGTTGCTGCACATAGCATTATTTCATTCTTTTTTATGGCTGAGTAACATTCTATTGTATATATATACCACATCTTCTTTATCCATTCATCTGTCACTTGACATTTAGGTTGCTTCCATGTCTTGGCTATTGTAAATAGTGCTGCTGTGAACATAGGGGTGCCTGTATCTTTTCAAATTTTGGCTTTCCTCCAAATGTATGCCCAGGAGTGGGATTGCTGGGTCATATGGTAGCTCTATTTTTAGTTTTTTAAGGAACCGCCATACTCTTCTTCATAGTGGCTACACCAATTTACATTCCCACCAACAGTGTAAGAGGATTCCCTTTCCTTCACACCCTTTCCAGCATTTATTATTTGTAGACTTTTGGATGACGGCCATTCTGACTGGTGTGAGGTGATACCTCATTGTAGTTTTGATTTGCATTTCTCTAATAATTAGTGATGTTGAGCATCCTTTCATGTGCCTTTTGGCCATCTGTATGTCTTCTTTGGAGAAGTGTCTTTAGATCTTCTGCCCATTTTTTTATTGGGTTTGTTTTTTTGTTTTTGAGCTGTATGAGCTGTTTGTATATATTGGAGATTTAATCCCTTGTTTGTTGTATCGTTTGCAAATATTTTCTCCCATTCTGTAGGTCTTTTCATTTTGTTTATGGTTTCCTTTGCTGTGCAAAAGCTTTTAAGTTTAATTAGGTCCCAAATGTTTATTTTTGTTCTTATTTCTGTTATTCTAGGAAATGGATCCAAAAAAGATAATGCTGCAGTTTATGTCAAAAAGTGTCTGCCTATGTTTTCCTCTAGGAGTTTTATAGTATCCGGTCTTACATTTAGGTCTTTAATCCATTTTGAGTTTATTTTTGTGCATGGTGTTAGAGAAATGTTCTAATTTCATTCTTTTACATTATACTTTTCAGCTAGCAATAAGAAAAGTGATATCAGTCTACGAGGAATCATCAGAAAGATCTTGGAGACCATTTTCCAGATGAGGAAAATGAGACCCAGAGCAACATACTGACTTGGGTCATAGTGAGCACCCCTCTCATCTCCAACACCTGGTTCAGTGCTCTTTCCTTTACCCTGTGTTCTCAAAGGGGGCAGTAGTGCCCTCTCAACATTTTGAAAATGTGTGAAGGTATTGGTGATTGTCACAATAACTGGGTGGCTTTACTGGCATTTTAACACATGGAGACCAAAGATATAAGATGTCTGCCATACAGGGATATTCACGCCTAATGAAGTCTTGTCATCCACCGCTGTTTTTCAAATGTCCTATCAGATGTAGGTTGAAAACCTGTTTATAATTATCTGACCCTAGAAAAAAACTTCATTTTACAAATAAACACAAGTATTTTTTTACACGTTTTATAATATACCCTGAATTTTCCAAGAAAACAAGTATCATGTATGTGAAAGGGCAATGTGACTGTGTTATGTTCTGTTCCTTAGCAAGAGTTTTTTGCCATTTCAGAACACCACATCACCTATGTCAGCACCATGAAGGATATTCAGTTCACCATGCAACACACTTGTATTATTCTGCCCTTGTAACTGGTCACATTTACTTTGATTCTGCATTGAAATGCAATTGTCTGATTATTTCCTTAAGCCTTCTTGTGTAATAGTGTCTGAAATGGAAATGCCTATTCCTTTATAATATAGTTGGAGCATTCGTTATATTGATCCTTTATGGAATTATATTTGAAGAGATATTATATGATCAGTGAATTTCACTTATGGAGTAAGTAAAGTACACTTATGGAGTAAGTAAAGTATGGAGTAAGTAAGTAAAGAGTAATTAAAAGGACATTACAAAATATTTATAATAGTAACTTTTGGCAGTAATCCCCAAGTTGATCTACAGGTTCAATGCAATCCCTAACAAAATTCCAATTGCCTTTTTTTGTAGACGGGACAAGCTCTCCTAAAATTCAGATAGACATGCAAGTGACTCCAAATGGCCAAAACGATCTTGCAAATGAAAAAGTTGGAGGACTCATACTTACTGATATCAAAACCTACTACAAAGCTACAGTAAACAGTGTGGTGTTGGCATCATCTCAGACATATAGATCAATGGCATAGAATCAAGAGTCCAGAAGTAAATCTAGACATCTGTGGTCAGTTACTTTTTTGGCAAGGTTCAAAGCTTATATAATGGAAAAAGAAGAATCTTTTCGACAAATAACACTGAGACAACTAGATATTGACAAAGACTCTCTCCTTGACCTAATTCTAGGCAGTCTCTTCGAAGTCCTCTAGGCCTCAACTGTCTAGGCTTCAGTGTCTGTCCTTGTTGGGCCTGCCTCACCCACTGTCAGCAAGAATCTTTTAATTCAGTTTAGAAGGAACCCCGACGCTCCTTGTCGAATTAAATTCCTCACTCGCCATTGATCCCACAGGTGATATATCTGATCACCCTTGCCTGGCTTCAGCAAGAATCCTGTCAAGTCAGCTTAGAATCCCCCCCTTAACCCTGATGTTTCCTTTTAGTAATTTTTTTATCCAGTGACCCTCCCCTCACACCCTGCTCCTTGGCTCTAAATTCCCACTTTTCCATATTATATTTGGAGTTGAGCCCAATCTCTCTCCCCTATTGCAAAACCCTATTCCAGTAGTCTCTTGACTAAAGTCTTCCTTATCATCTTTAACAAGTTTCAGAATAATTTTTTATTTTATAATATCGACATGCAAAATCATGTATTAGGACCCCTACCTCACACCATATAAAAAAATTAACTCAAAATGGACTAAAGATATAAATGTAAGAGTAAAAACTCTTAGAAGAAAGCATAGGTGTAGATTTCTATTAACTTGCATTAGTCAACAGTTTCCTAGATAGGACACCAAAAGCACAAGAATAAAAGAAAAAGTAGAGAAATTGGACTTTGTCCAATTTTTCAAACTTTGGTGTGTTACAGGGCACTATCAAGATAGTCAAAATAAAACCCACAGAATGTGAGAAAATATTTGTAACATATATCTGATAAGGGTCTGGTATCCAGAACATATAAAGAACTCTCACAACTCAACAACAAAGACAACTCAATTGAAAAACGGGCAAAGGATTCGAATAGATATTTTTCCAAAGAAATACAAATGGCCAAAACGCACATGAAAAGATGTGCAACATCATTAGCCATCCGGAAAATGCAAAGTAAATCCACAGTGTGATAACACTTTACACCCCCTAGGATGGCTATAGTTATAATAACAACAACAACAAGTGCTGGCACAGTTGTGAAGAAATTTGAACCGTCATATATTGCTGGGGGGCAGGTAAAATGGCACAGCTGCTTTGATAAACAGTTTGACATTTCTCAAACTGTTAAACACAGAGTTACCACATGACCCAGAAATTCTATTTCTAGTTATATACCCACGAGAAATGAAAACATTTCACACAAAAACTTGTACATGAATTTAATAGAAGCATTATTATAACAACAAAAAAGTGGAAACAACCTAAGTTTCCATAAACTGATGAATGGATAAACGAAAAGGGGATGAAGTACTGATACATGTTCCCATATGGATAAACCTCGGAAACAATGCTGAGTGAAAGATTTGGGATATAAAATGCCACATATTATATGATTTCATTTATATGAAATGTCCAGTGTAGGCAAATAACGTAGAGACAGAAAGTATAGTAGTGGTTTCCAGGAGATGGGAGAAGGGAGAGTTGGAAGTTATGGGAGCATTTTTTGGGTTGATAGAAATGTTCTGGTGTTTGATAGTTACACAACAGTGTGAATATAATAAAAAAAACACTGAGTTGTGCACTTCAAAAGGGTTAAAATGGTGAATTTTATTTTATGTGAATTTTATCTTTAAAGTTTTTTAATAATAACAAACCCATTGCATGTTATATTTTAATGGAAACAACTATATTTTCCAAGATAAAAGGATAGTGAGAAGGGCATTGTTTTACATTTTGGCAAGTCTCTTTGATGTCTGGTCTAATAGAAAATAGTTGGATTTCATATCTGCTTTTACATTCAGTCTGTTGCATTATGTTGTTTTGGTTGAAGAGTATCTGGCCTTAAACAGAAATGTAGTTGGAAAAGTGGGAGTTCACCTGTAGAATGTTTAAAATTTGAATATTTAAAATTTAAAAGACTGACGAAATGTTGGTGAGAATGTGGAGCTTCATACATAGTTTACTGGAGAGATTGTAAATGGGTACAACAGGTTTGGAAAACAAGTTGGTGGTTTCTTAAAAGGTAAACGTATACCTACCATATGACCCAGTGATCCTATTCCTATGTATTCACCAAAAAGAATTGAAAGCACAGTATATACAAAATCTTTTACACGAATGTTCATAACAGCTTTATTTGTAATAGCCAAAAACTAGAAACAACCCAAATATCCATCTACAAGTGAACGGATATACAAATTGTGATACATCCATACAACGGGCAGTTGTACTCAGGAATAAACTGTTGGTACATACAACAATATTATGTATCTCAAAATAGTTATATTGAGGGAAAGAAGCCAGATCCAAAAAGTATGCATACTGTATGATTCCATTTTTAAGAAGTTTTAGAAAATGCAAACTAATCTGTAGAAAGAAGATCAGCGATTCCTTAGAAAGGGGAGTGTGTGGGGAGATTGGGAGAGAGGGATTACCAAGGGGCATGAGAAAACTTTTAGGGGTGATGGATATGTTCATCACCTGGGTTGTGGTAATAGTTTTTCAGGTGGATAATATGTCAAAAGTTATCAAATTGTACACTTTAACCTGTACAGTTTATTGTAAGTCAATTTTACCATAGTAAAGCTGTAATAAATAAATAAATAATGTTTTTAAAAAAGAATCAACCAAATATATACACAGGTCTTGTTCAGATCCTGTTTCAAATCATTTGTAAAAAGATGCTTGAGACAATGGGGAACATTTGAATACTGACTGGGTATTAGATTATGTTAAGGAATTATTAATATTTTTTGGTGTGATAATGGAGTTGTTATATTAAAAACTGCCTTATCTCTTACAGATATATATTGAAGTATTTATGGATGAAATTATATGACATCTGCGATTTGCTGAACTGGGGGAAGTGATGGGTATGTATGAAGCAAGATTATCCAAATATTACTAATACTGAATTTAAATGATGGTTACATGGGGGTTTGTTATACTATTCTTTCTACATATGTGTATGTTTGAGATTTTCCCCGTTAAATTGTTGTTTGGTTTTTTAAAAGAAAGTTTATTTTAGTCATGCTCCAAAACAGTGGAGTGGTCTAACTGGCATCTGATCTTCCCATCTGAGAAAACATACCTTTTCTATTAAGTGATAACCTCTATCATAAAACTATATACTTCTCACTAGAAGCAGAAAATGGAAGTCTGAAGGGCCCATGGGTTTTTTTTTTTTTAAATTAATTAATTAATTAATTTTATTTTTGGCTGTGTTGGGTCTTCGTTCCTCTGCGAGGGCTTTCTCTGGTTGCGGCAAGCGGGGGCCACTCTTCATCGCGGTGCGCGGGCCTCTCACTATCGCAGCCTCTCTTGTTGTGGAGCACAGGCTCCAGACGCGCAGGCTCAGTAGTTGTGGCTTACGGGCCTAGTTGCTCCGCGGCATGTGGGATCTTCCCAGACCAGGGCTCGAACCCGTGTCCCCTGCATTGGCAGGCAGATTCTCAACCACTGCGCCACCAAGGAAGCCCCCCATGGGGTTTTTTGACCAATTACTCATAAATCTCTATGCTGATCTACTGTTGGAAGCATTGCTTAAGAGATGAAAAAAAGAGCCAGTGGCATAGGATAAAAATGCTATTTTAAAACTTATTTCTTCTTAACGCACCCAAAAATCTCACAGAAATAACCTATCACTGGAGAGAGAACATCTTATCATTCTTATCATTACTTTGAAACTCAAAGCAAATTACATTTTTATTGTGACTGGAGGAGCATACACATGGTCTGATCTTTTCTGACTGCATACAAGTTTTCTAAATAATAAACTGAGCCAACTGGAAACTATCTCTTGGGGACAAACAAGCTAAACAATTATATCAAAGTATCATTTTCAAAAAGTTTGAAGTATGACTCATACAAACAGAAAGAACACTTGGAAAATATTTTTTTCAACTCAGTGAAGGAACAAACAGAATGATAAGGCTGATTCAAGGAGTGTTTGAGGAGCGGGGTATTGATAGGCCTTTCAAAAAGGAAATTTTAAGTAAGATTGTTCATCTTTCACCTGGATGAATCTCCAGAGAATTGTGCTGTGTGAAAAAAGCCAATCCCAAAAAGTTACATACTATATGATGCCTTTATACAATATTCTTGAGATGACAAATTTACAGAAATGGAGAATAGATGAACAGTTGCCGGGGTTTAAGAAGGAGGTGTGGTGGGGGGGGCTTGAGAAAAGTGGTGTGACTGTTATAAAATGGCTACATGAGGAAACTGGTAATGATGGAAATGCTCTGCACCTTGACTCCATCCATGTCAATATCCTGGCTGTGATATTGTATTAATAGTTTTGCAAGATGTAACCACTGGGGAGATTGGGTAAAGGGTACACAGCATCTCTCTGTATTCTTTCAACTGAATGTTAATCTAAAATAATCTCAAGATTAAAAGTTTAATGAAAAAAAGATTGTTCTGTTAGATACAAAACTAGTTAATATCATATGACAATAAAACAGTAACTTTGGTGTTTTTACCAAATTAATTTTGCCTTTACCGGACAAAAATCTGCAAGTTAACGTGTGAATTCATAAAATCTAGGCCTTTAATCAATAGTGAATAGTGAGACAGACAAAGGGGCTTCTTCTAGAATAGGGTCAGCAGGCCAAATTTAGCTGCTGGTCTGTTTTGGTGTAATCTATGAATTAAGAATGGCTTTTACATTTTTAAAGGATTGTAAAAGAACAGAAACAGAAGGACTTCCCTGGTGGCGCAGTGGTTAAGAATCCGCCTGCCAATGCAGGGGATACGGGTTCAAGCCCTGGTCCGGGAAGATCCCACATGCCACGGAGCAAGTAAGCCCGTGTGCCAAAACTACTGAGCCTGCGCTCTAGAGCCTGTGAGACACAACTACTCAGCCCGCGCACCTAGAGCCTGTGCTCCGCGACAGGAGAAGCCACTGCAATGAGAAGCCCTTGCACCACAAAGAAGAGTAGCCTTCGCACCACAGAGAAGAGTAGCCCCCACTCGCCGCAACTAGAGAAAGCCCGTGTGCAGCAACGAAGACCAACGCAGCCAAAAATAAATAAATAAAAATTTAAAAAAAGTTCTCTCCATCTCTAGAGAACCTGTAAAGTTCTCTCCATTACTGAAATAAAACCGGTCTTTGATTTAAAAAAAAAAAACGGAAAAAAACAAAACCTGAAAATTTGCTATCTGGATCTTTACAGAAAAAGTTTGCTGACCCTTAGATTGTAGATAATTAAATAATGCTTTGATGGGCCTGTTAAACAGTGCTTGGATGTGACATTGAAAAGACATTCTGCTCTCTCTCTGCCTTATTTCTGTGTTTTGGACAATATTTTTTAACAATTAGAACTAAAACTATGATGAACTAATTTGCATTCCTTCTGCCCTAACCACCGTGTCTTCAAAAAACCCTCATGCTGTTTTCTTTAAGTAATTCCTCATCTGAATAATATTGGTCTTCAAGCAGCTTCTCAATTCAGAACTCAGTGTAGAATATGGTCCTATCATAGCTTGCCCAAAATTAAGGGGTAACCCACCTTTGATGATACAATATTTTTGAAGCTGCCATTTTTTATAGTCATTATACTTTTAAAATGTTCACAAACTTTACCCCAAGCCAGCAGCTAATAAAGGCCTACTAAATCCATTTTCACTGTTTTATTCATTCTCAAGGATTATGAGGAACTTCAGTTTCAGGTGTCAGAATAAAATGTAATTTTGTTCCATCCAAAATACTTCTCATTATAAATGTTTCTTTGGTTAAAGAAGAACAGCTGATTTTTAGATATTTTATGTAATCAAACAAGTCCGCCATTAGACTGAGGTGGCTCTAATGTCTTGGTAGCCTTCTTAAGCAAACCTAAGCCAGAGTAAATTCCTGTAAGTGTCTCAAGCATAAGAAATCAAAACCTAAGAACAACCAATTACAAAGCCAACTAGGCTTTCCTAAGTAAGGCAACTGCTTAGCCAGTCAGGTAAGTTCCTTGCTTTGCTTCCAGGCCTGCTCTGTCAAAGTCTTTCCCCTAGCTACTGTCAACAGAGAGCTCCTAACCATTCTTCTTCTGGCACTAAGTCAAACTCATGTTTGTTCAGATGAACTCTTCCAAGTGTTAATATACCACAGTTTATCTTTTAACATCATTCATTCAAATATTCTCCATTTACAGGTTGTTCTTTTCGTAAGTTAACTAATAAAGACTACCACCTCATTCCTGGTTAAAATGTTTTCTGCCTCTAAGAATTACATATTATATGTGTATTATTATATATGCCTACATGTACCTATGTGTATATATGCATTGTATACTATAAAATGTATATTCCTCTAAGAATTACAGACACTTCTATTTCAAACCAAAGACCACTATTCAAGTAAAAATTCAAGAGGTCATTTTGTTATTCTTATATATAATAATTATTTTAATGGAAGACAGTTCATATGTTATTAATCTGAGCTTACTTAATTTCTTCCTTTGAGCTTGCTTTTTGCTTCAGTACATCATTTTTTTAAAATTTTTTTATTTTATTTTATTTTTTAAAATTTATTTATTTATTTATTTATTTATTTTTGGCTGTGTTGGGTCTTCGTTTCTGTGCGAGGGCTTTCTCTAGTTGCGGCAAGCAGGGGCCACTCTTCACTGCGGTGCGCGGGCCTTTCACTGTCGCGGCCTCTCTTGTTGCGGGGCACAGGCTCCAGACGCGCAGGCTCAGTAGTTGTGGCTCACGGGCCTAGTTGCTCCGCAACATGTGGGATCTTCCCAGACCAGGGCTCGAACCCGTGTCCCCTGCATTGGCAGGCAGATTCTCAACCACTGCGCCACCAGGGAAGCCCAGTATATCATTTTATAATTATTTCAGTGGCAGAATAAGAATGAGAAAAATTTCATAACTTGAAAGGATTTGTTGAGGTATAAAAAAACAGTGCTACTTTACAAAGCAGGTACATTTATGGAGCATATTACTACTAGGGATAGTATTATGATCAGGAGTCCATATAAATGGATGAAAAACTCAGGGAAGTTAATTATAAGAGATCCCAAAACTGTAAATGTGATTAACCTTTTGAGGGAAAGGCCTGGCAAATGTATGTAATGTCCTTGTTGCATTGTTAGGGGAAATATTGTCACTAGCCAAATGAGTCATTGTTCTCAAGTCGTGTGGCAGTTTAAGAATTTCACATCTTATCTTGTCTTGGAACGTTACTTCTAGTTGAATTAATATTGTTATTAGTAACGTCCTATCATGGACACTTGCTATGTGTTAGGCACTGCGCTAGGTGCCTGTTGCATGTTGACTCCATTCTTTACAAAACCACAAAAACGCCATAAGGCAAGTATTGTCAATCTCATGTTACAGAGGAGACTATAAGACCTAGAAAGATTGAATTACTTGTTCACAGTCACTGCTAGGTAGTGGCAGAGCTGGGATGGGAAATCAGGTTGCCTTCTACTGGCCAGGATTCGGACACAGTGTTGAATTCAATATGATTGTTTTGTTTTTGTTTTTGTTTTTTAAAGTGTATGTCTGTATTATTTTAAATTTATTTATTTATTTATTTATCTATTTTTGGCTGTGTTGGGTCTTCGTTTCTGTGCGAGGGCTTTCTCTAGTTGTGGCAAGCGGGGGCCACTCTTCATCGCAGTGCGCGGGCCTCTGACTGTCGCAGCCTCTCGTTGCAAAGCACAGGCTCCAGACGCGCAGGCTCAGTAGTTGTGGCTCATGGGCCTAGTTGCTCCGCGGCATGTGGGATCCTCCCAGACCAGGGCTCGAACCCGTGTCCCCTGCATTGGCAGGCAGGTTCTCAACCACTGCACCACCAGGGAAGCCCCAATATGATTGTTTAAATGACACTTTCTTCCTAGTTTTAATTCCCACTACCATTTTATTATAAATATACTTATGCTATGAACTTATTAAATGAATATTTAATGTAGCACAGACTTAAAAATGAACACAGCCACAGCTATTTACAGGAACTTGTCTGAATTTATTTGCCCTTTTTGATAAAAAGTTTAGGCTTAACTCACACACACGCAAAAATCATCAGAGATTTGGCACTTTGTTCTTAAAAACCTCTTTTGAACAATTAATTTAATGTCTTCAGATTACATATATAAAAGTAGGAGAAAAGAACAAGTCTTTGTGTTTTGGGCTGTAACAGTAATGAAACTTGTTTAAATGCTTTATTTCATTCAAAAAATGCCAGATATGATATAAACAATGAAGTCATTTATACCATTTAAGCCATTTTGAAATACCCTAAGCAAAAAAAGTAATAGGTAAAGATTCTTATCAGTTGCAAAGTGCTTCTAATCAAATTTATTGATGAGAAATATTAAATTAACACATATTCAGCATAAAGGAGAGCTTTTTAATTGAAGTATAATTGATTTGTAATATTTTGTTTCAGGTATAAAGCAAAGTGATTCAGTTTCTTTTTTAGATTATATTACATTATAGGTTTTTATAAGGTATTGAATGTGATTCCCTGTGCTATATAGTAAATCCTTGTTCCTTATCTATTTTATGTATAGTAGTTTGTATCTGTTAAATCCCACACTCCTAATTTGTCCCCTCTTCCCTCCCTCTCCCCTTTGGTTACCATAAGTTTGTTTTCTGTGTTCATGAGTGTGTTTCTGTTTTGTATATACATTCATTTGTATTATTTTTTAGATTCTGCATGAAAGTGATATCATATTGTGTTTGTCTTTCTCTGTCTGATTTACTTCATTAAGTATAACATTTTCTAGGTCCATCCATGTTGCTGCAAATAGCAATATTTCATTCCTTTTATGCCTGAGGAATATTCCATTGTATGTATATACCACATCTTCTTTATCCATTCATCTGTCGATGGACATTTAGGTTGTTTCCATGTCTTAGCTATCGTAAATAGTGCTACTGTGAACATTGGGGTGCATGTATCTTCTTAAATTAGTTTTTGTTTTTTCCAGGTATATACCCAGGAGTAGGATTGCTGGATCATATGGTAGTTCTATTTTTAATATTTTGAGGAACCTCCATACTGTTCTCCATAGTGGCTGTACCAATTTACATTCCCACCAACAGTGTAGGAGGGTTCCCTTTTCTCCACATCCTCTCCAGCATGAAAGAGAACTTTTTTTTTCTAATTTATTTATTTTTGGCTGCATTGGGTCTTTGTTGCTGTGCGCGGGCTTTCTCTAGTTGTGGAGAGCGGGGGCTACTCTTCCACAATAATTCAATTCCAGTAAAGTTCTAAGTGTAAGTTTAACTAGACCTATTTTAAATAAATCACTAAATTTGCAAGGTATCAAAACATTATTGATATTTAAATCACTTAGTAAATACTTGTTGAGCACTAAATATGTGCTAAAGTCTTTATAAAGTTTATTTTTATTTATTTTATAAATTTATTTATTTTATTTATTTTTATTTTTCGCTGTGTTGGGTCTTCGTTGCTGCGCGTGGGCTTTCTCTAGTTGAGGCGAACAGGGGCTACTCTTTGTTGTGGTGCACGGGCTTCTCATTGCGGTGGCTTCTCTTGTTGCCGAGCGCGGGCTTTAGGCATGTGGGCTTCAGTAGCTGTGGCTCAGGGGCTCTAGAGCGCAGGCTCAGTAGTTGTGGCGCACGGACTTAGTTGCTTTGCGGCATGTGGGATCTTTCAGGACCAGGGCTCAAACCCGTGTCCCCTGCATTGGCAGGCGGATTCTTAACCACTGCACCACCAGGGAAGTCCCACATTTACATTTTTTAAAACCACAATTTTATGTAGTCAAACAGAACAATCCATGGGGAAAACTGTTTAGAAGACATTTGCACTCCAAGAAGAAGAAGTGGGGGAGTGTGTTCGTAGACCTTGGAGGCTCTAAGATAGAATCCTAAACAAGAGCCCCGGAAAGCTGCCGAGGCTAACGAAAACCACCTTATCCTCTGTCCAAGGTGCTGCAAGTGACAGGGCAGAGGGGCTCCCAAACTGCCTTAGACGTTAACGTGCAGGACGATACTCTGTAATTGCAGCTTGCCATTATAGAATTTTTTTGTACTTTTAGAAGACGTTGGTCTATTTGCAGACCTTATCCCGCTGATAATATGCATAGTAAGCATTTTTTTTTGTTTTAAATATCTCAGCTTAAATAATTTCCTGGACACTTCCAGCATCACTATCTCCTCTAAATTGATTTTAATGCTTGCCAGGAACTATTAGCAGATAAGTTTGCCGTTGTGATATTCAGTTTATTTGTTTTCAGACAGCTTAGATGCCTCATTTCTAGTGGTGCTGTATGTGCATATACATAAATATATGACTGTCAACTCAGTTTTCTCCTTGGAACTTTGGATTGGGTTATAAGAGCTTTGATTCCCTCCAGAAAGTTTTGCTGCAGCTGGAGAGTCTGCCTACTGATGTAGCTATCACAAGAACTCTTACTCTGCAATTTCTCTCTTTGGCTTTAGGTTTAATGTTCTCTAGTTCTTTCACACATACAAAGAGGGCAGGCGCAATGTCTTATGATTCATGAAAAACAAATTTTTTTTTGAGAGGAGCAACCAATGTGGAAAAAGAAGTATATGTTGGCACAAAAGAGTGTGTGTCCTAGCTCTCTTATCTACTGCACAGTGGGGACTCTGGAGTGTTTTCCAAAGCCAACAACCAATTCTCTGATTCTCAGGACACCAACTGAATATTCAGCAGTTCAATTCAATTTTGATACCAGTTATCCAGAGTTAGTGCACACCCCAAAGTTTAGGGCTCAGTCTCACAAGACTGCCCCTCTCCCAGCTTCAGACACCAGTTGCATGTCCTGGAGAGACCACCCATGCTTCTGACTGATTGGCTCTAAACAAGGGCTTCCCACAACCCCTCCTCAGAACAGCTCACAGAACTCAGGAAGGCATTTTACTGACTTATTATAAAGGATACAACTCAAGAAGAGCCAAATAGAAGACATGTGTAGGACATGGTATTGGGTGGTGGGGTGCAGTTTCCATGCCGTCTCTGGGCTCCCCACCTCCCAGCACCTTGAGGCTTCACTGCCTGGGAGCTCAAATCTCCTTTGAGAGTTTTTATAGAACAGTTCAGTTTCCAGGTCTCCTCCCCTCCCGGAAGGTCAGGCGTGCGGTTGAAATTTCCAACTTTCTCATCATTTGGTCATTCTGGTGACCAGCCTCACCTTGAGACTATCTAGGAGCCCTACCTAAGTTGGCCAGGTGTCATCTAAAGGGGTTTATTGGGACTTCCCTTGTGGCGCAGTGGTTAAGAATCCGCCTGCCAGTGCAGGGGACACGGGTTGGAGCCCTGGTCCGGGAAGATCCCACATGCCGTGGGGCAACTAAGCCCCTGCGCCACAACTACTGAGCCTGCGCTCTAGAGCCCGCGAGCCACAACTACTGAAGTCCGCATGCCTAGAGCCCGTGCTCCGCAACAAGAGAAGCCACTGTAATGAGAAGCCCGCGCACCGCAAAGAAGAGTAGCCCCCGCTCGCCGCAACTAGAGAAAGCCCACGCGCAGCAACGAAGACTCAATGTAGACATAAATAAATAAATAAATAAATAAATAAATAAATAAATAAAATTTAAAAGCAGGGGGCTTATTATAAACAACAAAAGACGTCCCTATTACTCAGGAAATCCCAAAGGTTTTAGAAGTTCTGTGCCAGGGATGGGGATCAAAGACCAAATATATTTATTATACCACCAGCAATACACCCTTACCTATTTCAGAGAAAAAATTTTTTAATGGACTTGAAAGCACTCTTTTAGCCAGAAATTGTATGTTAAATATATATTCCTAGCCTATTACTTCGTTCCTTGTGGTTGCTCAAAAAAAAATTGTTGACTGACTGACCTTGCAGAGGCTTAGGTGCATTGGGAAGCATGCCTAAAATGAAGTCTGATGGGATTATATAGCTATACACCTATATGGTAGATTGTTGTAAAATGACCCTGATGAATACTGTCTCCCTGAATTCATTCCCTTGTGTGGTTGCCTTTCACAATGAATCTGGCCTTAGGATTTGCCTAAACCAATAGAATATTGTTGAAATGACATTGTGTGAGTTCTGGAGCCTACACAGCTTGTGCCTTCACTCTCCTGGGACTTGCCATGTAAAGAAGCTTGGATAAATTAGTTAATGATGAAAGATAACATGGGGAGAGAGAGGTCCTAGCTCTCTAGTCCCTTCCAGGCCCCAGATATACAGATGTGGTCACCTTGGGCCTCCAGCTCTAGCTGACCCACCGGATGAATGCAGCAGCATGAATGACCCAGGTGAGATCAGAAGAAGAACCCAGAGAAGTGTGAGAAATAATAAATCGTTGTTTTAAACTACTAATTTTGGGTTGTTTTACAGCATAGACAACTGAGGCAACACCCAGCTTGTGATGACCAGATTCTTTAGATGTTAGGTGATGATGAATGTAGCGTTAGACAGGAGGGGGATTGGAGAGGGAAAGGATGAGAACTAAAGAAATGTCTGAGGAGTCAAAGAGACAGGAGGTACTTACATCACCTTGTGTGATGACATCAGAACACGCTGGCCTCCTCTTTGGTGACAAACAGTGCATGAGAAGAGACATCAATTTGCTCTAAGTCACTGCCTGTGATGAGTCAGAAAAACATGCCTTACATACCCAGAGATTAAAAAATATAATTGTCTATAATTCATAATTAGGTATATCTGCTTCCTCACCATTTTGTCAGTCAGGTTATATTACTTGTAAAATCAGAATGATGTCACCTTAACAATCCTGTATCGTATAAAAGCAGACTTATGCAATTGGAAACTGTGTTGTTGTAGAAAGCATGAATATATTTTATTAACAAGTGTATGTGTTGCCTTCACTCCTTCTCCTCCTTCCCCCACCCTAATTTTTGTTGAGTGGATTTCAGAGCACTCGATGGCAGTCAGCTTCCTATATTAGCATCTTCTAGCAAGCTGCTACTTTTTCTCCATGGTCTGCTCACGTCAGGAACCCTGAGTTCCCAGCAGGTGCTAGTAACCCATTGGTTCTCGAGAGTTCGGCTTGTGAAGGTTTCAGGTAGGGTGTGAAGAAGCGGGTTGTTTGTCTTGGGTTTTGTGTAGGTGATTCTTAGGACATCCTAGAGGTTGGAGGGGAGCACCCTGAAGTCTGAGTCACTCTAAGAATAAATCTCAAAGGGATTTAATTCAGTTTGGGATCTCCACCAAAGATTCTTGAGAGAGGGTTGGAATGTTGAGGTTGATGTGCCAGATATGAGGCTGCCCTAGTCCATAAGCAGCCACTGTTGTGTTGCGTCTGTTCCTGAATCAAGTCATTTAAGCCTATGGTGAGGAGAGAAATGGGTCTTGCAGGGCAATAGAAGCAACCTGGGGAAACAGAGGCCTGTTTATCTACAGCTGCCCAGTGGAATATGTGCTGGGGTGACTGAGTATCCCCTAGATGGGACTGACCTCAATTTACATTGCTGTTTCACATTAGTTCAACTGTACAGAAGAACAGATTTAAACTTCCCCTTATTATCTATTCAACATCACCTACTATGTGCCAGGCACTGATAGAGGAATTAAGGACATAAAGTCTGTCCTCAAGCAACTGAGTCTCGTTTTCTTAACACTGCAACATAAAAATTCTGAAGCTGAGATTAAATTACAATAGTGTGGAGTTTATTGGCTCTGTATTCTAACTTTTAAAAGTTCTGAGGATCAGGTATGAGATCCTGGGAGTGTCTTAGAATCAATGCAATTATTGGTACAACCACTTTGGAAAACTTTCTGGCAGTGCCTGCTGAAAGTGAACACACAGCTCCCCTATGACCTAGCAATTCCATTTCAGGCATACACACATTTCACCAAAAGACAGGAGAATATGCATAGCAGCACTATTCATAGTAGCCCAAACTGGAGACAACCCAATCATCTATTGTACCCATTAGAGAGAAAGCAGGAACTATTTACTTTTGTATGGCAGTTACATTGGTTTAATAACCACAAAAAATTAATATAAGGTATTGCTTGGTTGAAGAGGTATTGGAGAACTGAAAAAGAGTAAAGGGGACACAAGTAATACAGTAATAATGCAGGAATCAGCATCCACTCCTAGGGCTGGGGAACAAAGTGCAGAGGTGGGTTAGTAGACCTCAGAAGCTTAGAGGAGGGAGCTGGGACCCAGATGTCAGGAGGGGGTATGGCCTGGCCTTGATTGTCCTTCTAAGGAGAGACAATGAAGCTGGTTTGAGGAGCACCACGAAACTTGAGACTGGAGCCAACTGCTTCTATAAAGGGCCTGTGCCAAGATGATAGTGACAGGAACAGCCAGCAAACAGGAGGGAGCAAGTCCCTTCTCTCTTTTCCAGCCTTCCAGTTTCCCTCTAGCTCCCCCATCTGGCAGAATTAATGGGCATCCGCTGGCAATGGAGAAATGTTAGCTGAGTCACAGCTCCCTCATTACAAAGCTGAGAGTAGAAGGGTGAGTTTGGGGTTGAGACAGTAGTTTAATAAATAGCACCAGTGAATTACAAAAGTGGTGTGTGCATAAAATGGAATACTATACAACAGTGAAAAGATTATTAAACACAACACATGGCTCAGTCTCACAATATAATATTGAGCAAAAGAGGCCAGATGCAAAAGAGTACCTAGTGTATGATTCCATTTCCCATAAAACTAAAAACCAGTTAGCATTAATCAGCAGTGTTAGAAGTTAGAATAGAGGTAACCTTGGTGGGAGCAGTTACTAAGGAGGGACAAAGGGGGCTTTCAAGGTACTGGTAACCTTCAATATTTTTAAACATAGGTGTCTTTGCTTTATTGTACCCTTGTGATTTATGCATGTTTCTGTATGTACATTATGTAACAATAAAAAAGTTTAACAAGCAAGTTCAATTAAACACTATAATAATGAAGATTATAAAGCTGCTTTTTAATGGTAAAAGTATATCTTATTTCCAGATACAATGCCTAAACCTACCTGAAGGTGACAAATATACATGTTGAAGAACTGATTATGAATTATGCTTGAACAGAATATGTGTTTAACTGTGAGCAAGATCATATTCAGTTTATTTTTATATTAGATTTTATATTGGATTTTTAAACCAGTTACAGTAAAATGGAAAACCAAATTCTTATACTCAGAGAGTTCAAATATTTGAGAAATGAGTATTCTATCATGGCTTTATCCATGTCTAAAAGCTTGAAAGAAATGGAGCCCAGGGTGGGGAAGTTCAACATAGTCTTTATGGCCAGACCATTTCATCTGTTTAGATATGTGTGGACATATTAGTCAATATTCTAAATCCATCCTAATCCAGCCCTGGGCACATCTTTAGGAGTCATTTTTTAAAAAATTTTTATTTATTTATTTTTGGCTGCGTTGGTTCTTCATTGCTGTGGGCGGCGGGCTTTCTCTAGTTGCGGCGAGCAGGGGCTACTCTTTTTTGGGGTGCGCAGGCTTCTCATTGCGGTGGCTTCTTGTTGCAGAGCACAGGCTCTAGGCGCGCGGGCTTCAGTAGTTGTGGCACGCGGGCTCTAGAGCACAGGCTCAGTAGCTGTGGTGCACGGGCTTAGTTTCTCCGCGGCTTGTGGGATCTTCCCAGACCAGGGCTCGAACCCATGTCCCATGCATTGGCAGGCGGATTCTTAACCACTGTGCCACCAGGGAAGTCCCAGGAGTCATTTTTTAGCTGGTTTATGTAAGAGTCACATACAGAAGGCATTTTATTTATAATAAATTTATTACTATTGATGATTTTCTCTAGATAATCTTTCTAATCTACATTCCTTTTTCTTTAGTCTGAATGTTGGACTGAAAATTCCCTTTCATGTCTGGTATTTAGACAGTATGAATGAGAGGTCTCGAAGGATTCTCACTTGCAAATCAGAGGCACCAAAGGAAAGAAGGAATGAGCCCTTGTGGTGGTTTAAAAATGTGTCCACACACTCTCTGATAATTCTCCCTATAAGAAGTGGCTTCATTCCCCTCCTTTGAGCGTGTGCTCTACTTGTTTCTAATGGATAGAATGTGGTGGAAATGGTGGATTGTGACTTCTGAGGGTAGGTCATAAAAGGCATTGCAGTTTCTTCCTTGCTCCCTCTGGGGCCACTCACTCTGGGGGAAGCTGGACACTCCAGCAGCCCTATGGAAAGATCCAGGAGCGGGGGGTAAGGCCTCTCTGAAACAGCCAGCAAGGACCTGAGGACCACTGCTGACAGCCATGTGAGTGAACCATCTTGGTGACAGATCTCTCAGCCTTCCGCAAGCCTTCAGATGACTGCAGCCCCAGATAACATCATTTTCCAGCTAGACTGCTCCCAAGTTCCTGGACCACAGAAATTGTGAGATAATAAATTCTTGTTGTTTTAAGTTGCTAAATTTGGGAGAGGTTTGGTATGCAGCAATAGATAAGTAATACCTGTCTTAATATGCATATAAATATGAATAACTAATTTTGGGGGGAACACTTAGATCCTTCTCTAAGCATTTTATGTGAAATAACTAATTTAATCCTCACAACAAACGTATAAGGTAGGTAATATTACTCTCTGCATTTTGCAGATCAGGAAACCGAGGCACAAAGAAACTGAGAAACTTGTCCAAGGTTACCCAGCTAATGACAGAACTAGGATTTGAACTCTGACAGTTTGGCTCTACTATTCTGTGCACTGACTTCTGTGTTACACTGTTATATTGGTGCTAGTGCCACTGAGAAACACGCTATAATGAAATAACAAGCGACAGGCTTAATCTTCATAATAGAAGGTGTACATAAGATATAAAGAAACTTTTCTAAAAATTTAAAAGTGTTGGGGGACCATTAGAAGGAGGCTAAAGGCCCCAAGATGCATTATATGACCTCTCAAGTCTGATTCCAATTCTATGACATACTAAATATACCTTCTAAGATACAACATGATTTAGTAACTCTACTTGGAAATATTGGAGTGCAGTTGGATTTATAGCATTCTTTAATTTTATTTTATATTTGATAAAAATTAATATGATGTGTTCATCTTGAATTCCATTATGTGAGGTTGGGGAAAAATGCATACGTACTGCCCTTTTCATTTATTTTGGACTGCTACAGAAACCTACATCTAGTTTTAATACTTTCCCTTCTTAATTATAATATTCATATAATTAATATATGCAGAAATAAATGATGGTAGAAAAAATTAAACTCCTGTTATTGTGTTTCTCCTTTTTTGTATTTCCTTTAAAATGTCATTTTACGTTTTGATGCATCTCAAAGAAATTTTTAATTTCCAAATCAGCAGAGACTGGGTTCATAATTTATCATTCTTTAAGCATCTAATATAGTATGTGTAAAGTTGTTCATTAATAATTAGGTTGGTGTATTTTAATTCAATAAATTCACAAATATTCTAGGTGGCAAATATAGTTCTCTCCTAATTTATAGAAGTAAAAAGCCTGGCAAGATCACCTTAAGGTCGGGAATTCGCTGGTGGTCCAGTGGTCAGGACTCCTTGCTCTCACTGCCTTGGGCCCGGGTTGGATCCCTGGTCAGGGAACTAAGATCCCTCATGCCACACGGCATGGCCAAAAAAAAAGATCACCTTAAGGTCTTTAAATAAGTGTTACCACCTCAGTGAGGCCTTTCCTAAACACCTTCCCAACAGATTGCTGTTTTGTTTTGTCTTGTTTTGTTTTGTTTTTCTTTTCCTAGACGCTATCACCATCTACAGAGTATATATTTTTGCATATTTATTTTGTTTATCTTCTGTCTTCTGGCAGTAGAATGTAAGCTTCATGAGGGCAGGATTTTTGTGTGTTTTCCATGCTGTAGACTCAATATCTAGACTAATGCCTGCTATATGACAGGTGTTTGATAAGTATTTGTTGAATAAATGAATGCAAAAGATCCAGCAGGTTGGGTATGTGTCTCCCAACTAATGTTCATGATAATTACTATTTATTGAATATTATCTTAGTAGATTATCATATTGATCTGGGATGATTGGTATTGATATTATTACTGTTTTCCAGATGTTGTAATTAAGTAACATACTCAAGGTTATGCAAAAATTAAGCAGCAGAGGGACTTCCCTGGTGCCACAGTGGTTAAGACTCCACGCTCTCAATGCAGGGGGCCTGGGTTCGATCCCTGGTCAGGGAACTAGATCCCACATGCATGCCGCAACTGAGAGTTTGCATGCCACAACTAAGGAGCTGGCAAGCCGCAACTAAGGAGCCTGCCTGCCACAACTAAGACCAAGCGCGACCAAAAAAAAAAACAACAACTAAGCAGCAGAAATTGGTTTCAACGTTAAGCTGAGAAAGAAACCAGTCACAAGGCCACAATGGTAGGATTGCATTTTTATGATCTGTCCAGAATAGGCAAGTCTATAGAGACAGAAGGGAGATGAGTGGTTGGCCAGGGCTTAGGCCAAGGGAGGTTGGGGGAAATGGGGAGTGACTGCTAATGGGTGCGGAGATTCTTTTAGGGGTGACAAAAATGTTTTGAAATTAGATTGTGATGGTGGTTGCATAGCCATGTGAATATATTAAAAACCATTGAATTTTGTACTTCAAATGGGTGAATTGTGTGGTGTGTGAGTCATATCTTAATAAAGCTGTTAAAAATAGTAAAGGAAAGTGGTTTCAAACTCAGATTTCTTTGGCTTCAAAGCTTCTGATCAACTTTTAGAAGGAGCAAAAACTGGAGAAATGGCTTGTTCTAAGACTCAGTTAGGGAAAGCACAATGTTTCCTGGAATATCTTGTGCCAGGAAGTCAAGAGGTGCTCAAAAATGGATTGGAACATGTCCAAGGACACTGCAAGTTGAAAGCATCTTCTCTGGTCAAATATGGGACAATTCAAGAATCAAAAATCAAGACAAAAATAAACAGAAGACAAAGGGGTGGCAGGAGAAATGAAAGCTCACCTAATTAACATAGTTGGAAGAGATGGAAGGACAGGATTATAATGTCATTATTCTCCAACCACTATAGTAATACTTGATTCAAGCAAACATCATGGATGGATGCTAGCCCATGGAGTGAAGGATTCTTGGGGGAGGATACTCACACAATCTCAAAGTATTACCCCACAGGTTACTTTTTTAAAAAATTGAGGTGATGGGCTTCCCTGGTGGCGCAGTGGTTAAGAATCCGCCTGCCAATGCAGGGGACATGGGTTCGAGCCCTGGTCCAGGAAGATCCCACATGCTACAGAGCAACTAAGCCCGTGCGCCACAACTACTGAGCCTGTGCTCTAGAGCCCGCGAGCCACAACTACGGAGCCCACGTGCCACAACTACTGAAGCCCGCGCGCCTGGAGCCTGTGCTCTGCAGCAAGAGAAGCCACCGCAGTGAGAAGCCCGTGCACCGCAACGAAGAGTAGCCCCCGCTCACCGCAACCAGAGAAAACCTGCGCACGGCCACAAAGACCCAGCGCAGCCAAAAATAAACAAATAAATAAATACGTTAAAAAAAAATTGAGGTGAAATTCATCTAACATGTTAATCATTTTAGAAAGAAGAATTCAGTGGCATTTAGTACATTTCCAATGTTGTGCCACCACCAGCTCTACCGAGCTCCAAAACATTTTCATCGGTACAAAACAGAACCCCTTATCCATTAAGCAGTTGCTCCTTATTTCCCCTCCCCCCAGCCATGGGCCACCACTAATCTGCTTTCTATGGATTGGCTTATTCTGGATGTTTCATATAAATGGAATAGAACAATAGATGACCTTTTGTGTCTGCCTTCTTTCACTTCGCATAAGGTTTTTGAGGTTCATCCATGTTGTAGCATCTACCAGTACTTCATTCCTTTTTATGGCTGAAAAATATTTCTTTGTATGTCTATACCACAATTTGTTTATACATTGGTGGATATTTGTTTCTAACCTTTTGGCTAGTATGATTAGTGATGCTATGAACATTTGGGTACAAGGATTTGAGTACCTGTTTTCAATTCTTTTGGATATACACCTAGGAGTGGAACTGCTGATAATTCCATGTTTAGGTTTTTGAGGAATTGTGGAACTGTTTTCCACAGTGATTGCACCATTTTACATTCCCAGCAGTAATGAATGAGTATTCCAATGTCTCTAAATCCTAACTCTTATTTTTCTTTAAAAAAAAAAATTATAGCCATCCTAGTAGTTGTGAAGTGATACCTCATTTTGGTTTTGCTTTGCATTTCTCTAATGATGCTGGGCATCTTTTCATGTACCTGTTGGCCATTTGTATATCTTCTTTGGAGAAATATCTGTTCAAGTCTTTTGCCCATTTTTTACACAGACTACTTTTTAAATACAAAGGAAAAAAGGTACCTTTACCATGGAGAAATGATTACTTATAACATCACCAATAATAGTACAGACTGACATCGTATGCCTCTCGATGCAGCATACTAAGATGAACACAACCTCATCTATACAGTGTACATGACAAAATTATTTAACTTGAATCTAATAGGGAACAGATGAATACAAACTGAGGAACATTCTGCAAACAGAATTGAACTCTTCAAAAAAGTGAATGTTATAAAAGAAAAAAACCAGGGGTTATTCTAGACTAAAGGAGCTTAAAAAGACATGACAATTAAATGCAATGCATGATCCTTGATTGTATTCCGGATTGAGAAAAAAGTCAGCTAAAAAGGACATTTTGAAAATTTGAATATGGCCGCTGTATGTTACAGATAATAGTATTATAATGATATGAAATTTTCTTGGATAATGGAATTCTGATTATATAGGAGAGTATCTTTGTTCTTAGTAGATACTTACGGAAATACTTAGGGGTAAAGGGTAAAAGCCTGCAAAAAAACTCAAATGATTCATCATAAACAAAACAAAACCAAAAACCCGTGCACACAGGGAAGGCAAATGTGGTGAAATATTCAAAATTGGTGAATATGGGGTAATATGGTTGTCCACTATATTTTTCTCATAACTTTTCTGTACGTTTGATATTTTTGAAAATAAAAAAATTGAGAAAGTAAAAAGCTCTTCAAGTTCAAGCAGCGCTGTTCTGGTGGGTTTAGGATCTTTATAATAAGGTTAGCTACTCTGATCAGTTAAGAATATAGTTGAGAGGGTAAATGGTCAGGATGAATATTTTTCAAAAATCTTATAATTATTTAAATAAACAACGGATCACTGCAGTTATTTTATCCCCCAATCAACTTGATTAGAGTCAGGTAGGCCTAAATTTGAATCATTGCTGGGTAAACTGTTTAACCTCTTCAGGACTCAGTTTCCTCTCTGTAAGAAATAACTCCTTGGTGGGTTGTTGTGCTAAATTGTTAGACACATGGAATTTATTGAACTGGACCTTAATTCATGTGCAAAAGCTTAATCCTACTATCTGTGCTATTTGCATCTCTTCCTTCATTGCACTCAAGCAATCCTGTGGGGTAGATAAAGGTGAGAGATAAGATGACTTTTCCAAGGTCACACAGTTAGTGAAAGACCCAGGTTTCCCAGCTCTTGGTCCTGTGCCCTTTCCACACCCGCCAGAGAGGAGGAAGCGGCGCTCATGGGGATGCAAGGATGTAGAGGAGCAAAGGGGGAGAAGAGGCCTCGTGAGGAGAGGTGGTGTGAGACCCGCGGAGGCGCCGGCCAAGGAACGGCGCATGGAGAAGCGGGCGGCGCGACCCGCCGGGGTGAGTAGGAGACAGGCTGTGGTTGGAGAGTGAGGGTCGCGCAGGCCGCGTGCCCGGGAGAGACGGGAGGCCTCGGCCAGCCGCGGGGGCGCAGGAGACGGAGGCCCGGGCCGCGGGCTGGGGTGGGGGAGGCATGGGAGGGAGTGGCGGTGGTCGTGGGGGGGTCCCTTCCGCACAGGTGGGCTAGGCAGGTGGGTGCGGGGCGCGCGGGCGGGGCTGGCACGGGGGTCTCGACCCCACCGGGCGGGGGGGAGTGCGGGAGGGGCTGGGGCGGGGTGGGGGCGGGGCCGGCCGGGGGCGGGTTTTGCCGGGCCCCCCGCGGGAGCGGCGGCTGAGGCGGCGGCGCAGGCGCAGTTCCCGCCTCCTCCCGGCCGGCGGAGTGAGTGGAGGCTGCAGCTCGGCTCGGCTCCCGCGACGCTGCTGCCGCTGCCGCTGCCGCCGCCGCCGCCGCGAAGCCCCCCGCCCCACTTCCCCCGCGTCGGGATGAGCTCCCGGAAAGGTGAGTGGCCCGCGGCGTCCCCTCCTCCCCGCCACGCGGCCCCGCGCCGGCCTCCCAGACCGTTAATGTGTGTCTTCTTTCCTCAGTGCTGGCCATTCAGGCCCGAAAGCGGAGGCCGAAAAGAGAGAAACATCCGAAAAAGTGAGTCCACGCCGCGCTAGCCCCCGGACCCCCGCCTTCGCCCGGTCGGGGTTAGTCCGCGACCGCGCAGGGGAAAGTTGCCCGGATTCCCGGGGCCGGCGGGCGGGCGAGCTGATCCCACGGGACGCCGGCTCTCGCCTCCTGCGCGCCCCGCGGGCGGCCCGGGGGGAGGGGCGGGGGGAGGGGCGCGTGCGAGCCCGCGGCCGGCCCGCCGAGCATCCCCTGACCCCGGGCCCCTGGGGCCCCGAGTCTCCGCTGCCGTTGGGGGCGGACGGGCGAGGAAGCGCTGGGCGTGCGCACCCTCTCCTGCGCGCCGAGCTGGCCCGGGGGTCCCGGGCCTTCCTGGGAGGGGAGCTGGCGCCCGCCGCCCGGGCCCCGGCGCTGCGTGCGGGCGTGAGTCTGCGGCATCGCTCCCACCTGGGCGCCGGGGCCCTAGAGGAAGAGGAGCCGAGTGTGCGAGAGAGAGAGAGTGTGTGTGTGTGTGTGTGTGTGTGTTGCCTCCTCTTCCTCTCCGGCCCCCGCCTCTCGGCCTTTCTGCTGAAAACCGGAGCTGGTTGTCAAGTGGTTTGCCTCGGGCGTGTTCCTGGCACGAGTTCAGCACTGAGACCTGTGCGTTTCGGCGCTTGGGTTTTTTTCCGAAACTTTCTGCCCGGGCCGAGCGTGACTTCGTTGCGACGCGGCTGCGCCCGGGTCTCGGGCTGCGCGGGGCGGGTGGGCGTGTGCGCGGGCGGTCCTCGGAGCGGCTGCCCAGCGCCTCATTGTGCCGGGAGGCGATGAATAGGGTGGTGATATTTCAAACATGCCAGCCGCCAGCCACCTCCAGCCTGGCCGCGGACCGGAGTGGGAGCGGCCGGCGCCCGGGAAGCCTTTCCTGGAGAGCTGCTCCGAGACCGCAGAGCGCCGCCGCGTCTCCTTTCCCTTTCTTTCCTAATTTTGAAAAATCTACCAGCGTAGATTACTCCTCCTCCTAGATTTGTGGCTTCCCTCTTCCATTTGAGCAAGAAATAACTCTGTGGTATATATTTGGTACTATGGGGATCGTCCGTGATCATGTTTAAATAAAATCACGAGGCATTTCTGGTTGGTTTGTTTTCTTTGGGGGACTAGCCTGCAGCATTCCTAGGCTTTTTCCTTTCTTCTTCGCTTTGGTCTCAGCCTGGCGAATTTCATACCCATTGGTGGCGTCTATGAAAACTGCCCAAGTCATTACTAATGTGATGTATCATGACAGGATTTGTGTTCTTTCAAACCGGAATATAACTTGAAAGTATGTTAAGGATTTCACAAAATATAGATACCGACATAATAAAGCCTTTCTTAAAAAAACAAAAAACAACAACAACAAAAAAAACTACTACTAGAGTGAGGGAAAAATATTTATTAAGGGCTTGACCTGGTGGGTAAAAATTAGATGTTGGATTCTTAAGATGTTAAATCTCAATGGATATTTGTTAGTTTTAGATGCTTTAAAAAGTAATGCTAGTAATCAGAACCTTATATTTGGGATTTCCTTTGGTGAACGACGGAAATTCAGTCCATAAGTAAGGAGAACTGTAATGTTTAGGCTCCTGAGTTGGGTCACAACTTTCAGTTCAAAACATTTATTCCCACGTAGCCCATTTTGTTAAGAAAAGTTAAAAGGAGTTGAAAAAAGCATCCCCCTAGTTTTGGGGATGGCTGTGTGTGTTTGTGTGTGTGTAGGTGGATATATATATCTGTGTATGTTTTACATATATACGTACATGTAGAATAACAGTTTTAGTTAAAGTCAGTGTATGTTTCATATTTTCATATTTCAGGGTATGACTTTCCTAATGGCCAGAGCCTTTTTTGGTGCGCTGCAGTTTGGATTTATGTGGTATGTTTACAAAGAATTAGTATATATCCACAGTATTCAACTTTTACTCTCGCGGGTTAAATCTGTTAGCTTTTTTCGTTGTCTGTTGTAGTTAGGTGACTAGATTTGACAGAAACCCCTCAGCCAGTGACTAAATGAACTGGTCAGTCTGCAAGGACCAGGAGACCAGCCCCATTACATAACTGTTTGAGGCAGTTTTTCACTTAATTCTTTGAATCAAGGCGGTATTATTTTAAAGGAATCCTTGATGTGATTGATTTATTCATATATTCAACAAGTATGTGTGTGCCTATCCTAGGAAATGGTGGTAGAGCTTTTTTTTTTTTTTTTTAATATTTATTTATTTATTTTTGGCTGCTTTGGGTCTTTGTTGCTGCGCACAGGCTTTTCTCTAGTTGCAGAGAGCGGGGGCTGCTCTTCGTTGCGGTGCGTGGGCTTCTCATTGTGGTGGCTTCTCCTGTTGGGGAGCATGGGCTGTAGGCACGCAGGCTTCCGTAGTTGTGGCTTGTGGGCTCTAGAGTGCAGGCTCAGTAGTTGTGGCACATGGGCTGAGTTGCTCTGTGGCATGTGGGATCTTCCCGGACCAGGGCTTGAACCCATGTCCCCTGCATTGGCAGGCGGATTCTTAACCACTGCGCCACCGGGGAAGTCCTTGTGGTAGAGCTTTGAACAAGACATGGCGAGCTCCTCACGAAGCTTACATTCTATAGGGGTTTTGGAACCCTAAAGCGAATGACAAAGAAGGCAGTTCCAGACAGTGCTAAGGGATAACGAGAAAATGAAGATGGGGTGCCTTAAGGATAGTGATAGATGACATTTGAAAATTGTGCCAGTCAGTTTTCTGCTTGCTTTACATGCGTTTATCCCTTGTGATAATTCTGTGAGGTAGGCACTGTAGTTACCACTTTACAGATGAAACGGGCGCACAGCATGAGTAAGTAACATGTCCAGCTATTAAGTTGAATCTAAGCAGGCTGGGACCAGAGTCCACACTCAGTTCTCTGAGGAGGTGACATTTGAACAGAAGTTAGAATAAGGCGGAGGAGATGGGAGTGTGGCAAAGGCCCTGGGGAGGAATGGGCTAGGAATGTTGGAGGAACCCAAAGGTCAGAGTGGCTAGAGTGCTACCCAAGAGGATGGTGAGGGGGGAGGAGTCAGAACGGGTAGGGCCTGGCCTTGTAGGCCGCTGGGAGGCATATGGATGGGAGTAGCAGGATCTGATTCCTGTTTTAAAAAGAGTACTGGCTGTCAGTGTAGAGAATGGATTATGGGGGGGGCGGGGAGAGAAGTAGAAACCGAGAGTTGGCCTTCCATAGTACGTGGGGAAACCATGGTGACTTGACTCTGGGTGCACAGAGTGGCATGGGGGAGAAGTGATGGTAGAGGGACTTCAGGAGACTCGTAGCCTCGGAGGTAGTCCTCATTTTACAGACAGCTCTGATAGAGGGTAAGGTCACACAACTAGCTTAGTTTGGACCAGAATTCAGGTCTCCTGATGCCCAGTGTTTTTGCTTTTTGATTAATTCTCCAGAGGAGGAAAGAGAGTAATAGATCTAATTTTAATCTATATTAATATAATGATTGGCAAACTTGAATTATGTGACTACATGGGCCTGTCTTGATGTAATATGATCTACTTTTGTCATTATATGCTTGTATGTGCAAGTGGCACTTCATTCATTTTGATTCAGTTCAATTCTATGAGCTTTTGTGAATTGCGCCAGTTCCTATAGGCAGCTTTTTTTAGAACACTAGAATTTGTAGTTGTCAGAAATAAGATTAAGATTTCTCAACTGAGATTGTTAGTTTGTCACATTGTTCCAGTGAGTTTAGTTTGCTAATTATTAATTGTGCTGCTTTGTAACAGGCAGCAGGGAAGAACTAGCAGGGAAGAGCTAATTCTTAAGAATTAGCTAAATCACATGGCTTGGGATAGATTTTTGCTTTGGGGCCTGTGCGTATGTATAAAATGTTTTAAAGAATTTTTTTGGTATTTATTGATTTTTTTCCTCACATGTAACTTTTTTCTTGAAACATAATTCACATACGATAAAATTTGTTTTTTAAGAATTTAGTTTTTAAAGTGTGTAGCTTGCTGTTTTTTTTAGTATATTCACAAAGTTGTGCAACTATTATCTAATTCCAGAATATTTTCATCACCTCCCCCCCCAAAAAAACCCTGTACTTGTTTGTCATTCCCCATTCTCCCTTGACCCCAGCATTCATTAATTTATTTTCTCTTTCTATAAACTTATCTATTCTGGATGTTTCTAATAAATGGAATCATACAGCATATGATCTTCTGTCTGGTTTCTTTCTCTTAGCATAATGCTTTCAAGGTTCATCCATGTTGTAGTATGTATTGGTACTTCATTCCTTTATATTGCCAAGTAACATTTCATTGTGTTGATATACTGTGTTGTAGTTATCCATTCATTGATGGACATTTGGGTTCTTTACACTTTTTGGTTATAAATTATTTTTTTAACACCCTTTTTTTAAAAAAAATCGTTTTTAAAATTTATTTTACTTTATTTTTGGCTGCATTGGGTCTCCGTTGCTGTGCGCGGGTTTTTTCTAGTTGCGGCTAGCGGAGGCTACACTTTGTTGTGGTGCGCTGGCCTCCCATTGCAGTGGCTTCTGTTGTTGCGGAGCACGAGCTCTAGGTGCGCGGGTTTCAGTGGTTGTGGCTCACGGGCTCTAGGTGCGTGGGCTTCAGTAGTTGTGGCACACGGGCTTAGTTGCTCTGCGGCGTGTGGGATATTCCGGGATCAGGGCTCGAACCCGTGTCCCCTGCCTTGGCAGGAGGATTTTAACCACTGCGCCACCAGGGAAGTCCCTGTTAGCATTCTTGTACATGTCCTTTTGTGGACATTAGCACTTATTTCTCTTGGGGATATACTCTAGCAGTGGGATTGCTAGGTTACAGAAGAGGTGTATGCTTAGTCTTAGTAGTAATTGCAGAGATTTTTTTCCCCAGTTTTATTATGAAATAGTTTTGATTGAACTGCTTTACACTCCCACCTGCAGTGTATGAAGTTTCGATTGTTCCGCGTCTTTGTAATACTTGATCATGTCATTCTTTTTAATTTTAGCCCTTCTGGGTATGTACTGATACCTCATTGTGGTTTTAATTTGCATTTGCCTGAGTGATGGTTTTTGAACATCTTTTCGTAAGTTTATTGGTCATTTGAAATTTCTATTTTGTGAAGTGCCTATTTTGTCTTTTGCCCATTTTTAAAAAATTGGATGGTAAGTCTTTTTTCTTACAGAAAATTATGAGTTTTGTTGAGATATAATTTACATACCATACAGTTCATCTACTTAAAGTGTACAGTTCAGTAGGTTTTAGTAGATTCACAGGGTTGTGTTAAACTGGATCTTGAAGAGCCAGTAATAATTTCCCAAGTAAATAGGAGGGGGGAGGGGGAGGGCCTTCCAAGCAAAAGCAGTGCTGCAGTTGGCGTAAACATGTGGAGGTGTAAGTGGCATGATTGTGTTCTTGGAATGTCAAGCAAGGAAGTGTGGTTGGGGTGCAGGGTGTGGTGAGCATTGAGTGGGGCTCATTGCTGTGGGTACAGTTTGAGATGTTTAGAAAGGTTACTCTATCTGCTGTGTAGAGAATGGCTTGGAGGCAAGAGATCCAGCTTCAGGAGACTAATGGGTATTAAGGGGGTAGAATTCACTGGATTTAGTGTCCAATTTAATGTGGGAGGAGAGTGGGAGGGGTCTAGGATGAATCCCAGGTTTCTGAATTAGCTAAATTTGTGGATGGTGTTGCTATTCCTCAAGGTAGAGAATGCACAGCTGCTTTGGGAAAAGCTAATGATGGCTTTTGTTAGGCAGTTAGAGGTGTGTGGTTCACTTCCAGTTAGAGATATTGGTGAGTGTTTACCACTAGAGCGCTGGGAAGAGCTCTGGTTAGGAATGGAAATGGGAGTTGTTGGGTATAGTGTTGGTGGCAGGTGGCTGAAGGTGTTGTATGTGAAGAGAAGAAAGCCATAGGTAGGGTAAAGGAGGAGCCAGAGGGATAGGAGAATCAGGAGAAAGTTGATTCACAGGAACCAAGGGCATTTCAAGAAGGGAAGAGCACAGTCTGCAAAATAACTCAAGTGAAATGAATCCTGATGGTGGCCTTTGACTTCGGCAGTTAGGAAATCATTAGAGCCCACACCTGGAGTAGTCTCAGCACAGTGCTTTTGGGCACAGGGAACCTGCAGCCCTATGAGTGAATGGGATGACAGCGTAGTCTTTTTTTTGTTTTTTCTTTTTAAAAGGTTACTAATTGAATAAGCTTTCTTTGTGTAAAGGAGAAAAGGTAGCGGAGGGAGTGGTTCTTGAGAAGTGTTTTGTTCCCTCTGAAATGTAAACGAATGGCAAGGAGCTAGTAGAAAGGGAGAGGTTGAAAATACTGACAAGAAGGGGAATTTGGAGCAAAAGCCCTGAGTTGACAGGAGGGGATGTGATCAGAGCACAGGTTTGTTTTGTACGGAAGGAGGATCTCTTCTTCCTCTGAGAACAGGAAGGCTGTAGGCTGTATGTTTTAAAAACATGCACCTAGACCTTGCTGCAGTCTTACATAGTACATGAAATAGGTACCAGTACCATATTGTCTTTGGAAAATCCAAAAAACTGAAATGGAGTGACATCTGGCCCCAAGGTTGTGGGCCCGTGGTAAGTGTGCAGTAAAGGTGGGCTGTGGTTATTAGGCTTTGGTTATTGCTGTCTTATTTTTTTCTAAATGATGTGTCTGGTCACCCCAACTCTATTGCATCTCTCCATGTATGAGTATTGAGGTGTTGATTACTCTGTTTCCGCTTTAGTTTCCTATTTTTTTATTTACTGTAGTTCTGAGTACATTTTAGGTTTGGGTAGGGCAAGGGCTCTCCCACATCTCCTATATACACCTTGTCACTCTTTTTTTTTTTTCCCCACCTTGTCACTCTTGTTTTCAGAATTTTTTTGGCAGTTCTTGCATGTTATTAAGATTATATATCTGAGTTCCTCCTCCAGTTTATTTTTGCTATTTAGTTTAAAATAATATTGACTTTGAGGATTAATTTAGGGGGACCTGACAAGTCTTGAATTGGAAACACTTTTAAAAAATTACCTTTTTTCTGATTTTATTTATTTTTTTAATGTAGATTTATTTATTTATTTATTTATTTGCGCTGGGTCTTAGTTGCAGCAGGCGGACTCCTTACTTGCGAGTCGCCAGCTCCTTAGTTGCAGCCAGCATGCTCCTCACTTGTGGCTTGTGAACTCTTAGTTGCAGCATGCACGTGGGATCTAGTTCCCTGACTAAGGATGAAACCCTGGCCGCCTGCATTGGGAGCGCAGAGTCTCAACCACTGCGCCGCCAGGGAAGTCCCCTTTTTTCCTGATTTTTAAAATATTATGTACCATATCTGGAAACTATAGAAATATATAAAGAAGAAAACAAAGGGATTTCCTGGTGGTCCAGTGGTTATGACTCGGCGTTTTCACTGCCTGGGCCCTGGGTTCAATCCCTGGTTGGGGAACTAAGATCCCTTGTGGCCCGGCCAAAAAAAAAAAAAAGAAGAAAACAAAAATGACTCACATTGTCACCATCCAGCAAGATACTCACAAATGGGACATTGTTAATATTTTGGTATTTTTCCTTCTAGTCTTTTTATCATCCCTGTGTTTTTTGTTACTTAATTAATCATCTCGTGTATGATTTTGTATGCTGCTTTCTTTATTTAACATTTTGTCATTAACATTTTTAATGTCCTTAAAATTTTCTCATAACCGGGACTTCCCTAGCGGTCCAGTGGTTAAGATTTTGGGCTTCCAGTGCAGGGGTCTTGGGTTCGATCCCTGGTCCGGGAACTAAGATCCCACATGCCGTGCGGTGCGGCAAATAAATGAATAAAGCAATATTTTTATTTTTTTATTTTTTTTTAAATTTATTTATTTATTTTTGGCTGTGTTGGGTCTTCGTTTCTGTGCGAGGGCTTTCTCTAGTTGCGGCAAGCGGGGGCCACTCTTCATCGCAGTACGCGGGCCTCTGACTGTCGCAGCCTCTCGTTGCGAAGCACAGGCTCCAGACGCGCAGGCTCAGTAGTTGTGGCTCACGGGCCCAGGTGCTCCGCAGCATGTGGGATCTTCCCAGACCAGGGCTCGAACCCGTGTCCCCTGCATTGGCAGGCAGATTCTCAACCACTGCGCCACCAGGGAAGCCCAATATTTTTTAAAAAGAAGTTAAAATTTTTTTTTTCTCAAAACCAATTATTAGTGACTGAGTAATATTCTAATTTACTTAACTGCTTAATTTGTTTAAGTATTTCTTTATTGCTGGAAACATGTTTACTGTTTCAGGCATTATAATATTTCAGCGAATATCTTTGTCTGCATTTCAGATTTTCTCAGATTATGTGGAATCTTAGAAATGGAAATATTGAGTCAAAGACAGTGAACCTTTTTAAGACTTCCAATTTTGAAAAGTTCTTTTAAAGAAGAGTCAGCAGGGCTAAAAGTAACTAATTATGGGACATGAAGAGGAAAGCAATAAAAACAATGACAGCTTTACTGAAAATGTTACACTTAATGAAGACTAAGAAAGTTGGGAGAAGTTGGTTGGAGATGGGATAGAGATTTTGTTTTAGGCACACTGTACTTGAAGTGACAGATATCCTAAAGGAGGATATGGAGAGTTGGTATGCTGGGAGGCTGGGAGGCTGGGATTAGAATACACCTTTGAGGACAATTAGGACGGCAAGATCAGCTTACTGAAGAGAAGGGGGAGGAGAGAAGAGGGCTGGAGCCTGAAACTTGGAGAACGCCATTGGACAAAATAAGAGAAAGGAAGCTAAAGATCAGTTTAAAGAGGATAAATAGCAATAAATGGGACAGGGAAGTTTAAGGAGAATAAGATTTGAGAAGAGTTCATTAGATTTTTTAATTTAGTTCATCATTGATGGCCTTTATATTTCAGGGGTTAGTATTTCTTCCCTCCCTCCTTCTTTCTTTTTTCTTTTTTTAAACCTGACAATTTGTAAAGAATTTACCTATCTTTGTCTCATCATCTGGTCCAGGTAGATAAAGTATTTTTTGTGTTGATGACTAAGAATTAAAGAGATTTTTGTCTTGCTCTGTGTTTGTATCAAAGGTCTAACAGGTCCCCAGATTTTTACCACCAAATCTTGTGTTCTGTTTTCAAGAAAGAAAAAAGTTATTACCTGCAGCTGCCAGGTTTTTAAGCTTGTACCCTGCCTTGATTCCAGGAGCGCTGTCAGCCAAGGTTAAAGGTAGCTCGGTCTAATCTAGGCTGGTGGCATTAGAGTGATTTGTGTGGCTGGCTATTAACCGGCCTTTTTTTCTTTCTTTCCTTTGTTTTGGCGGGGGTGCTCTATTCTGTTGTGTATGTCTCCAGGGGAACATTTCACATTGAGTTTGTATTATCAGATATTTTATGTACCCGAATATAAGATAGTCTTGGTTGTAAGTCCCCTAACTCCCCAATGAAAAGTTTAAAATTCTATACAACTTGAAAGTATAAATTTTAGAGATATAGATGGAGTAGTCAAATGTTTAGTTATGATATTTAGTTTCTTTTTTTATAAATTTATTTATTTATTTTTGGCTGCGTTGGGTCTTCGCTGTTGCGCGTGAGCTTTCTCCAGTTGCGGCGAGCGGGGGCGACTCTTTGTTGCGGTGCACGGGCTCCTCATTGCGTTGGCTTCTCTTGTTGCGGAGCACGGGCTCTAGGCGCGCGGGCTTCAGTAGTTGTGGCTCGCAGGCTCTAGAGCGCAGGCTTCAGTAGTTGTGGCGCAGGGGCTTAGTTGCTCCGAGGTATGTGGGATCTTCCCGGGCCAGGGCTCGAACCCGTGTCCCCTGCATTGGCAGGCGCATTCTCAACCACTGTGCCACCAGGGAAGCCCCTGACTTGCTTTTTAAAAAGGCTTGTGTACAGCATTAATGAGGAGGAATAATTCCAAAAATGTGTTGAAATTATTTGCCTCTTTTTAAATTGATTTTTTTGGGTTGATGTCTCCCAAATTAGTATTGATTAAAGTGATTTCGGACAGTTCCCTAATCAATCGTCAGTCAGTGAAGAGTGTTTCATCCCTCCTCCCCTCTCTTCTAGTTCTGACGAAGACTCCTCCGGGTCAGGGTCCTCTAGGAATGGTCATTCTGTTACCCTCTGCCATCAAGCCTAGCATTACTGTAATCCTGATTGTTCGTTTCCTTTTGAAGATTTTTTTTTTGCCTTATTATGTTAAAAATAAGGTACTTGAGAGAGCAGTCTATCATTATAAAGGCTTTATAAGGACTAGAGTCTAAGAGAACTACTTCTTTTTCGAGGGATAATTTTTGGGAAAAGACCATGGTTTATACTTGGGCATATATGATACTTTATGCTGAGTTCTTAGCCTTACTGGATAAATCCTACAAAATGTAATGTTTTGTCCCTGATGTTTGAATTCACTTCCACATTGAATATCTTTATAGTCAAACTGCTTTGCTGATAAGTTTAAAATTAATAATTGGCCTATCAGTTCCAGAGTGCATTTATTTCAGCTAGTTCTTGGACATATTCTTAACGTAAATATTTTTAGGCATTAGAATTCTCTAGTTAGGGTCTTAGAATGTGGAGCCTAAAAGGATAGGGACAAAAGGGAACATCTGGATGAGATTGTTGATTGCTTTAAACTTGGTTGTGACACACAAGACTTTCTCCCCTTAGCTGAGCGTGGCGTGTGGGTGTCATGTCCCCTATAGTGCCTCAGTGTAGTAAGTGTGCCCCTAGACGATTGTGTGAACTAGGCAGGGTGGGAGAAGGAGTAAAGACAGACTGCAACCCAGGGATACCTCTGTAACCCCAGGAAACAAGTTTGAGATGTGGAAGAGGTAAGACAGACAATCCACTGAAAAGCAATGCCTGGCTCTTGGGACTCCTGTACCTGGCTGCTTTCTTTGGTCAGCAGGTGCTGTTGTTGTTTCTGGCATCCAGGGAACACAGCTTGCTGCTATTGTTTCTGCTGTCAGTCAGCTATTGCCACCACTTACACAGGGAATCTTATCCTATTGATTATTTTTATTTTTAGAATATCCCATTGAAAGTTTTTTTTGGTGGGGGGGGCATGATGTGTTTTATCCTAAAATAGGATGTAACTGAACATTAATTGCAGCACTGATGTAAAATTGACCGTGTCTTTCACACCTGAAATTTATTGCGTAAGGCTGTGTATCTGAGAACGCAGTGAAGTAGCCAGGACTTCAGAGAGCACCTGAACAAGTGTTTTTCACTCTTGCTTTGTAGTAGCAAAATGCTTTTTTTTTCCCCCTGACCAGGGATTGAACCTGGGCCCTTGGCAGTGAAAGCGAGGAGTCCTAATCACTGTACCACCAGGGAATTCCTGCAGAATGCTTTTTAAATAAAATTTTACATAGAACTCTATTATATGTAAAGAGGAAAAAGTGGCTCTATTCTGGGAGAATTGGCAGGTGAGCGCTTGGTCCTAACCACCTGGTCTTTCCCTCATCCACTGTAGTGCTTCCCAAGGAAGCTTCTTGGAACAGAGCTTAAAATCCTTCAGGCCTTTATTTCTCCTTTTCTCCCTCAGTGGAGAAGTTTCAGTGAAGGAGCAGTGAGGGGGACTGAAGAAGCAGTTACTTGATTACAGTCAATTATCTTTTAGTTCCTGAGCCAGTTTAGAGTGCTGGTTTAGAGTCCTGGATTCTGATTCACTGGCTTTTGAAACTACCATTTAGTCTGCAGAAAGCAAACCATTCTGGGACTAAACAGAAGGTAAAGTTTTTAGCCCCTAAAGAGAGATTATTGCAAGAACCTTTTTTTGTTTTGTTTTGTTTTGTTTTTGTTTGTTTATCAGTTTGTTAAATGCTATGGCAGTGTTTCAACTGTGGGGTCATCTGGAAGTTTTATCACCACAGAAGGTGATGAACATTTTGTTATCCAAAGTTCCTTTGTTTCATACCTTCCTGGAGGCAGAACCTACACGACTTTAAAGATCTATTAAAGCAGATTACGCATGAATGCATGGGGTTTCAAAGCACTTGAGGCACTTTTTGTTGTATCAGCCATCTCTTAGGTTGGGGGACTGACTGACTGGGATTGGCTGAGAGAAGTCAGTAGGGAAACTCAGGATTTGTCCAGAAA
The DNA here is from genome assembly GCF_028021215.1 of Eschrichtius robustus. Lineage (NCBI taxonomy): Eukaryota > Metazoa > Chordata > Mammalia > Artiodactyla > Eschrichtiidae > Eschrichtius > Eschrichtius robustus. Next base: position 18,914,684 of record NC_090831.1, read on the forward strand.
GTGGGAAGAAGGCAATTCAGTGGGAGCCAAAGATCATTCTGGAGTTGTGGGTTTTTCTTGTTCGTTTGTTTTTAATTTTTTATTTTACTGTTTTGGCCGTGCTGCTCAGCCCCCTGCAGTGGAAGCACGGAATCCTAATCACTGGACCTCCAGGGAATTCCCAAGAACCTTATTTTTAAATTTTAAATTTTTATTTTTAAATTCCTCCCTTTACTGTCAGAAAAAGAAAGGTGAAAATACATTCTCTTGGGACTTCCGTGGTGGCGCAGTGGTTAAGAATCTGCCTGCCACTGCAGGGAACATGGGTTCGAGCCCTGGTCCGGGAGGATCCCACATGTCTCAGAGCAGCTAAGCCTGTGAGCCACAACTGCTGAGCCCGTGTGCCACAACTACTGAAGCCCGCGTACCTGGAGCCCATGCTCCGCAACAAGAGAAGCCACCACAGTGAGAAGCCCGTGCACCACAACGAAGAGAAACCCCTGCTCGCTGCAACTAGTGAAAGCCCACGCAGCTACGAAGACCCAATGCAGCCAAAAATAAAAATAAATTTAAAAAAAAACCAGAAAGAAAATATATTCTCTTTCTCTGAATGGAGACTACTCTTAATATGTCACAAGGGCCTGGACTGTTTTATCATGTGCATGTATGGTAGGAGTGAGATAGAAGTTGCTTTATGTAGGCAATTTTAGTATACAGTAAGGCACTTTTTAAAAAAAGGTTTAACTGTGTTTTCTATCTTAGCTTTAAAAACTTGTTTTTGTTTTTCAGTAGCTACAAGGCTGAGGCTTTCCATATCCTTTTTGTAGTAATCAGCACCCTGTAGGTATAACAGTAATAGTAGAACTGTTCTTCTCTTCCCCTTGGCTCCACTGATGCTCACTACCTGCAGTGTCATTGCGATCAAGTTGAGGGACACTCGAGGATACATTTACCTTTCAGAGGATCCTGAGCTGTATAATTTTACTCTTAACGCTTGAATCCTCTTACTTGGTGTAGGCAAAGGCTATCTCACTTCCCCAACTTAGCAGAGAAGAAGTAATAGTTTCCCCTTTTCCTAACGTTTGATCAGTCTTTGAATATTCTTTGCTGAGGCTGATATTGTTGTCAGAGGCAGCTGACCAGGGTTCAAGTTTTGAAGGCATCACTTTTCTCAGTGGGGTTGGATAAATTATTTAATATTTCTAAGTCTCAATTTTTTTTCTTAAAATAGAGCTAATAATACCTCTCAGAGAATAAATGTAAGGATTAAATAAAGTAATGTGTGTGTGGTACATAGTAAATGGTAAGTGGCAGCTATTGGTTATTTTATGGTGTCTCAGTTGTATTTTAGGAATTTTTATAATAGGCAAAAAGGAAAACTGTGGAATTATAAAATTTTCTTAAGCATCTAAACATGAATATGTTTTTAATTATTTTGGCCAGGTTAAATCTTTATTTTTCTCAGTAATAACTGCTGTAAGTTATTTATTTATTTATTTTTGGGGGCAAAGCGGAGCAGAGACTTTACTGTTGATCAAGGAATAAGGAAGGAAGGGCTCATGCTCTAATATTGATAGGGGATAATGTTGTGTAAGCATAGGTCCTTACAGTGAATTAGAGCAACAAAATTACCATCAGATCTAGAAATCATGAAGAAAGTATTCTTTGTTCATAACAGGTGATCTCTATCTAGGTCTATAATTTGAAACTAGACCAAGGGGACAGGGAGGAGACTAAGACATGTGATAAAAGGAATAGGTGGTACTGGTAGTAGTTATTTATTTATTTATCTATCTATCTATCTATCTGTCTATCTATTTATTTATTTATTTATGGCTGTGTTGGGTCTTTGTTTCTGCGCGAGGGCTTTCTCTTAGTTGCGGCAAGCGGGGGCCACTCTTCATCGCGGTGCGCGGGCCTCTCACTATCGCAGCCTCTCTTGTTGCGGAGCACAGGCTCCAGACGCGCAGGCTCAGTAATTGTGGCTCATGGGCCTAGTTGCTCCGCGGCATGTGGGATCTTCCCAGACCGGGGCTCGAACCTGTGTCGCCTGCATGGGCAGGCAGATTCTTAACCACTGCGCCACCAGGGAAGCCCCCCTGGTAGTAGTTTTAAAAATTATTTTTTAATCATGTTTAGACTGTGTCCAAGAGGGAAATAAGCATTTGGTAATCCTTGTTTTATGGGATAAATGTATTTTGGGCAAGATTGAAAAATTAGGTTTTGTTAAAGGAGTTCTAGTTTTCTGTTAGCTTATATTAAGAAATCAAAGTGATGTTTTCCCATGAAAAGAATTCTTAATAGACTGAGTTGAGAACTTTGGCTAATAAAGGATTAAGGTGGCTGTCAGGCCTGAACCACAGTACGTATTGTTGTTAGTGTAGGAAATGCTTTGCAGACTACCGGTCTCAGAGACTTCCCTTTCCCATACTTTGCCTCTCATATTTTCCGCAAGAGTAGAGAAATTCCTCTGACTCTATAACCTGAAGTTTAAAACATTTTGAAAATAAACCTTATTCCTTCTGTTGAGATGCAGTTTTACATTTCATTATGGAAGAGCAGGCTGAAGATGACTTAATTTTAAGCTGAGTATATATGACATGGGGCTATATGAAATTGGCTTTTTTTTTAAATGTCAAATTCCATCAGATTTCATGTGGTTCATCTAATACAGATAATAGCTAATATAGCAGCTAACATTTATTAAGTACTTACTGTGTGTTAAGCATTCTCCTAAATGCTTAATATGCATTTATTTTTAATTTTCACCACAACCTTAAATTGGGTTTTTATTATTTAAAATTTACTTTTTTTTTTTTTTAAAGACTGTTGCTTTATTTATTTATTTATTTATTTATTTATGGCTGTGTTGGGTCTTCATTTCTGTGCGAGGGCTTTCTCCAGTTGCGGCAAGCGGGGGCCACTCTTCATTGCGGTGCGCGGGCCTCTCACTGTCGCGGCCTCTCCCGTTGCGGAGCACAGGCTCCAGACGCGCAGGCTCAGTAATTATGGCTCACGGGCCTAGTTGCTCCGCGGCATGTGGGATCTTCCCAGACCAGGGCTCGAACCCGTGTGCCCTGCATTGGCAGGCAGATTCTCAACCACTGCGCCACCAGGGAAGCCCCTATTTTTTTGTTTTTAAAAATTAGTCTTTAAAGCTGTTCAGAATCCATTTATCCTCCCAGAAAGAGGCCTCAATTTTGTGTGGGGTTTATCTCTTATCTGTTTTTGGTTCACATCCTTTGTGTCCCTTCCCCATTTCCCAAGGATAGATCACAGCCTGTTTCAGTTAGTGTTTTATACTCTCGGTCCATAGCGAGACAGCCCACACAGAGCTAACCCCAGGGCTTTTGCTTTATCCTATTCGCATGACTGTGAGAGGATGTGAAATGGAGTTATTGAAGCCATTTTGTCACCAAAAATGAGCGGAGAACAGAGCCTAGCCAAGAAATGGAGAAAAAGTTAGTCCTGCTGATGATATTTAAACTTGTGCTGAAGCAAGGGCTGCCTGCTGGACTTTTAGTTTTTTGCTTAAGCCAGGTTGAATTGCATTTTCTTATTACTTAAAACTGAAAGAGCAGCATTATTCTCAATGGCCAGGTGGAAACAACTGAATGTCCATCTGAAGGGATGAACAAAATGTAGTATATCCACACAATGGAATATTATTTAGCAATAAAATGAAGTCCTCTTACTATAGCATACGTTTACCTTGAAAACATTTTGCTAAATGAAAGAAGCCAGTCATAAACGACCACATATTATATTGTTCCATTGATATGAAATGCCTAGATGAGGCAGATCCATGAAGATGGAAAGTAAAATAGTGATTGCCTAGGGCTGGGGGGAATGGGGAGTGATTGTTGATGGATATGAGTTTCTTTTTGGGGTAGTGAAAATATTCTAAAATTGATTGTGGTGATGGTTGTACAACTATGTGAATGTACCAAAAGTCGTTGTGTCGTATATTTTAAACGGGTGAATTGTGTGATCTGTGAATTGTATCTGACTAAAGCGGTTATTAAAAAAAATTTTTAACTGTAAGAATTCTAATTATTCTCTGTTTTACAGATGAGAAACTGAGGCCCAGAAATGTTAAGTAGCAGGCCCATTGTTGAGAGCTGGTAGGTTGTAGAGCTGGGATTCAGAACCACCTGTCTGACTACCAAGACCAAGCTTAGAGCTGTGCTATTCTGCCTTTTTCAAAGATAAATAAGACTCATCCTTATGGAACTTTGGAGTTGGGAGTTACTTAGCAGTTAGTTAAACTAACCCTTCATTTTACTGATGAGAAAGTTAAACCTTAGATAATACAATGATTTATCAGGATTGCCAGGTTAATTAGTGGCAGCCAGGGATTTATGACCTACTCAAAGAGATAGGCAAGTAAACAACTAACAGTGATAGAAAGTGGAAGAGGTTGATAACAAATAGAGGTACAGGCATTGTGCTGTGTAAAATAAGGGAAGGATCAGTTAATTCGGATGGCTTCACAAGGGAATTTTCATAGAGGCCATGACATTCTGAGGGAGTAGCTAGTAAACAGGCGCGAGTGTTAGGGAGAGAATGAGATGTCCTAAATGTCAGTGTACCCGTGGGGTGTATAGCAGGGTGCAGAAGGTGATTTGAGTGGAAAAATCATGGAGTGCCATCGAGGTAGTGTGAGGGAATTCTGACTTTCGCTGTAAGCAGTGGGAACCACTGAAGACTTTTGAGGGGCTGAATAGCAGGATCACATGCTTGAGAAAGAGAATGGGCAGCTCTGTGAACTTGGGTTCCAGCCAGTTTTGCTGCTTGCTGCCGTGTCCGCTGGCAACATGGTTTATCTTTCCTGAATGTTTGTCCCCTCTAGGGAAACAGGGGTCGTAACACTGCGGTCTACTGCACAGTGTGTCTTAAAGGTGATAGCAAGTAGACAGCACCTGAGATGGGCTCTGTGCACTTCAGAGTGGTGTGGGCTTCGTGTCCCAGTCCTGCTGCTTAGTGACTGTGTGATCTTGAGCATGTTGTTTAACCCAGTGGTCCCCCACCTTTTTGGCACCAGGGACTGGTTTCATGGAAGACAATTTTTCCACGGAACCGTGTGGGGGTGGGGGGATGGTTTCGGGATGATTCAAGTGCATTACATTTATTGTGCACTTTATTTCTGTTATTATTGCATTGTAATATGTAATGAAATAATTATACAACTCACCATGATGAAGAGTCAGTGGGAGCCCTGAGCTTGTTTTCACTTGCTACTCACTGATAGGGTTTTTTTTTTTTTAAAAAAGCATTATTCATTTTTTATTTATTTATTTATTATTTATTTATTTTTGGCTGTGTTGGGTCTTCGTTTCTGTGCGAGGGCTTTCTCTAGTTGTGGCAAGCGGGGGCCACTCTTCATCGCGGTGCGCGGGCCTCTCTTGTTGCGGAGCACAGGCTCCAGACGCGCAGGCTCAGTCGTTGTGGCTCATGGGCCTAGTTGCTCTGCGGCATGTGGGATCTTCACAGACCAGGACTCGAACCCGTGTCCCCTGCATTAGCAGGCAGACTCTCAACCACTGCGCCACCAGGGAAGCCCACTGATGGGGTTTTGATACGAATCTGCAAGCAGTTGATTTATTATGGTCTCTGTGCAGTCAAACCTCTCTGCTAATGATAATCTGTATTTGCAGCCGCTCCCCAGTGCTAGCATCACCGCCTCAGCTCCACCTCAGATCATCAGGCATTAGATTCTCATAAGGAGCGCGCAACCTAGATCCCTCACATGCGCAGTTTACAGTAGGGTTCGTGCTCTGCCACCGCTGATCTGATGGGAGGCTGAGATCAGGCAGTAATGCGAGCAATGGGGCGCGGCTGTAAATGCAGATGAAGCTTCGCTCCCTTGCCCGCTGCTCACCTCCAGCTGTGCAGCCTGGTTCCTCACAGGCCGCGGACCAGTACCAGTCTGTGGCCCGGGGGTTGGGGACCCCTGGTTTAACCCATTGGTGCCTCAGTTTCCTCATTTGTGAAACAGGATTAATGAAAGTACCTCACAGGATTACTGTGAGCATTAAATGAGAATTTATGTGACATATTTAGCATCATGCCTGCACATATTAAGCCAGGTGTTAACTTAATAAATAGTGACTTTAAGACTCTTCTCTTTCTGCTTGTGTCCATTCTGTTATCTCTTTCTTGGCCTTTACCCAGTACTTGGCCCTAGGACTTTCACATGGATGTTTATGAAGAATCCCTGATTATATAGGGTATTAAAGTATGATTATAGTTTAATGCTGCTATTATTACTCCCTGTTTCACATGTTACATCGTGTGTTTTTGGCAAGCTCAAGTATATTTCTTTAAATAAAACTCTTGAAAAATAATTCACCTGATTGTAAGGAACTAGTTTGGTTAGAAAATATTTCAAACTATTCTGTACCACATAGTGTGACTTACTAGTAAGTAAGTTTGCCAAATGATTATAGTCTCATTAATATATGTCATTTGTATGGACCAATTTGAAACTGTTTTGGTTTTCTAAACTTTCTTTTTCAAGGGAAATTTCCAGTTGTGATGTAATTCTATCTTTAATGAATAATTGAGACCTTTGAGATACCTTTGTTAGTGGTAGGTTAGGATTAATTGTGCAAATCATCACATATGACTTTTCTTAATAGTGGTTCATAAACTATTGCAGATGACATACATATAACCTCTTCTTATTGAAACCTGAGATTTTATTATGGTAAAATATATATATCATAAACCATTGTAACCATTTTTAATTGTACATACAGTTTAGTGGCATTAAGTACATTTGCATTGTTGTGCAATCATCACCACCATCCATCTCCAGAACTTTCTCATTATCCCAAATTGAAACGTTGTACTCATTAGAAACTGGGATTTTCATTTTTTTTTACTAGGTGCTATTATGAAAACCATTTGATTTTTTAATTTTTAAAATGACTGAGAGGGGCTTACCTGGTGGTCCAGTGGTTAAGAATCCGCCTTCCAATGCAGGGGACGCGGGTTCGATCCCTGGTCGAGGAACTAGGATCCCACATCCTGTGGAGCAACTAAGCCCGCGCTGCAAGGAAGATCCCACATGCCCTGAGCGCGCAACACAGCCAAAAATAAATAAATAAATATTTTTAAAAAACCCCAAAACCCCAAAAACTGACTTTAAAAAATAAATAAATAAGATAAAATGACTGAGACAAGATTTATTGCACTGCTGTTTGCTATAGTAGAAAAATACAAATGGACATTACCTACATACAGTATTGTTAAAGTATATTTGTAGTAAAAATATCTTTGTGAAGGTCTTAGATAGCTTATTTTATATAAGAGTTAAAAGAAAGTTTCAATAGCAGCAAAATATTATGGTTATCTCTTTGGAGATGATTGTAAATTAATACATAACAGTTTTGTTTTATGTTCTCTTTAGAAAAATTTATATCACGTTTGCTCTAGAGCCAGTTTTCTGTCATGTGTAAGAAATATGGTTGAGATGAAAAGCTGAAAGCCTTTCTGCCAAATTCAGGAACAAGACAAGGATCCCCACTCTCACCACTTCTTTTTTTTTTAATATTTATTTATTTGTTGGCTGGGTTGGGTCTTCGTTGCTGTGCACGGGCTTTATCTAGTTGCGGTGAGTGGGGGCTACTCTTCGTTGTGGTGCGGCGGGCTTCTCATTGCGGTGGCTTCTCTTGTTGCGGAGCGCAGGCTCTAGGGTGCCGCGGGCTTCAGTAGTTGTGGCTCATGGGCTCTAGAGTGCAGGCTCAGTGGTTGTGGCGCGCAGGCTTAGTTGCTCCGCGGCATGTGGGATCTTCCTGGACCAGGGCTCGAACCCATGTCCCCCGCCTTTGCAGGCGGATTCTTAACCACTGTGCCACCAGGGAAGTCCCTCTCATTACTTCTATTTAATGTCGTATTGGAAGTCCTAGTGACGGCAGTCAGACAAGAAAAAGAAACAAAAGGTATTCAAATTGGAAGGGAAGGGGTCAAACTGTCACTATTTGCAAGTGACAGTTACTCTATATAGAGAACCCTAAAGTCTCTGCACAAAAATTAGAACTAATAAATGAATTCAGCAAGATAGCAGGATATAAGATTAATGTACAGAAATCTGTTGTGTTTCTGTACACTAACAATGAAATACCAAAAAGAGAAGGTAAAAAACAAAACAAAACAAAACAAAAAAACTTGTTTAAAATCATGCCAGAAAGAAAAAAAAAAAACCAAAACCTAGGAATAAACCAAGGAGGTGAAAGACCTATATGTTGAAAGCTATAAATCATTGATAAAGGAAATTGAAGATGATTCAAAGAAATGGAAAGATATCCCATGTTCTTGGATTGGAGGAATTAATATTGTTAGAAATGGCCATATCACCCAAAGCAATCTACAGATTTAACGCAATCCCTATCAGATTACCCATAACATTTTTTACAGAACAAGAAAAATCCTAAAATTTATATGGAACCACAAAAGACCCAGAATTGCCAAAGGAATTCTGAGGGAAAAGATCAAAGCTGGAGGCATAATCCTTCCAGACTTCAGACTACTCTCCAAAGGTACAGTAATCAAAACAATGTGGTATTGGCCCAAAAACAGACAATATAGATCAATGGAACAGAATAGACAGCCCAGAAATAAACCCACCCTCACTGCTGTGGCCAGTTAATCTTGGACAGAGGAGGCTAGAATATACAACGGAAAAAAGACAGTCTCTTTGAGCAGTGGTGTTGGGAAAGCTGGACAGCCACATGTACATCAGCGATATTAGAACACTCCCTCACTCCATACACAAAAATAAACTTAAAATGGTTTAAAGGCCTAAGTAATAGGACATGACACCATAAAACTCTTAGAAGAGAATATAGGCAAAGCATTCTTTGACATAAATCATAGCAATGTTTTCTTAGGTCAATCTCCCAAGCAAAAGAAATAAAAGCAATAATAAACAAATGGGACATTATCAAACTTAAGAACTTTTGCATAGCAAAGGAAACCATCAGCAAAACAAAAAGATAACCTACAGGAAGGGGGAAAATATTTGCAACTGGTGTGACCAAAATATACCGACAGCTCATACAACTCAATATCCGAATAAATAAAAAAATAAATAGGCAAAAGACTTAAATAGACGTTTCTCCGAAGAAGACATACAGATGACCAGTAGGCATGTGAAAGGATGCTCAACATCGCTAATTATTAGAGAAATGAAACTCAAAACCACAATGAGTTATCACCTCACACTAGTCAGAGTGGCTATCATCAAAAAGTCTACAAATAATAAATGCTGGAGAGGGTGTGGAGGAAAGAGAACCTGCCTACGCTGTTGGTGGGAATGTAAATTGGTGTAGCCGCTAAGGAAAACAGTATGGAGATTCCTTAAAAAACTAAAAACAGAGCTACCACATGATCCACCAGTTCCTCTCCTGGGTATATATCCGGAAAAGATGAAAACTATTAATTCAAAAAGATACACGCGCTCTAGTGTTTATAGCAGCACTACATATTTACAGTAGCCGAGACTTGGAGGGGTCTGCGCCCCTAACCCCTGCGTTGTTCAAGGGTTAACTGTGGTTCATACATGTTCACTTTTTTATTGTGGTAAAAAAACACAGCATAAAAAATTTATTATCTTAACCTTTTTATGTGTACAGTCCAGTAGTGTTAATAACTATAGCACGTGTAATACAACTCTAGAACTTTGTCATCTTAGAAAACTGAAATTCTCTACTCATTAAACAGCAGTCTTTCTCACCCTACCCTTACCAATCACCACTGACTTTATGTTTCTAAGAGTTTGACAACTTTAGCTACTTTATATAAATGGGGTCATGCAATATTTGTCTTTTTGTGACTGGCTTATTTCACTTAGCATAATGTCCTCAAGGTTCATCCATGTTGTAGCATGTGACAAGATTTCCTTCTTTATTAAGTTTGAATAATACTCCGTTGTATTTACACATATTTATTTAAAATCTACTCTATTTCATAGCTAAGTAATTGAAAATTTTAGATTAATTTTATAGTTCTGGGGTGGTGTGTAATACTTTCTTTCCCCTTGCAGACTTTTTTCACTTTTTAGTAAGTCCTTGAGTTTAAAAAAAAAATTAATTAATATTATTTATTTATTTTTGGCTGCATTGGGTCTTTGTTGCTGTGCGCGGGCTTTCTCTAGTTGCGGCGAGCAGGGGCTACTCTTCGTTGCGGTGCGTGGGCTTCTCATTGCAGTGGCTTCTCTTGTTGTGGAGCGTGGGCTCTAGGTGCACGGGCTTCAGTAGTTGTGGCACGTGGGCTCAGTAGTTGTGGCGCACGGGCTTAGTTGCTCCACGGCATGTGGGATCTTCCTGGACCGGGGCCTGAACCCGTGTCCCCTGCATTGGCAGGCAGATTCTTAACCACTGCATCACCAGGGAAGCCCCAAAGTCCTTGATTTTTAGGAACCAGAAAATTTGTGTCCACCAATGTGTGGTGCCATTTAAATCCTACAGTCAACAAAGTGCCATAAAAAATAAGGAGCAGCAAAGACTTAAAGCTGCTTGATTGGTATAATCACTATGGAGAACAGTATGGAGGTTCCTTAAAGAACTAAAAATAGAACTGCCATATGATCCAGCAGTCCCACTCCAGGGAATATATCCAGAGAAAATCATAATCTGAAAGGATACATGCACCCTGATGTTCATTGCAGCACTGTTTACAATAGCCAAAACATGGAAGCAACCTAAATGTCCATCGACAAAGGAATGGATAAAGAAGGTGTAGTACATGTATACAGTGGAGTATTACTCAGCCATAAAAAAGAATGAAATAATGCCATTTGCAGCAACATGGATGGACCGAGAGATTATCATACTGAGTGAAGAAAGTCAGAGAAAGACAGATAGCATGTGAAATTGCTTATATGTGGAATCTAAAAAAATGGTACAAATGAACTTATTTACAAACAGAAATAGGCTCACAGATGTAGAAAACAAATTTAAGGTTACCAGGGGGGAAAGAGGAGGGAGGGATAAATTGGGAGATTGGGATTGACATATACACACTACTAGATATATAATAGATAACTAATAAGGACCTACTGTATAGCACAGGGAACACTACTCAATACTCTGTAATGCCCTTTATTGGAAAAGAATCTAAAAAAGTGGATATACACACGCACACGCACACACACACGTATGAATGATTCACTTTGCTGTACATCAGAAACTAATACAACATTGTAAATAAACCATACTCCAATAAAAATTTTTTTAAAAAGACAAAAAAAAGACTTAAAGCTTCTTGAATACCAGTAGTTATGAAATGGAATCTGGCTTTTGTGTTGTTTTTGTCAATACCAGAAAGACTTAGAGTTCATTGACCTTTCACGCAACAATTATTTGAGTGTTTTCTGTATTCCAGGCATAGGGCAGAGGTGACAAGGAGGAGCTCTTTTCCACTTGAAAGAGAATCGTTTGATAATCAGAGTGATATTGAGAATTCTTCACTTTACAGGACAATGAGATACTGTAGTTGAGGATATTAAAGTTGCAGTTGAGAGTGGTTTAAAGCTAATGAGGTTGAAATAGTTATGATGGAATACTCATTTCCAGAATGTTGTAAAATTTTTAGAACCCTGGTAGAAGCATTCAAGATGATGATTTTGCTGTATGAGTTATCCTAGGAAGAAGTTTTTTTCAGCTTTTAATATAGTAAATACTTGTACAGAAAGACTGTGGTACTTCCCATGTGGTAGGTGGCAGGTGGTAAATATTTTATACTTTCCTTTTGATGAAAGGGAGAAGTTAAGTTTCATTTTTATGTTTCGGTCAGCGGAGAAAGGGAAGTATGTAACATATTGTAAACCAACTCTGTCCAACAAAACTTTGTGTGGTGGGTGATGGTGGAGATGTTCTTTATCTGTCTTGTCCAATATGGTAGCCACAAGCAATCTCTTGAGCACTTGAAGTGTGGCTAGTTCGATTGAGGAACTGAAGTTTTAATTTTGTTTAATATTAGTTAATTAAAATGTCAATAGTCACACGCAGCTAGTGGCTGTGTTATTGGCCAGAGCAGATAGAGAACTTAGGCCCATGTGGTCACAGGCCATTTCTGTTTCGGACACCTGTTTCTTACCCAACTTTGTGTTCCAGACACATTAGTTTCTTCATGCATAAAATAAATATGTGTGAATGAATGTGAGAAAAGTTTTCATCCTTCAGAAGATATGTTGTTTCAGATATCTTCTACCTTATTTCCATTATAACTTCTAGTTGTTAAACAATAGAATGTCTTTTACTTATATATAGTATTTTCTCATTTGTTGCAGTATACTTGGTTATATTATTCATTTCTTTAGTCTGATCTTGTGCATTTCTTTAAAATGTGAGAATGAGTTTAGAATACCTCATTAGCAAACTCAAAAGCTACATTTCAGTTTTTAGCTTTGAAACAGTGGGAGAGAAATTAGGACTGACAATTGAGATTAATCATAATGGACTCTTTTTTTAACACTTGACATCAATATAAGTGTTGTCATTGTTCTTTGTTCCATTTACACAATTACTTAAAATCCCCTTTTCCTTCCTTCAGTGTTCTAAATCAGAAACTAGATAAGCAAGTTGTTTTCATTTCTTCCAAAGTGCCAATTTGGGTGAAACGGAATGTGTTTAGGTCAGAAGAATGCTTAATTGTTCATTACCTAGAAGCCATCACACAGTTGGGGCTTAGCAAAAAGACTTGCAAATAAAGTTAATTGTAGTGCTGTAGAAATAAGGAATAATGGAAGGGTTGTACTGTTGAACCTTTAAGAGGGTGTAAGCAGGAGTCTGCAAACTGTAGCAGGCTGGCCAAATACAGCCCTGCCACCTGTGTTTGCATGGCCTGTCATGTAAGATGGTTTTTATATTTTTAAATGATTGAAAAAAAATTCAAAAGAAAATTTTGTGACATATGGAAATTATATGAAATTCACATTTCAGTGTCCACAAGTAAAGTTTTATTGAAGCAGTCACATTCATTTGTTTACATATTATTTTTGTGCTTTTGTGCTACATCAGAGACCATTTGCTTACAAAGTCTGAAATATTTATCTGGCTCTTGGCAGAAAAAGTTAGCCAACCTCTGGTGAGAATGTTACTGAAAGGTGGAGGGATATGGCATTGAAAGCTAAGAAGTACAGTTTTTTGAAAAGTAAGAAACTCATAACCAGTGCTTAAGGGCTAAAATGGAAATACACTCATTATGGTGAGTCAATAAATGTGTATGAAATGAGAGATAAATACGGGTTTTTCCTTCAGAGAGCCTGAGTTCTGGTAGTGAACTTGACAGCTGAAGGCAAATTTCTGCAGATTTTCTGGACTCTGGTACTGCTAAAATATTGTGTTCATCCTAATAATAACAAATTTTATGCATGTTTGCTATTTTGCAGTAGCTCCTTTGAGGCATATCTGGCGTCCAAGGCCTCCACCTACTGTAAGCGTCACTCTTACTTTTTCCTACAGTCTTTTGTTTATGAACTTGTGAACACATCCTGCCCTCGAGACTCCCTGAGAGTAAGTTTGAGCTTAGAGAAATTATTTTTCAGCTCCTTAGCAAAGGCCGACTGGTTACACTTTTTTTTTTTTCATGTCATTTGTATTTGGGCCCCAGCCCAGCAGTTTGTTCCCTTGCTTCTTTTTGGCTCTGTCTACACTTTCCCCATACTCTACTTTTCTGTATTTCATCTCATTATGCCTCCTTTCCCCTTTGTTTACTTGAAGCTTACCTGCTTTTCCCCATCCGGGTCAGATACATAGTTAGGGTTTGTGGGAACTGTGTGGGAGGAGAATGATATTCCCCTGAGAGAGGAGGTAGGGAGGCGTGAGGGAACAAGATGGGTTCCACAGATAATTTGGTATGTCTAGGATTTAACGTCTTTCTGGGAAAGTGTTGGCAGGTGCAGCCAGGGAGGGAGGGAGAATTTATTATGGAACGACCCTCTCTTACACCAGTAGGTTTTCAAATCTTAGTGTGAGATTCATCCAGGCTACCACTTCCCTGATCCCACCCCCAGAGATCCTGAGTCTCAATTGCATGGAATCCAGGGTAGGTGATGACAGGTGGGATACAAGCATGGCTGGGGTGAGAGCAGGTTGTGGAAGGTCTTGAGGTCTTGTTTGAGCTTCGACTTTTGTTAGTAAGGTAGCTAATATTTTGAGATTCTTCATCAGGAAAGTGACCCTGGGAAAGCAGTTTCCAAAAGAATTATTCAGAATGCATTGGAATGAGGAGGAGTTCGAGGCAGTGAGGTAAGCTAGGAGGCTGTTATAGCAATTAATATGCATTCATTCTCATTCCAGAAATGATTTGAATTGGTGAGACTTCAGACTTAAGGCAACAGCAGCAGAAAAAGAAAGAATTTGAAAGAGAATTTGAAATTGGAAACAAATCTGATACATGGGATAAAGAGGATGAAAAATGAGGGAATATAAAATAAGTTGTCTTAAATTTTGGAGAATACAGAGTGATATTACCTGATGTTTTGATGAACGAAATTAAGATTAGCTTTACTTCAGGAAAGGAGTAAGTTTCACAGAAGACTTCGCTTTCCTTTTGCAGTTATCTCTTAAAATCTTATTGGTTACAGTTTTACTGTCTTGCTTAATGGTTTTATTATTCTACTTTTATTATATACTACTGCAGACCCTTTTGGAATTACATGAGATAAAAAATGATAACACGTTTTCTTTAGTTGGCATATTTAAAAAATGAAGATATTGAAAATGAACCCTTACTCCTAGTACTATTTTGATTTTTTTTCCTTAAATTTTTATTTATTTATTTATTTATTTATTTATTTATTTATTTTTGGCTGTGTTGGGTCTTTGTTTCTGTGCGAGGGCTTTCTCTAGTTGCGGCAAGCAGGGGCCAGTCTTCATCGCGGTGCGCGGGCCTCTCACCATCGCGGCCTCTCGTGTTGCGGAGCACAGGCTCCAGACGCGCAGGCTCAGCAGTTGTTGCTCACGGGCCCAGCCGCTCCGCGGCATGTGGGATCCTCCCAGACCAGGGCTCGAACCCGCGTCCCCTGCATCAGCAGGCAGACTCTCAACCCCTGCGCCACCAGGGAAGCCCCTATTTTGATTTTTGTATGTGTTTCCATTTGCATTCTTTTTTTATTTAGGATTTTTGCCAACTTTATTGAGGTATAATGGACATACAATAAACTGCCCACATTTGATAGGTTTTTAAAAAATTTTTTTTAGTTATTTATTTATTTTATTTTGACTGTGCTAGGTCTTAGTTGCAGCACATGGGGTCTTCACTGTGGCATGCAGGATCTTTTTAGTTGCAGTATGTGGACTTCCTAGTCGCGGCATGCCGACTCTGAGTTGCGGCATGCATGTGGGATCTACTTCCATGACCAGGGATTGAACCCGGGCCCCCTGCTTTGGGAGCGCAGAGCCTTACCCACTGGACCACCAGGGAAGTCCCCATTTGATAGGTTTTTGATGTATGTATACACCTGTGAAACCATCATTACAGTCTTAATTATAAACATATCCATAACCTGCAGAAGTTTCTTTCTGCCAAGTTGTAATCCTTCCCTTCTGTCCCTGTTGATCTTCTATCATGTAGATTAGTTTGCATTTTCTAAATTTATGTAAATGGAGCCATACAGCATGTATCCTGCTGTGTCTGGTTTCTTTTAGTCAGCCTACCTATTTTGAGATTTGTCCATCTTGTTGAGTGTATCCGTATTTCATTCCTTTTTATTGCTGAGTAGGATCCCATTGTATGGATATACCACAGTTTGTTTATATTTGTTATTTGTTGATGGACATTTATTTTCAGTTTTTGCTTTTATAAAGAACCTGTGGTGAACATTTCTGTATAAGTCTTTCTGTGGGCATATGCTTTCATTTCTCTTGGGTAAATGTGTGACAACTGGATCATATAATAGGTGTATCTTTAGGTTTTTAAGAAAGTGCCAAATATTTTCCCAAGAGCCTCTACCATTTTTTTCCCACCAGCTTATTTAAGAGATCCAGTTCCTCCATATCCCTGCCAATACTTGGCATGGCCAGTCTCTTTTAATATTTTGGCATTCTAATAGGTATGTGGTGATATCTCATGATGTTAATTTTCATTTTCTGGTGGCTAATGCTGTTGAGCATCTTTTCATGTTCTTATTTGTCATCCCTAGATTGTCTTCAGTGAAGTGTCTGTCTTTTGGGAGTGGGGGGCGCGATGTGCAGCTTGCAGGATCTTAGTTCCCCCACCAGGGATTGAACCTGGGCCCTCATCAGTGAAAGCGCAGAGTCCTAATCACTGGACCGCCGGGAATTCCCTGTTTGGTGAAGTGTCTGTTTAAATATTTTAACAATTAAAAAAAATATTGGGTTGTTTGCTTATTATTGAGCTTTGAGACTTCTTTTATATATTCTGGGTACAAGTCCTTAATCAGTTATGTGATTTACAAATATTTTCTCCCATTCTGTGGCTTGTCTTTTCACTTTCTGACATTTTTTTTTAAATGTCATTTTTTTTTTTTTTTTTTTGGCTGCGTTGTGTCTTTGTTGCTGCATGCGGGCTTTCTCTAGTTGTGGCGAGTGGGGGCTACTTTTCGTTGCGGTGTGCAGGCTTCTCCTTGCGGTGACTTCTCTTGTTGCGGAGCACGGGCTCTAGGCGCGCGGGCTTCAGGAGTTGTGGCTTGCGAGCTCTAGAGCACAGTCTCAGTAGTTGTGGTGCATGGGCTTATTAGTTGCTTCGCGGCATGTGAGATCTTCCTGGACTAGGGATCGAACCTGTGTCCCCTGCATTGGCAGGCAGATTCTTAATCACTGTGCCACCAGGGAAGTCCCTGTTTTCTGACATTTTTTGAAGAACAGAAGTTCTTAATTTTGATCAAGTCCAGTTTACCAAAATTTCCTTTTTACATACATGCTATTTCACAAAGATTGCCTTCTTATGTTTTTTTCTAGATGTTTTATACTTTTTACTTTTTCTATTTTGAGCTAATTTTTGTGCATCAAATACATAAATTAACTTTGTGGATCAAAGTTCTTTTTTTTTTTTTTTTTTTAAAACAAATGACTATCCAGTTTTTCCAGCACTTTTTGTAGAAAAGATTATTCTTTCTCCACTGAATTGCTTTTGCACCTTTGTCGAAAATTAGTTGACCGTATATGTGGACTGTTTCTATTTGTATTTTTGGACTCTTGATTTGTTTGTCTGTCTTGTTGTTACACTGTGTTGATTACTGTAGATTTAATGATGACTCGAAGTCAGGTGGTATAAGTCCTCAAAATTTGTTGTTTTTCTAAGTTCTTTTGGTTATTCTAAGTCCTTTATATTTTTATATGAATTGTAGGATCAGCTTGTCAGTTTCTACCAAAAAATGCTTATTTTGATTGGGATTGCATTGAATCTGTAAATAAATTTGTGATAAATGACATCTTAACAATATTGAGTGTTTGCTCCATGAGCCTGATAATTCTGTGTTCATTTAGGTTGTCTTTAATTTCTTTCAGCAACATTTTATTTATTTATATTTATTTTTGGCTGTGTTGGGTCTTCATTTCTGTGCGAGGGCTTTCTCCAGTTGCGGCGAGCGGGGGCCACTCTTCATCGCGGTGCGCGGGCCTCTCACCGTCGCGGCCTCTCCCGTTGCGGAGCACAGGCTCCAGACGCGCAGGCTCAGTAGTTGTGGCTCACGGGCTTAGTCGCTCCGCGGCATGTGGGATCTTCCCAGACCAGGGCTCGAACCCGTGTGCCCTGCATTGGCAGGCAGATTCTTAACCACTGCGCCACCAGGGAAGCCCTCAGCAACATTTTATAGTTTTCAGTGTGTAGGTCTTGCACATCTTTTGTCAGATTTATCCCTAAGAATTTAATATTTTTGATGCTATTACTAGTGGTATATATTTTTAAATTTCAAAATTTTACTGTATTATAGTTAGCACTTACATAAATCATGTTTATGATTATGGATTCTGGAATTAGACTTGTATTTAAAATGCAGGTTTGCCACATTTTTTTTAAAGATTTATTTGTTATTTATTTAATTTATTTTTGGCTGCATTGGGTCTTAGTTGTGGCATGTGGAATCTTCGTTGAGGCATGAGGGCTCTTCGTTGTGGTGCACGGGCTTCTCTCTAGTTGTGGCGTGTGGGTTTTCTCTTCTCTAGTTATGGCGCACAGGCTCCAGGGCCCGTGGGCTCTGTAGTTTGCAGCACCCAGGATCTCTAGTTGAGGTGCGTGAGCTCAGTAGTTGTGGCACATGGGCTTAGTTGCCCCGCGGCATGTGGGATCTTAGTTCCCTGACCAGGGATCGAATCTGCGTTCCCTGCATCGTAAGGCAGATTCTTTACCACTGGACTACCAGGGAAGTCCCTGCCACTTTTTTTTTAAACTAACTTTATTTTTTAAAATTTATTTCATTTTATTTATTTATTTATTTTAGCTGTGCTGGGTCTTTGTTGCGGCATGTGAGCTTCTCTAGTGCGGTGCGTGGGCTCTCTAGTTGCAGTGCTTGGGCTCTACAGCATGTGGGCTCAGTAGCTGAGACGCGTGGGTTTAGTTGCGGTATGTGGGATCTTAGTTCCCCGACCAGGGATCGAACCAGGGCCCCCTGCATTGGGAGTGCGAAGTCTTAACTGTTGGACCACCAGGGAAGTCCCTGCCACTTCTTGTGTGACATGAATTAAGCAAAAGTCATTTGATCTCTCTGAACTTGTTTTCATCAGTAAAATGGAGAATTATAGACGGGGTTTCTTAACCTTGACAGTGTAGATTCCAGTCACAGCTGCTCAGACTGACATGAAAAATGTCTTCAGACATTGCCAGATGTCCGTGGGTGGGGGTGAGACGGACAGGATATAAAAATCACCCCTGATTGAGAACCATTGGTTGTTCTAACTTCATGAGATTACTGTGAGGGTTAACTTGATATGTATGGAAAGAGTTTAGAGTACTTATCTGTGGCAGGTGGTAATTGAGTGACACTATATCACACATTCTTCGAGTTGTTTTGGCAACTTAAGGTATTTTATTTACTCTAAATAAGCTCAGAATAGACAGCCTCTGGAAAAAAATCATTTAGTTACGTCTTAGAGTCCAGGGAACATTTTTTTAAAAAATATTTATTTATTTATTTATTTATTTATTGGCTGTGTTGGGTCTTAGTTGCGGCATGCGGGACAAGGCTTCTCTGTAGTTGTGGTGCATGGGCTCCAGAGCGTGCAGGCTCATTAGTTGCAGCGGGTGTGTGGGCTCCAGAGTGGGCAGGCTCAGTAGTTGTGGTGCGTGGGCTCTCTGGTTGTGCTGCGCGGGCTCATTTGCCCCGTATATGGGATCTTAGTTCCCCAACCAGGGATCAAACTGGCGTCCTCTGCATTGCAAGATGGATTCTTAACCATTGGAGTACCAGGGAAGTCCCCAGGGAACATTTGATAAAGAAATAATTTGGTGTGGGTGTTTTATACTAGTTTGAGAAGGTATATCTAATTACATGTCTGCATGGCAGTCAGAAAGAAATGAATAAATGGAAGATCATTAAGAAATTAAACTGTTGTCTGCTTTCTCCTGTGTCACATCTTCCTGGTGTGGTTTTATTATATTATGTGAAAGGTTGTGGATCTCCAGAATATCAGTTATAAAAATCAAGTGTGTTTCAAAATGCTGTTAGCTTCACCTTGCCTGATGGGCATGTGTTGTTTCTTTGCTGTTCATCATTCATTTCATCATCTTTTGAAAAGAGCACCCTAATTTCATTTGGCAAAATCGTACAGTATTGAGAGTGTTAGTGGAAGTGCAGCTGGGGGGATCTTGCCTTAGCCAAGAGATAGGCACTGGATGTAATCTAAACCTGGAGTTTCCTCCCTGGAGTTTGCATCCTGCGCCCAGTGACTGGGGACCCTTTGAGCTCCTCTGTAACTTTGTAACAACTCTCCTTCCCCTTTTTTCTGAATGGAGTTGGCTATAACAAATTGATGTTTACCCCTTCTCTCAAATAGTGTAGATAAAATCTGCAAAGGGCCCAGAATTGCTTTGAAAACTGATATATAAGTACATACTTTTCATACATATTATCTTGTCTGATTTTAACATCATATTTCTTTTTTTCGATTTCTTTGATTTTCCTACCAGTGGAGGGCTGTTTTGTGAGAATAAATCTGATCTACAAAAAAGTGTCATCTGAGAATGTCCAACCTTTTTGAGTAAATTTTCTTAGGTCTGTGTTTGGTGCTGTAGACTTCTATGACTGACACAGTGAAGTAATTTTAACACTAGTAAGCCAGAGAGTAGGAAATGTTTTACATTCAACAAAGCCTCTCATTTCCCATTTTTAAAAGACTGTTACTCCTTCATAGGTTGGAATAGTTTTAGTATGTTTAATTGTAGGGATGTGCATCTCTGTCTCAGACTGAATACCAGGCAGAGGTTGTGGAAGTCCATGGTTCATCCTATGGAGGGAATGATGAAAACTGACATTTGTTGTCAGGGTGACTGGGTAGTTTTTCCTGTCTTTTGTCTTGGATGCAGATAGCCTTTCTGGATATTTAGAAGGAGATTCATTAGGACCTGGCTAATCTTGTGATTGCCTGATGAGTTTTAGGCCAAGAGATAGTTTGAGGAATTGCAGTGTTGGAAAGTGGATGAGGTTAGGTAGAAGTTGGTAAGCTTGTTAATTAAAATAGAAAGATGGCCAGTGCTAGCTTCCAGGGCATCCCTTTCAATGGCACTTTAACATTTCTTGGGAAATTAAAGCAGAAGGCATTTGTTAGGCTTCGTTTACTATTTAACTTTACTTAGATTAGAGGTAAATTACTGTGCTTCAAGGATCTTGTTTTAAAAGATAGATTTGAAGCTTCCGTTTTAAGAAGGAGTTCCATCATTGGTAGGAAACTGGTATTTAAAGTGTTAGTATTTAGTCTATTAAGATTATATAGTACAGTTTTAACTTTGTTCTTTTAGACATAACTGTCTTTGTACTGTTCACAGTGTGAATGTTTATTCAATATTTTATAACACCTCCCAGAAAGTTTTAACTAACATCAAGGTGTTTTGTTTGTTTGATTTGTTTTGTGGTTGGGAAATTAGTATTGAAAATATGAGTTCTGAAAATATCTGTTATGCCCTTTTAAAGGAGGGCAGTGGTTGTGCTTTGCTTGTTTGCAGGTCACAGTATTTGGAATTTCAAAGAAGATCAAGGGGATCTCAGTAGAAACCCCCTGCGCTGTTAAAAATTGTTGATACAAATTCATATCCTTTAATCACAGGAAAGCCACTGGAAAAACACTGTCATGGTTGTTTTCTTCATAGTTTATAATAGATTAGTAGCTATACATTAGATTGTGGAAAAATGTAGAGTAGGCTGGGATGGCTGGGGATACATATGCCATTTATAGTGAAAGATAATAAAACTGCTCTCTATATGTTGTAGCTTGTATTTGAAATGTTCTTATTACTCTTTTCTTCAACTTATGTATCAGCAATTCTCAAACATTTTTGTCTCAGGACCGCTTTATGCACTTAAAAATTATGGAGGACTCCCAAATAGCTTTTGTTTATGTGGGTTATATCTTATCAATATTTACTGTATTAGATTTATCAATATGTACTCTATTAGAAATTTAACTTAAGTTAAAAATTATTTGTAAGTAAATTTATTGTTATTTAAAATGATCACATCATGGTCACATAAATAACATTTTTTAAATGAAAAATAACTTTTCCAAAACAAACATTTACTGAGAAAATGGCATTGTTTTACACTTTTTGTAAGACTGTATAAACGTCTGACTTAACAGAAGACAGTTGGATTCTCATATTTACTTCTTTGTTCTGTCTATTGTGATGTACTGTTTGCATTGAAGCAGGGGTCCCCAACCCCAGGCCGAGGACTACTACCGGTCCTCGGCCTTTTAGGAACCTGGCGGCACAAGCAGGAGGTGAGCGGCGAGGGGAAGTGAACAAAGCTGCATCTGCTGTTCCCCATTGCGCTCCCCATTGCTTGCATTACCTCCTGAACCATCGCTCACATTACCGTCTGAACCATCCCCCTCCCCCCACCCCGTCCGTGGAAAAATTGTCTTCCATGAAGACACCGTCTCTGGTGCCAAAAAGGTTGGGGACTGCTGCATTGAAGTATATATGAAGGAAATCTGGCCTTGGGTAGGTGTACTGTTAGAATAGTGTTTTTATTGCCTTTTCACATAATTGTGGATATTTTTTATTACTACACTAAAACTTGGCAAATGTTAGAAGAAAGGTTGTATTGTGGAATCTGAACCCATATTGATGGACTTTAATGTAACTGTTGCTTTAAAATGTATTGATTTTCTTGCAATTTAAATGACTTTTCCCTCCATACATGATTATGTAATATCATTTGGAAAATATTAGCTTACCGAGTTATGCAGATCTTCCAAATGTTGACACATACAGTATCTGAAATTAATGCTTGTTAACATCTTATCAGAAAGTGTTTAATTATTGAGACCTGTCACGCTTAGGGTGGCAGGTATAAGTTTTATAGATTTCTAATATTCTCTTGAAACCTTAAATTTTATCATCAGCAACAAATACTTTCATCTGTTTTTCTTTAATTGTTAGGTTCTCTTCACTCATTTTTAAGAAAATGTCTGCCATATACCCAAGTCTGAGTAAGCATAATTTGTATATATGTTCTTTCAAGTAAAAATGTTTCATGAAAAAAGTGGCTCGTTCAGCTCACAACTCAGACAGTTGTCCGAGTGCTTTTTCTTGAGAGAGGTATCATATTTTGGTGGGCAGCAGTAGTTTTTATGTGCATTTTGTTACATAGAATTTTAAAAGTATAAGCGTGGAGATTAGTAAAAATAAATTTTACTTCCTCATTAAGGACTTTCTTAAGTGAAAAGCCCCCTTTTTTTTTTTAAGATAGTGGTGAAGTATACACTGGTACAGATAGGGATCATTGCTTTGATTCCTGCTAAGGCACCAGCGCTTTTACCTACCATTATTATTGCACCATCAGTGGAAGAAAGCAAACAGTATTTTAGTATTATTCTCAGGGGCCACAGAAGTCCCTGAAAATATACCATCTGAACATAATCAGCTTTGCTTCTTTCTAATTTGTGTATGTTTTGTTAGGGCCCTGCTTTGAATGAACAATCTCGCTCAGCATTCAAGACTCAGTTATTACTGAATTTTTCTGGAAATCTCAGTTTGATGTTATTTCTTCCTTCAGCATTTTGTTAACAGTATTTAGCACAATGTGATGGTGTGAGCTTCTTGAAGATGAGAACTGTCTATTAATCTCATCATATTCTCCTATACTTGGTACACAGTACCTAGATCACAGTACATGACCAGTAAATGCTTGTGGAATGAAGGAGGTGATTGAAACAGACATCTAAGAACGCCAAACCTAGCCTGGGATCTTTACTAAAAGAAAAAATGGCCCTGTATACCTGTATTTAAAATTCCTGAGGGAATGTTTTTTGGGCACAGAACATTAAATATTATTTACAATGATGACCCAGAGTTATACATAAAAGATAAAATTATACTTACTGGTCTTTGTGTGAGAACAGGATTTCCATGACTAATTAATGCAAAAATGGATCAAAGGAGCAAGTTTGAATGTCTGTCTTTGTTGAAAACCCTGGAAAGGCCTTTCTATTCCTATTTTACAAAGGATTTTCAACAAAGACAGACATTCAAAGACCTTTTCTTAAAATCATTAAAAAAAAATCAGTCTTAATGATAGTCTTGATCATGGTAAATGTTATGTATATTACCATTCCCATTAAAATCAGGAACTAGATTGGGTTGACAGTTCTCCCTCATTGTTGCTTGGTGTTAATTCTGTAAATGTTGGTGCAGTCAGATATAAAAACTAAACAAAACATATACAAGTTAGAAAGAAGCAAAGCTTATTATTTTCAGATTACTGTATTGTCTACTTGAAATCTGAGAATAATATGTACTTTGAAAATTATAATAATCAAGAAGAGTTAAAGTTAACTTCTAAACAAAAAAATCAGTAATTTAAAAGTATTTCAGCAGTAATGAAAACCTCTGTTTACAAAAGGATCCCAAAATTATGATTTCTCTTTTGTAATTGACATTTAAGCAGGTAAATAATTTGGACAAGTTACATAATTAGAACATGAACAGTTAAGGTCAGTGCTTTTAACTTGAGACTCTTAGGTGAGACAGATTATTTAAAAAATCCTGCAACAATTTCCCCAAAATTTATTCAAAGATAAAGTTTCAAGTCAACTTATATTTTTGCCTCATAATAATTTCAGATTAGTACTGTGTTTATCTTAAAGCATTTTCAGGTTTCAGTTATAGGAATTACATTGAAAAGCATTTTCTTCTTTATTTTTTAAAGTTTTGTTTTTTTTTTAGTTATGAGAAATTTGAAACTTAGAAGTTGAGCCAATAGCATATTAAATCCCAACTACCTGTTGCCTAAATTAAAAAATTATTAGTTTTGCTCCATTTCTTCTATTTTTTTCCCTTTTTGTGAATATGTTTTAAAGCACGTATCAGATACATTATTTCACTCCTACATACTTCCATGTGCATGACTGTTTCAGCATGGGCTGCCATAAGAAAATACCATAGACTGGGTGGCATGAACAACAGAAATTTATTTTCTCACAGTTCTGGAGGCTACAAGTCTGAGATCACGGTGCCAGCAAGGTCGGGTTCTGGTGAGGGCCATCCTCCTGGTTTGCAGACAGCTTTCTGGCAGCGTTCTCACTTGGAGAGAGAGAGTAAATTCTCTGATATATCTTCTTATAAGGGCACTAATCCCATCATAAGGGCCTTACCCTCATGACCTCATCTAAACCTAATTACTTACCAAAGGCCCCATCTCCAAATACTATCACATTGTTGGTTTAGGACTTCAGTGTATGAATTTTGGGCTGGGGAGAGGGGATACAATTCAGTCCATAGCAGTGTCTACAAGATTTGTACATTTTCTTGTGCATAATCACAATGCCTTATTATATCCAACAGAATTAATAAAATTCTTTGTTGTCACCTAAACCCAATCTATATACACATTTCCACAATTACTTAGTCATTTTATAGTTGATTTGTTAGAATTGGGATCCAAAAATAAGTCCATGTGTTACATTTGTTTGTTATGCTTTTTAAATCTGGGTAGCTAAAAGGGTGGTTTTAAAAAGCGGTGCAGTGGGACAACTGGCTTTTTCTTCCGTCAATAATTGTGTAAAAAAAAGTGAAGAAGAAAAAAATAATAATAAAAAAGAAAAAAAGGGAAGAAGGAGAGGGGAGGGACTGCTGTAGAGTAAAAGTAACTTAAAGTGCAAAATAAACAAATGTAGTGTATGGATTTTCTTTTTTTTTGATCCTTATTCTAACAACTCAGCTGTGAAAAGGTGGAAATATCCTGAATTCTCTAGCTCCAATATTCTAGAAAACAGGGGCGTATAAACATTTGAATTGTAAAGAAAAAAAAAATTCCAAAAGTATTTTAATTAAATAAAGATTTTTATAGTTCTCACAAATTACCATTGTATTTTAGTTTTAAAACAGTCTTAACACATGAATGAAAATTTTATGTGAGGATATTGTTAGAAGTCAAGGTACCATTAACTCATGATACAGCTTTAAAAACTTCTCCAAAGCTGAATTCATCACAGTAGTTTTATAAAATTTTACAAAGAACACTAAGATTTAAAAAAAATTTTTTAATTTATTTATTTGACTGCGTCGGGTATTAGTTGCAGCACGTGGGATCTTTCGTTGCGGCATGCAGGATCTTTCGTTGTGGCACGCGGGCTTCTCTAGTTGTGGTGCGCAGGCTCTAGTTGTGGCACGTGGGCTCAGTAGTTGCAGTGCATGGGCTTAGTTGACCTGCAGCATGTGGGATCTTAGTTCCCCTACCAGGGATCAAACCTACGTTCCCTGCATTGGAAGGCGGATTCTTAACTGCTGGACCACCAGGGAAGTCCCTGCTAAGATATTTTTGACTGTAGTGAATATTTGAGGTGAAATAACATTATCGAAATACGATTTTAACCAGTAGATGGCAACAAATCAATATCTGAATGTAGTTTTAAGAAAATTGCAGGAGAAATAGTATAAGTCATCAACAAGGTACATTAGATTTTTGTCCACAAATAAATATTTTGTGCTTATGTCTTTAATATATGCTTGCTTGCTTGCTTATTTATTTACTTATTTATTGCTGCATTGGGTCTTAGTTGCTGCGTGTGGGCTTTCTCTAGCTGCGGTGAGCGGGGGCTACTCTTGTTGCGTTGAGCAGGCTTCTCATTGTGGTGACTTCTCTTGTTGCGAAGCACAGGCTCTAGGTGCGTGGGCTTCAGTAGTTGTGGCACACGGGCTCAGTAGTTGTGGCTCACGGTCTCTAGAGCGCAGGCTCAGTAGTTGTGGCACACGGGCTAGTTGCTCTGTGGCATGTGGGATCTTCCCAGACCAGGGATCGAACCGTGTCCCCTGCATTAACAGGTGGATTTTTAACCACTGCACCACCAGGGAAGTCCAATATTTGCTTTTTAATTTGAAAAATTAATATAGATTTTATTTTTATGTGATATGCATTGTTCATTTTAAAGCCAAATTGATTTTTGATAGTTGGATGATTAGTTTATAGTTGTATTTAAAAACTGAGCATTACTGCAGTTATTTGGTTTATTAGTTGATAGAAGCTAGTAATCAGTGGTGATTTGGGGAATTTTTTTATTTGCCTTGCTTTATTAGAAGTTTAATAATCATCTAGTTAGTAAGTAATGTTATTTAACTTAATAAAAATAAGTTTATACTTTTTAAGAAAACAAATGGTAGAACTGTGTGATAGAAAAAATTGGGAAAAATCTGTGTTTATCAATACGGGTTATATTTCCATGATTATTGTAAATGCTGTAGATCTATTGGTATTTTTATCAGCTGTACACACAGCATTGAATCAGAAAGTTTGGTACCTGACACAAAAGTGTAGCACCTTTGTGAAGTTTTCCAACAACTCAGTACTATATATTGTTGATGGATATGTGTATATTCTCTTCTCTCTCTGTTTCTCTTCTCTTATAAACTTTATGAAAATGGACTGGCAGGGTTACACCAGAAAGTTAACTGCTGTTTGGAAGTAGGAGAGGAGATTGGGACTTGCGTTTGTTTTAAAGGGTTAATTTAGCTATTTTTTGTAATATTAGCAGTTGTTAATTCTGAAAAGCCGGAATGAATCTTTGTTAACAGTACTTTTTGTTCTTTTCTGCATCTTTTGAATTAAAATAGACACAGCTGAACATAAATAATCCTGAGCAGAGCAGCTAGTGATTACAAAACGTTAATTATTTGTGACTTCAAGTTAAAAAATTTAACGATATATACATTTTGCATTTTGTCCATATATACAAACTAAATGTCATTATTTAATACTTGATAAAGTAAACATTTTGGGTATTATTTAATCTATACTCATCTTTCTGATGTAAACTTTAATGCATCACAATTTATATAGTTACATATTTGTAGGCTTTTTGGTGGTTTCTTATTTTTTATTTTATAAACGTCCCTTCTGCAGATATCTTTTGTGCAGTTAGTTCTGAGAGGAGGAAGAGTTAATTTTTGGTAAATAGGAGTCTGTTGAGTCTAAAGGTAAGAGCAATGCTATAGTTTCTGTTATTTATTTTTAGATTGTCTTTATTTTTATCAGGTTTTTTTTTTTTTTTAATTGAGGTTTGGGACTTCCCTGGCGGTCCAGTGGTTAAGACTTTGCCTTCCAATGTGGAGGGGGGGCAGGGCAGGGGGTTGTGAGTTCGATCCCTGGTTGGGGAGCTGGGATCCTACCTGCGTCATGGCCAAAAAACCCCCCAGAAAACATTAAAAAAAAAAGAAGCAGCAATATTGTAACAAAAATTCAATAAGAGACTTTAAGAAGTCTTCAAAAATTCAATAGAAGACTTTTTCTTTAATCTTTACAGAAATAAAATTGCAGTTTAGTTGATGTACAGTGTTGTGTTAATTTCTGCTGTTCAGCAAAGTGATTCAGTTACATATGTATACGTCCTTTTTGTTTATTTATTTAAAATTTATTTTATTTATTTATTTATTTATGGCTGCGTTGGGTCTTTGTGGCTGTGCCTGGGCTTCTCATTGCGGTAGCATCTCTTGTTGCAGAGCATGGGCTCTAGGCGCCCGGGCTTCAGGAGTCGTGGCTCGCAGGTGCAGTAGTTGTGGCTCACGGACCCTGGAGCACAGGCTCAGTAGTTGTGGCACATGGGCTTAGTTGCTCTGCAGCATGTGGGGTCTTCCCAGACCAGGGCTCGAACCCGTGTCCCCTGCATTGGCAGGCGGATTCTTAACCACTGCGCCACCAGGGGAGCCCTATACATCCTTTTAA
Source organism: Eschrichtius robustus (assembly GCF_028021215.1). Taxonomy (NCBI): domain Eukaryota; kingdom Metazoa; phylum Chordata; class Mammalia; order Artiodactyla; family Eschrichtiidae; genus Eschrichtius; species Eschrichtius robustus. The sequence continues at coordinate 18,943,002 of NC_090831.1, forward strand.
AAATATTCTTTTCCTTTACGGTTTATCAGAGGATGTTGAATGTAATTCTCTGTGCTATAAGTAGGTCCTTGTTTCTCCATTCTGTACGTAAAAGCTTACATTTAGATTGCCTTTAAAAAGAGCAGACTAATGTACAGTTCTGTTGCTTGTATGTATGTACTTCCCCTTCCTCTTCCCTGGCAACTTTTGGCTTCATGTTTGATTTAGTTTTGTTAGGTGGATAAACGTAGGTGGCTGTCAAGAATGTACTTTTCCCATGTAATGGTGTATTGTGTAGGAATATGTGTGCTTCTTAGTACTTTAAAATACCATCTTTCATCACTTGCCCTTGGTTTATTTTCTCATTCACGGTGGCCCTGGGCTCTTGGCTGCCTGTGGCCTTGTGCTGCTGTTTTCCCTACTCTTCATTTGGCTGGTTTCTTGTTCTTCCTTAAGCCATCGGCTTTGATGTTGTGCCTCAGAGAATTTTTTCATGACCATCCCATCTACAGTGCCTCCTCGGTTGTGTTCTCTTGGAGCAGTGTGTCTTTTCCTCTTTAGTGCTTACAGGAAGTTTCCATTGCCTTTTGTGCTTTTTGCTCATCTCCCTACTAGACTTAAGCTCTGTGAGACCAGGGGCCTTGTGTGCTCTATTCAAACATTCTGAAAATTCAGGGCCTACATCAGTGCTTAGAATGTTGTGTGCATTTTAATAAATAGTCGTTGAATGAATGAACTCTAAATTTAAAGACTTAAGTTTTACATGTCAGAACTCATTTAACTTTCTTCTGTTCATTCTGTAGTAATGAATTTTTCTCTCCATAGCTAGAGTATGCTTTCTGGATCAAGATTTTGTTGTTTTGGATTGGAAGAATTAATATTGTGAAAATGACTATACTACCCAAAGCAATCTATAGATTCAGTGCAATCCCTATCAAACTACCAATGGCATTCTTCACAGAATTAGAACAAAAAATTTTACAATTCGTATGGAAACACAAAAGACCCCGAATAGCCAAAGCAATCTTGAGAAAGAAAAACGGAGTTGGAGGAATCAAGCTCCCCAACTTCAAACTATACCATAAAGCTACAGTAATCAAGACAGTATGGTACTGGCACAAAACCAGAAAGATAGATCAATGGTACAGGATAGAATGCCCAGAGATAAACCCACGCACATATGGGCACCTAATTTATGACAAAGGAGGCAAGAACATACAATGGAGAAAAGACAGCCTCTTTTAATTTTTTTATTTATTTATATTTATTCTTTTTGGCTGTGTTGGGTCTTCGTTTCTGTGCGAGGGCCTTCTCTAGTTGTGGCAAGCGGGGGCCACTCTTCGTCGCGGTGCGCGGGCATCTCACTGTCGCAGCCTCTCTTGTTGCGGAGCACAAGCTCCAGACGCGCAGGCTCAGTAGTTGTGGCTCACGGGCCTAGTTGCTCCGCGGCATGTGTGATCTTCCCAGACCAGGGCTCGAACCCATGTGCCCTGCATTGGCAGGCAGATTCTCAACTGCTGCGCCACCAGGGAAGCCCCAGCCTCTTTAATAAGTGGTGCTGGGAAAACTGGACAGCTACGTGTAACAGAGTGAAATTAGAACACTCCCTAACACCATACACAAAAATAAACTCCAAATGGGTTAAAGACTTAAATGTAAGACCAGATACTATAAAACTCTTAAAGGAAAACATAGGAAAAACACTCTTTGACATAAACCACAGCAAGATCTTTTGTGACCCACCTCCTAGAGTAATGGAAATAAAAACAAAAATAAACAAATGGGACTCAATTAAACTTAAAACCTTTTGCACAGCAAAGGAAACTGTAAACAAGACAAAAAGACAGCCCTCAGAATGGGAGAAAATATTTGCAGATGAAACAACAGACAAAGGATTCATCTCCAAAATATACAAAAATATATGGAGCTCAATATCAAAACAAAGAATCCAGTTAAAAAATGGGCAGAAGACCTAAATAGGCATTTCACCAAGACATACAGATGGCCAAGAGGCACATGAAAAGATGCTCAACATCACGAATTATTAGAGAAATGCAAATCAAAACTACAATGAGGTATCACCTCATGCTGTTCAGAATGGCCATCATCAAAAAATCTAGAAACAAATACGGGAAAGGGTGTGGTGAAAAGAGAACCCTCCTGCACTGTTGGTGGGAATGTAAATTGATACAACTATGGAGAAACAGTATGGAGGGTCCTTAAAAAACTAAAAATAGAACTACCATAAGACTCAGCAATCCCACTACTGGGCATATACCCTGAGAAAACCATAATTCAGAAAGACACATGTAGCACATGTTCACTGAAGCACTATTTACAGTAGCCAGGACATGGAAGCAACCTAAGTGTCCATCGACAGATAAATGGATAAAGAAGACGTGGCACATATATACCATGGAATATTACTCAGCCATAAAAAGAAATGAAATTGAATTACTTGTAGTGAGGTGGATGGTCCTAGAGTCTGTCATACAGAGTGAAGTCAGAAAGAGAAAAACAAATACTGTTCGCTAAGGCATGTATATGGAATCTAAAAGAAAAAAAGGTCATGATGAACTTAGTGGCAGGGCAGGAATAAAGAGGTACACATAGAAAATGGACTTGAGGACATGGGGTGGGAGGGCGAAGCTGGGGCGAAGTGAGAGTAGCATTGACATATATACACTACCGAATGTAAAATAGTTGGCTGGTGGGAAGCAGCAGCATAGCACAGGGAGATCAGCTGGGTGCTTTGCGATGACCTAGAGGGGTGGGATAGGGAGGATGGGAGGGAGACTCAAGAGGGAGGGGATATGGGGACATGTGTATGCATATGGCTGATTCTCTTTGCTGTGCAACGGAAACTAACAAAGTATTGTGAAGCAATTATACTCCAATAAAGATGTATTTTAAAAAAAAGGTTTTGTTTTTATGGATTATTCTTTATATTTAACTTTTTGACATATCTGAAATTTATTGTGTAATATCATGTGAAGTATAATCCAAAGTAATTGTGTAATATCCATTTGCCTTAAACTACATTTATTGTGCCTTTCTTATTGTTATTTGTGGTTACTAAGGATTTAAAATGTAAATCTGTAGAGATACTGTTTTAGTCCATTGATTAACGTCTTTTCTGTTCAAACTAGAAAAATCTAGTTTTGGGGGTTTTTTGTTAATGCATTAAGTTTTGCTATTTTTTAGCTTTTCAAATCTATTTGTATTTTAAGAAGAGATTTCTTGTAAGGTGAGTGAATAAATTAGATGACTAATAGGCGGTATGACATGGTGAAATATGTAAAGATTCAGGCAGTGTGGGAGTAAAGAAAACTTTGGAGGGGGTGGTTGAAACTGGGAAGCAGCCTGTTCTGTGATCAGTATCATGTAGGCTCATATCTGAGCCTGGGACCCTGTGTCATCCTTTGTTGTTGTTGCTGTTAATACCTTTTACTGCAGGACTGCAGGTTAGTTTAAAGCTCAGCACTCCTCACACCCAGTCCCCTGTATGATCCCAATCCATTTTGTATGGTGTTGTGGTTTATGACTGGAATGAGCCAGGGGTAGGTAGAGTCATTTGTGTGGCTCCTTTGGAAAGTCTGACAATCTGTATTTCTGGTATCTTCTAGAAGAAACTTGTATGTTTGAGAGTTCCTTAAATTCACTCACTCAGTCTTCAATTCATTCAGCAAGCATTGGGCACCTAGTATAAATGGGCATTGCTGGACACCGGGGATACAATAATGAACAAGCAGATGTGGGCCTCTTCCTCTAGCATTTTGTAATCTAGTTGGGGAGTCAGATGTATAACAGACAGTTATACATATCAGAATGAATGCAGAGTGATGGGAGAGGAATCAGGTGCTATGGGAAAAACTTTACCCGGACTTGGCAGGGAAAAGGAACATTTCTTGAAGGTCAGGATGCTGGGGAGAGATGAAAAATCAGAAGACTGTGGCAGTGGTTGACAGACTTTTTCTGTGAAGTAACTGGTAGTACTTCTGGCTTTTCTGGCCACATCTCTGTTGCAACTATTTAACCTTGTGATTGTAGTGCAAAAGCAGCCATGGACAGTAAATAAATGAATGAGTGTGGTGGTGTTTGAATCAGACTTTATTTATGGACACTGAACTTTGAATTACGTATAATTTTCGGGTGTCATGAAATATTATTCTTTTGATTTTTTTTTCCCCTGCAACCATTTAAAAATATAAAAACAATTTTTAGCTTACATGTAAGAAAAGCAGGTGGTGGGCTGTAGTTTCCTGAGTCCTAGGATATGGTGCTAAAAATCCCATTATCAACTCTTCATAAAAATGAAACTGTTGTGTAATAGACCTATAGTCAGTGCATGTATTATGCTTTTAGTAAGACACACATTTGTAGGTAGGGTTGAAAATTATAGTATTTCTGCACCTCTAGCTGTTCTTTTGAAATATTCCCGTAATTCTGGAAGTTGAAAGTAAAGGATGTTGGGGATTATGAGGGTGTACACGCAGAGGGGCTTGCCTGGTGCAATTAATAGTAAACTTAGAGGACCCAAATTCCAGCCGTGATCTTGTCAATTATTGGCTCTTCAATGTTGGGCAGATCATTGCACTTTTCCGTGCCTCATTTGTGAAAAAGAGAAAATAAACAACATAGATACTGCTCAGTATTACTGCAAATAATAGTGTACTTTAAAGCACCATGCAGTGTCAACATTAATATCTTAAAATTACACAGCCATTTCTGGCATCTTCACATATAACATATAGATGTAAGATGGCATTATGATTGATTACTTTGTGTCACCAAGATGTGTTCTTGAAGAATTCAGGCATCATGCAGATTTTCAGGTATTGTTCTAAGTATGGGGATACACAATAAACAGAAATTGTTCTGTCCTTGTGGGTTATAAATAAATAGATATATAATACCAGTCATAAGTGCTGTAGAGAAAATAAAGGCAAGGGGATAGGTAGGGAGTGTGGGGGTGGTGGATGAGGAAGGAACTGGGAGAAAGCCTCTGGAAATGAGGTGTGAACCAAGACCTTGAAGATTTGGGAAGTGGAGGAGCTTTCAAAGAGAACATACAGTGCAAAGATCCTGAGGTAAGAAAGGGTTTAGTGTACTTGAAAACAGAATAAAGGCCAGCACACATATATTAGACCAAGTGATGTAGGGAGGTAGGGGACAGATTTATAGGACCTAGTAGACCATGGAGATGAGTTTGGATTTTATTCTGAGAAAGATTAAAAGGCTCCTGGAAGATTTTGAGCAAAGGATTGAAATAACCTAAGTCCATTTAAAAGTGATAAATCTTTTCCCCTTCTTCCTCACCAATTTTGTCCTAAAGCCATTAGGTGATGCATAACAAGGTGGGTACTCACAGTGTAAGGAGGGGATGTGGGGAGCTGTTGGCCCCGAGCAGCTTATTTGGGCCCAATTGGGATGAGAAGGGTGGCCTGGGACAGGGTGTCCATGTTGTGAGGGCCTGGAAGAGTCAGAGCCCAAGCAGGGTGAAGAGAGGATCTCTTTGACCTGGTGGCCTGGTGTGGGATACTGCAGCTCAGTCAGTTAGGCGAGTGTGCTAAGGGGGGAGCAGACTGCATGGGGAGTCAGCCCGTTGTCTCCACCATGTGTAGGGGGTGGCCTGGGTGGAGTGTGAGAATTAAGCCATAGTAATCTATCAGTCTCAATTTTCTGATCTTGATCATTTTATTGTAGTTATCTAGACCATCCTTGTTTTTTTAGCATTTGAAGATGATGGAACATCATGTTGGCAGCTAACTCTCAGGTGGTTTGGGGAAAACAAACATTTCTTTGTACTGCACTTCAGTGTAATTTTGTTGTTTCAAAACTGAAAAAAAGAAGACCCAACAATGTCCCTCTGGCCACTGTATGGGGAATGGATTGTAGAGTGGCAGGAGTGAAAGTATGGAGACCGGGGAGGAGGCTGCTGCAGTCTGGTCTGGGCGGGTTGTGATGGTGGAGTGGGCAGGTGTTCTTAGTGGAGGAGGTGAGAATCGTCAGACTGCAGGTTTATTCTGAAGATGGAGCTGACTGGATTTGTTGGTGAGGTATGAGATCAGAGTCAAGATAGTTTCTTAGTTTTTTTAAGGCTTGAGGAAGTAGGGAAAGATGATGCCGTTAAATAATGCATGAATTCATTTTAAAAAAAATAGGGTTTGTAAAAATAACTGGTTTCTTGTCTTAGCTCACCCATTGGGATGGTGTGTGAACTTAACTTCTGCCTTGACATTTCTGGTTCTTGGTTGCTTCATGTGGGTAGCATGGTATAGAATGTTTACAGTGGGACCAGTAGGCTACTTTAGCCATAGGAGGTCTTGATTTCAACAAGGCATATGATCGTCTCTCATGACACTTTGCTGAAGAGCTAGATGTGGTTTATATAATAGAACACCTGTTCTCCAAAATTAGTAATTAATGAATTAATTACTAACTTCCAAAGAGCTTGTTAGTGGTGAGGTGAAATACTTTGAAACTATTTTGTTAAATATTTTTATCATTGACTTGGATGAAGACCTAGATTACCTGATTATTAAATTAGTATAGGTAGGGATCTTGAGAGCTGCCCTTTTGGAGAGGATACAGTTGGGATTCATACAAGCCTTGCTTGAATGAAACCACCACTAAGTAATTATTACTGATGAATACCTTCAGTTAACTTCCTAATATACCTACTTCAGTGTACATGGTAGACTTTACAATAGGCATAATAGGATTACAGGATATTAAATGGTAATAGATGGGAAAACTCAAGGCATGATGCCTGATCCACACACCTGTTAAATGGCAGTAACATTCCTCCCCAGTCAAAGGGGGTGTATCAGCCTTGCTTTTCATACTGTACATTCATTAGTTTTTCGGTTATGAATCATTTAGTCAGAGTGCTTTTAAGGAAAGACAGTTTGAATCCTTTCAAAAATTTGTTTCTATTGTGCATACTTGAGTTGGCTTTCTTGAAAAAAGCTTTCTTAGGTGACATTTTCAGCCAGTTAGCTTGGCTCCACTATGGAAAGGTGTGAGTGAAGTGATGTGTCCTCAAATCACTACTGTAGTATAAAGATATAGATATATTTATATAATACTATGCATAATATAGAGGTATTTTCACCTCTTGGAAATTAATGTACTATTATTCTATTTTGTTCTTCTTAAAATATTCACTCTAAAGGCAAGAAACACAGTTCCCCTCTGTTGTACTAGTATGTAGCATCTTGTATACTTTGGTGCTCAGTAAGTTACATAGTAAGTAAATGAGAAGAAAGACTTCATTGTTCTTAACATTCTGAACAGTGCCAGTAATGTTTTGTTTGCCTCAGAGATCAGCCCTTACAAAAAGTAATAGACTGCCTGCAATGTCTCAAATATGAGATATGGGTAGGTGTTTCAGAGAAATTTCTGTGCAGTTCTGCCTTGTGGTTTGAAGTTGAAAACATAGGAGGAAGTCCTTTGCTGCCTGCAGTTTCTGATGTTTTGCTGGTAATGCAGACTTGAACAGTTGTCACTGCCTGCGCTCACAGAGGCTTCACCTTCGTTTGTTTTTGAATTTTATTAAGGAAGTTTTAGTGTATACTTTTCTCTAGTGTTCTTTTTCCCCTGGCATAAAATTTCAATCTTTGTGTAAATGTACATTCTTACTATTTCTTTTCATAGGTCTTTTTTGACTGAGTTTTAGTCTCCAGCTGTATCCATGCTATGCGCCAGGGTCTCCGAAGGTGGTGAGAGGAGACCACCGAGCTGGGGAAAGCATTCCTGGCTGAGGTGGAGATTATGTGACTAACAAATGAGATATCTGTGCAAACTTTAAAAAAATTGAGGTGAACATCACAAAACATTAAAGTAACCATTTTAAGGTGAACGGTGGCAGTTGGTACATTCACAGTGTTGTGCAGCCACCAGTTCTTTCTAGTTCCAAAACGTCTCATCATCCTCAAGAGAAATCCTGTACGCATTAAGCAGGTGCTCCCACCCCTCCCCCGACACCGCCCAACCCATGGCTGCCGCTCGTCTGCATTTTGTCTCTCTGGATTTACCTATTCTGGATGTTTTATGTAGTAGAATCATAAAATATGCGACCATTTGTGTCTGGCTGCTTTCACGTTGCTTAATGTTTCCGAGGATCATCCCATTGTAGCATGAATCAGTACTTTATTCCTTTTTATTACTGAATAATATTCCATTACTTGTATATGCCACAGTTTATCCATTCATCCATTGATGTATATTTGGGTTGTTTCCACCTTTTGGCTGTTATGAATAGTGCTGCTATGAACATGTGTATATGTATTTGAGTACCAGTTTCCACTTTTTTGGGTTATATACCTAAGAGTGGAACTGCTGGGGTCATATTGTGATTCTGTGTTTAATTTTTTGAGGAACCACAAACTTTTCCCCAGAGGCTGTGCCATTTGGTATTCCTTCCAGCAGTGTGTGAGGGTTTTCTCTACACATTTACCAACACTTGTTGGTTTCCTTTTTCTTTTTCTTTTTTTTTTTAATTTATAGCCATCTTTGTGGGTGTAAAGTGATACCCCATTGTGGTTTTTATTTGCAGTCTCTTAATGATTAATGATGTTGAGCATCTTTTCATGTGCTTGTTGATCACTTGTACCTCTTGGGAGAAATGTCTCTTCAAGTCCTTTACCCAGTTTTTAACTGGATTGTCTTTTGGTTGTTGTGTTTGTTATATATTCTAGGTATCAGACCCTTATCACATATGAGGTTTGTTAATATTTTCTCTTCTGTATGTTGTCTTCCACTTTTTTGATAATTTCCTTTGATGCAGAAAAGTTTTAAATTTTGATAAAGTCCAGTTGATCTATTTTTCATTTCTGGAACATGCTTTTGTTTTTATAATCTCAGAATCTGTTGCCAGAATCAAGGTCCTGAGTCTCTACCCTGGCACCCCCACCATGTTTTCTTCTATGAGTTTTATGGTTTTAATTCTTATATTTAGGTTGTTGATCCATTTTGTGTTAATTTATGTTTATGGTGTAAGGTTGGAGTCCAGCTTAAGTTTTTTGGAATGTGTATATCCAGTTGCCCAGGTACCATTTATTGAAGAGACTTCTTTCTCCATTGAATGGGCTTCGGTGCAAACTTTTACTTCTGTGTGTATGTGTATAGGCTTATCTAGAATTTACTTCTAACTAGGAGCTGTATATGAGAAGGTTTTGGGGAGGGGCACAGTCTCGTTTTGGGTGATATATGGGGATTTGTCACTTGAAAGTAAAATTAGCTTTAGGGACTTCCCTACTTCCCTGGTGGCGCAGTGGTTAAGAATCCGCCTGCCAATGCAGAGGACACGTGTTCGATCCCTGGTCTGGGAAGATCCCACGTGCCGCGTAGCAACTAAGCCCATGCGCCACAACTAGTGAAGCCCGCGGGCGCCTAGAGCCCGTGCTCCGCAACAGGAGAAGCCACCACAGTGAGAAGCCTGCGCACCGCAACGAAGAGTAGCCCCCGCTCGCCGCAACTAGAGAAAGCCCGTGTGCAGCAACGAAGACCCAATACAGCCAAAAATATAAATAAATAAATAAATAAATTTAAAAAATTAGCTTTAACTATAAATATAACTATTTTAAATTAGATAGTTAAATTAGTACTGATTTTATTTTGGCCATTGAGTCCTCTTATAAGATCTATTTAATATGCCTTTTGTAGATGAGTACTGTGGAAGTGAGCTCACTGGCTCTCTTTTCTGAAAACTTACAGTTTATTCTGTAATTTATTCTAAGGGTAATTAATGTGCTTTTAAAAGTGAGAAACAGTAAAGAAATTATACTGATACATTTGCTTTATGTTTTGTTTAACAAACATTTTGCATATGTAGCTCTTCCCTTTTTATCTTCCAAATAATTAAGTTCGCAAAATTTTTGTGTTGGAGGAACTTAAGGAATTAAAGAGAGGTGCTGAGCAAAATACGAATATTGGCTTAAAAGGTTTATTCTTGTACCTTGTTAGGGACATGTGTGGGTGTTTGTGTGATTGTGAGAGAGAGTGAATGTGTGTGTGTGTGTGTGTGTGTGTGTGTTTTAAAGCATAGATGTTACTTTACTCTTTTGAAAAATAATTTGTCTTAAACAGCAAAACCAAGCAGCAGACAACATTGCAAATAAAAAAATATATAACTATGTAAAGATTTGATGAACTGGATTACTAGAAAAAGACATTGATTATTTGGGGGAAAAAAACTGGAAAAAGTGTAAAAAGCAGCTTATGTGTCTCGCCTTCTTGGATTAAATTTGAGTGCATATTGAGGGACTTTCCTGGTGGTCCAGTGGTTAAGACTCCATGCTTCCACTCCAGAGCGCACAGGTTCCATCCCTGGTCGGGGAACTAAGATCCTACATGCTGCATGACGTGGCCGGGGTGGGGGTGGGGGGGTGGGACGGGGGAAAAAAAAAGTGCATGTTGAAAGTCAAAACTAAAGCTTGTTAAAGTTAATCATTAATATGTTTCTTAAAAAGTTTTCAAGAATGTAGAAAAGACAGAGAAGGTAATTTTAAACTTTAATAATATTGCTAATGAATATTAAAAAATTTTCATAAAGCCACAAATACCTGGAGGCTGTTGTACTTAAACCCCTGTATTCTGAGTGCCTAGTGTTTAATAGTAGGTAATTCTATTTTGATTGTAACTCTTTGCTATATTGAAAAGGACATTTGCAGTGATGAAAAATTTTAAGTCTTAGATTCTCATGTGTAGAATTTTAAAATAATATATTAGTTGCGTTTTCACAGAAATTAGAGATATGTAAAGGTGATACTGTGAATATTTTTCTTGACTGTGACATTCAGTCAGTTTTGAAATACTGTGAATTAGTTTTTTATATATGACACATTTCATTTTCACTCTTTTGGATTTGTGTTTATTTCAGTTGAGATTTGACTCCTGGTCTACTTGAAAATATTGCCTGGGTTTTGTTTTAAAACATGAATTTGACTCATGCATGTAAATTAATGTTTTATAAATTGGCTTGCAGTCATTTGATTTGTGACTCTCTTTAGAGTACAGTAGTTAAAAACTGGACATGTGAAATACTGATACCTCACTGCTCTCCAGTGTCAGGATTTTATACCAGGGTCTAGTGGCAGAGCCTGAAGGACATTATCCTTGAGCCCAGAAATTGCATGCATTCTGTAGTGCTCGAGTTCTGTTTTCTACAGTCAGAGCTTTACTTACGTTCTCAAAAGAGATGGGGAAGCGTATCTCCAATAAAAAGGTTCATTAAGCTAGAGCACATTGACAACTGAAGGGTAAACTAAAAGTAAAGTTAGTAAAAGTTCTTTTTATTAAGGATGTGACAGAAAGAATATAAAAGGCTAACTAAAGTGTTAAGTGACATTTTTGATTATTTAAATAGCTTGAATTAAGCAACTTTACAGTTATTCTTAAACATTTTGCTCTCAGGACTCTTTTAGACTCTTAAAGAGTATTGAGATCAGAGAGCTTTTGATTTGGTTTATATCTATTATAGTTACTGTATCAGAAATTAAAATTGAGAAAAATTAATTCATTTAAAAGAATAAATAGTAAACCCATTCCATGCTAACATAAATAGCATACATTTTTTAAAAAAATAAATTTATTTATTTATTTAAATTTATTTTTTATTTTTGGCTGCATTGGATCTTCGTTGCTGTGCGCGGGCTTTCTCTAGTTGCAGCGAGCGGGGGCTACTCTTCATTGCAGTGCGCGGGCTTCTCACTGAGGTGGCTTCTCTTGTAGCGGAGCACGAGCTCTAGGCACGCGGGCTTCATTAGTTGTGGCTTGGTTCTAGAGCGCAGGCTCAGTAGTTGTGGCGCACGGGCTTAGTTGCTCCATGGCATGTGAGATCTTCCCGGACAAGGGCTCGAACCCGTGTCTCCTGCATTGGCAGGCGGATTCTTAACCACTGTGCCGCCAGGGAAGCCCCAAATAGCATACTTTTAAATGAAGTGATTGGTGCTACGGTATCACCGCTTTTACCTGCTGTTGCTTTTACATTGTCAGCGCACATGTCAGCAGTGAAAAAGGCAGTATCTTGGTATCATTATGAAAGTGATTTGATCTCGTGGATTTCTTGGGATTTGTGAACCGTACTTTGAGAATTGCTGGGAGGGATGGACACCCCCACTATTGAATTGCTGTGGCAGCTCTTCCTCCTCCCAGAAAAAAGAGAGAATCAAATCCGAGTCGAATTTTCAGGTATAATGGAGAAGGGGAGGGAACAAATACTTATGACTTTACTATTATTTATTCTCATTTAAGACTCTTGACTGCCCTGTAATTCTAGATATTGTTTTCCCTTATTTGCATATTAGGTAACCAGATCCTGAGAGGTTAAATAGCTTGCCTAACGTCATAGAACTAGTAAATAGTGGCCAATGGGCTGGAACTAAACTCTGGGTGAAATCAAAGTCCATATGCTCTTCCCTAAGCCAAACTTGTCTCCAAATGGATGTAATGGATCCTGGAATGCGGAAGTCGAATCCAAAGGTCAGGTTAACTGTTGCCCTATCCTGGTATCAGTTTCTTACCTCGTCATTAACATTTTGCTATTAAGAATAATAGGGATCTTAATTAGAAAGATGCCCATGGAAACAACTGATATTTACTTGATCTTTGATCTCATTTGTAAAATTGGAATAAGGTCAAGGAATAAAATACTGCCAAAACTAGAAGTCAGAAACATAGTTTATCTGGTGGGCTGTCTGGTTTTTAGAGTTGTTTGTACTAGTTTGTACTGAAGGACTGACTTAACACGGAGGGAAAGTTGTACAAGTGAATAAATAATTGTGTTTTACCCAGTCCTTGAGAGTGTCTCGATTGAGTAGCAGATAGACTACGCAAGTTAATGCTGCTTTCCAGTCCTTTCTGAATAGTTATTTGAGAGGTAGTTTCCACTGCTTAAAGAATGCTTTCCTGTCAAGTTAAGAGACACACTTTTAAAGATTACCTGAAAGATACCTTTTTATTTAGCGTACACCAGTTTGCTCTGTGTAAAAAGGCTGGGAGTTACAGGATATCAACTAGGAAGTAATTTCAGAAAAGTTTTAGTAACTAATGTCTGTAATTTGAACACAGGTTGGAGGAAAATGATCAAAGAATTTCAGAATTACAGTACGGTACAGTATATTAAAATCATGTCAAATACAGTTAAACTGGATTTTTATTTGTGTGTTCATCAAGAATATTTCTAGCCTTGCTGTAGGGATGAGAATACAGTTGTGTAATATTTAGAATGACATAATACTGCAAGAAACTGTAAGGATTATCTGGTCAGGTTTTAGAACAGTAAAACCTTTTCTTGAATTGAAATCGTATCCAGGAGTCTAATTTTTAAAGCGTAAAAGGCAAATGATTGAAATGAGAGTCGTGGGTCTGGAATTCTCAGACTTGCTTGGCAGATTCTGTTTGCCACTGCTGAGAGCCCTTGGTTAATAGTAATAAACAGCATTACATGTACTGAGTGTTCATTCTGGGCCAAGTACTGAAACACTTTACATGCATGATTTCACAGTTGAAAAACCATTCACCTAGTTAAGCTTCTGAATTTTATCTCTGAAGAAGCAGGCCCACAGAGCTTAACTGAATTGCCCAGGGTCTGAAACTAGTTTATAGTAGAGTTAGTGTTATTAAAATCCTTTTAGTCATTTTAGCTAATGGTATGTGTGTGTGGTGTGTTATTTTCCCAGATGTGAAAGTAATACGTGTTCATTGCAAAAAAAAAATTGGACTTACAAAGGAGTATAAAAGGGAAAAAAATACTTAACTTCAGTATTTAGGGATTAATCATATTTTGGTGTTGATCTTTCTAGTCTCCTTTATAAATTGTTTCTTTATTAGAAAATTAATATACCCGTCACAACATTTTGTTATGAGTCTTACAATATATTCTAAAGCATATTCCCTTTTTTATAAATATTCTTTGTGAGAATGATTATTTAATGAAATTTTACTAAAGTTGAACAGTTTATTAATTGTTCCTATTGTTGGACATTTATGATGTTCCCCCCCCCCTTCTGCTATTATATTTAATGCTGTAATGAGCATAACATTTCTGGAACATAAACTTCTAGATTTCAAATTAGTGGATCATTTAAAAAGTATATCTTTTTTTTAAAAAAATTTATTTATTTATTTTTGGCTGTGTTGGGTCTTCGTTTCTGTGCGAGGGCTTTCTCCAGTTGCGGCGAGCGGGGGCCACTCTTCATCGCGGTGCACGGGCCTCTCACTGTCGCGGCCTCTCTTGTTGCGGAGCACAGGCTCCAGACGCGCAGGCTCAGTAGTTGTGGCTCACGGGCTTAGTTGCTCCGCGGCATGTGGGATCTTCCCAGACCAGGGCTCGAACCCATGTCCCCTGCATTGGCAGGCAGATTCTCAACCACTGCGCCACCAGGGAAGCCCTAAAAAATATATCTTGAAACGTATTTCCATATTGACCTTTGGAACATGTTGCTAGCTTATACTTTCACAAGTCATATAATTAAATTCTTGAGTTCTGGACAATGCCATTAAAACAATTAAGACATTATTTAAATCTGCATTTGTTTGATTATAAATGAGGTCAAACTTTCCTTCTTTAGATTTATTAGCAGTTTCTCTTTTTTCATTTGTAAAACCCTGTATTTTTACTTTGTGTTTCTATTTGGTTGTTTTTTCTCTTTTAAAAAAATAAGAGTTCAGGCTTCCCTGGTGGCACAGTGGTTAAGAATCCGCCTGCCAATGCGGGAGACATGGGTTCAAGCCCTGGTCCAGGAAGATCCCACATGCCGCAGTGCAACTACGCCTGTGGGCCACAACTACTGAGCCTGCGCTCTAGAGCCCACGAGCCACAACTACTGAGCACACGTGCTGCAGCTACTGAGCCCGTGTGCCACAACTGCTGAGCCTGCGCGCCTAGAGCCTGTGCTCCGCAACAAGAGAAGCCACTGCAATGAGAAGCCCGCGCACTGCAACAGAGTAGCCCCCGCTCGCTGCAACTAGAGAAAGCCCGGTCGCAGCAACGAAGACCCAACACAGCCAAAAATAAACAAATAAATAAATTTATATAAAAAAATAAGAGTTCAAGAAACACGTATTCTTATGACTCACTACTCCACGCCTCCCCACGTCCACAATCCCTGTCATGTCTGTTGCCATTTTTTACTCAGGTAGAAAAAATTATTAATTTTTGGCAAAAAGAAGTTTTAACTTTAAAAATTTTCAAAGCATGTAATGTCTCATTATCTCTTCTTCTGTGATGTTATCAGCCACTGATGACCATTGCCACATCCATTAATTCATTAGGTGTTCCAAAATGCTGATGTTGTAATTTTGTCATTCTTTCTTTTATTAATTTTCCTGGAATATTTTATAGAAAAGGGTCCCCATTTCAACTGTTTGGATACATCAGGTGCAGTTCGTATAGGCAAGTCAGTATACATGCTTGATTCTCTAATTTTATTTAGCATTTTGGGAATAGTTGATTTTACTAGCTTCTTCCAAAAGGACTAAAAGAATTAATTACGGATTTAAACATGTTTGTGTATTATTATATTTATTGATGCATAAATTGTTCCATCTATGGCCAGCAGGAGCTCCTTCAGCACAGCTCTTAAGTGACAGGGCTGAGTTCACCTGTTCTGACCTCAGCTCTTGCTTTCAGAGACCACACGCGCTCTGTAGAATTGAGCCACGTATTCTGAGATGCCTAGAAGAGAGGGGAGGCTCACTGAAGACTCCTGGGGAGTAAAGTTAACTTGTTATTGATCAGCACAACAAATACATGCCAGGGATATAGTAGTGACCATGAATAATTAATTTCAGGTAAATGCTCTGAGAATATGAAACAGGGTGATATGATAGTGAGTGAATGTACTAGTTTAGACATCAGTGAACAGAATAGTTTTTAGCTGTTGTGTACCTGGAGTCTGTAAGATAAAAACCTTGCCTTTCATGGCCCCAAAACAAAGTCATTGAGTAGGGCTGTGTTACATGACTTTGTGGGTAGAGAAGGAACCATCTCCTAAAAGAGCAGTTGAAAATGGAGCTCAGGATTGTGTGTTTAAAGCTTTAAGGTGGAATTAAATTTATTAAGATTTGGGAGACTGTGTACTTCTAATTCCTCTAATTACATATGATAAAAGTAATTCCGTGGTTAAAATCTCAATCTATCCTACAGTGAAACCTGCAGGAAAGAAATCTCTTGGCTCTGAAGTAAAAGGCTCCAAATTTTCAATCTAAGCTTTGTGGTCTTTGAAGAAGCAACTTCTCTGGCTTTCTTCCCTGAGGTGATGGTTGTTAGAATTTTACTGGGGGCAAGGAGAGGGGCAAGGTACTACCTTCTTCTGGGAAAGAAAAATACCTCTATTACAAATTTGGGCATGTTATCATTTTGATGGAAGCATTGCTCATTGAGCTTTTAAAAATCCATACCATAATTCACGGTATGGAACCTGGGTCCATGCTACTTCTAATGAGGGTTTCACTCTCCAAGATAGAGAGACATAGTAAGATCATCATCAGTATCATGGATGTACCTGAATGAGTGGACAAGAGCTCAATAAATATTTTAAGGAAATTACTTTAACCATGCTACAGTAGATGATGAAGTTCACACCTTTAGTCTTTCCCTTTTCACTGTCTTTTTTTTTCTGTTCATACTTGCCCCATTTAAAAGAAAAACAAAACTCAAGACTTTCTTTCCTTCCTGTCTGGTCCCACAGTTATTACTCTCCCTCCCTTCATTGTCTTGGCAAGGATAATCCGATGGATACCTTTTACAGTATTAATAATGTTTTAGTTCTTATATTGGGGGTCCAGCATTCTTTGCTTTACGATTGTGCTGTTTAACTTGCATATGTATGTGTGTGTGTGTGTGTGTATGTGTATATATATACACACACATATTCTTTTGTATATAGCAGATATTACATATTTTTTAGAGCGTAAGCTCTTTGTTTATACTCTCCACGTTCATTCCTCATTTGCTTCTCCTGCCTTCCACTCCAGTTTTTTTTCTATTTATTCATAGTTTGTGGACCTACTCTGCATACTTCCTCTGACAGCAGTCAGAGGATGAGTCACACAGTATTATGTAGTGGAGAGGTTGGTACAGTCAGAAGACCTTCCACCTGGAAGTTGAAGATGGTGATATTCTCTCTTTTGCCTGGAGTAATTGTGAGGAGCACATTATACATACTTTGCAAACTGTAAAGGACCATACAAATGTAAGGTGCTTTGATAATCCCAGTGGCATAGCTGCAGCAAGGCTTTGACTTGTCTAGAGTAACACAAGTAGTCCTACTTGGAACATCAGAATGTTACATTTTCAGTGATTCGAAGCTCTCTCAACTACTCTGTGTGCTCCTCTACCATTTGAGATTTTTCTTCCTGACTCCCGCTTGTGTTGGGTGATAGTCTGCCTCTGCTGAGTTGTCATTGTGACTAAGTCCCCTGGTGTAGGCACAGGGTAGAATTTGTTCTGACCGTGAGAACTTGCTTCCTTGAGGGTTGCCTTTCCCCAGGCCTTTTTTCACTTCCCCCTTTTTTCTGTTTCTTGTTGCTTCTCTTTGAGCTGCCTGACTGACACCCAGTAGCTGGCCTTTTATATTCCTTAGTCACTTAGAGTACTCTTGCTTTGTCTTGGCTGGCTGAACAGAGTGTCCCCTAATCTTTGGACTTCGATTCTATTTTTGTGGTAACTTGAAACAGTTTCTTCTTCCTGTCCCTTCCTTGTCTTTCTTTCACTACCTCCCTTGTTTTTTCTTTCTTTTTTAACCTCTTCTTCTAGTATCACAGGTCATGAAACTTGTCAGTAACTAGAGCAACTCCTGAGAACAAACACCATTGGAAATAAAAAGGCAGAGATTGTATCTGGGCCCTGGCTGCAGAGATATAAAAGGAAAATTGACAACAGGGCGGAAGAACATAACAGAGATGAGGCGCAGCAGTGAGGTAGGTCTGTGGCATTGGACGAGGCAAAATAGAGCAGCTGTGTGGGCAGTGAGGGTGGATCCCAGGTGCGTGGACACACACACACGTGGTCCCCGGGAGTGCCAGGGAGCACCAGGGCGCACATGCAGCAAAGCTGCTTCCACACCACCTCATTTTGCTGTTTCCTCTAGTAAAAGGTAAAGACTATATATTAATTTAAGAAAACTGATACCTGCCGGTTACTCACAAAGGTGGAAATGTGGGGTAGTATCATTTGACCAGTGGAGTTTTGATTTCATTTTCTTATATGGCATCGAGGTTCAAAAGAACAGCTTCTTACATTAAACAAACAAACAAACAAACCCACTTTTTTATTTAGGTATAATTCACATACTGTAAAATTCATCCATGAAAAGTGTATAATTTAGTGGCTTTTAGGATCTCACACAGTTGTGCCAGCATCACTGTGATCTAATCCCAGCACGTTTTCATCACCCCGTAAAGAAACCCGTACCCATTAGCGGTTGCTCCCCTCAGCTTCTGGCAGCCACCAGTCTGCTGTCTGTCTCTGTGGGTTTGCCTGTTTTGGACATTGCATACAATATGTGACCTTTGTGTCTGGCTTCTTTCACTTAGGATAATGTTTTTAAGGTTTACCCACTTTGTAGCATGTATCAGTACTTCATTCCTTTAAAATTTTTAAAAAAAATTTGGCAAAATACACATACGATTTGTCATCTTAACCATTTTTAAGTGTGCAGTTAAATACGTTCACTTTCTTGTGTAACCAGTCTCCAGAACTCTTTTCATCTTGCAAAACTGAAATTCTGTACCCATTAAACAACAATTCCCCATTCCCCTCTTCCCACAGACTCTGGCATCCACCATTCTACTTTTTGTTTCTATGGATTTGAAACAAATCAAATTACCTGATGTAGGTAGAATCATACAGTATTTGACTTTTTGTGACTGGCTAATTTCACTTAGCAAAATGTCCTCAAGGTTCCATTTGTAGCATGTGTCAGACTTCATTCCTTTTTATGGCTGAATAATATTCCACTGCATATATACACACCATAATTTGTTTATTCATCTGTTGATGCACACTTGGGTTGTTTCCACTTGTTGGCTGTTGAGAATAGTGCTACTGTGAACATTCATGTATGTACAAGGATTTGTTTGAGTAGCTCTTTTCAGGTCTTTGGGGGTATATGGAATGGAATATAGGAATGGAATGGAATTTCTGGGTCATGGGAGAATTCTGTGTTTAACTTTTTGAGGAATTGCCACACCGCTTTTCACAGTGACTAAACCATTTTACATTCCCACGAGCCATATACAGGAGTTCCAGTGTCTCCACATCTTTTATAACAGGGGTCCCCAACCCGCGGGCTGTGGACCGGTACTGGGCCGTGGGTGAGGAACCGGGCCGCACAGCAGGAGGTGAGCGGCAGGTGAGCGAGCGAAGCTTCATCTGCTGCTGCCCCATCGCTGGCATTACCACTGGAACCACCCCCCCTCCCCCCGTCCGTGGAAAAATTCTCTTCCACGAAACCGGTCCCTAGTGCCAAAAAGGTTGGGGACCGCTGTTTTATAACACCTATTTTCCATATTTTTGATGATAGCTTAATAGGTGTGAAGGAGTATTTGTAGTTTTTATTTGCATTATCCTAATGACTAGTGATGTTAAACTTCTTTTCATATGCTCATTGGCCGTATTTCTATCTTGTTTTCAGAAATGTCTGTTGCTCATCTTTTAATTGGGTTGTCTTTTTGTTGAGTTGTAGGAGTTCTTTATATATTCTGGGTAGTAGACCCTTATCAGATATATGATTTGCAAATATTTTTTCCCATGCTATAGATTGTCTTTTCACTCTCTTGATAATGTTCTTTGATGCACAAAAAAGCTCTTCACTTCTGTTGAAGTTTTTTTTGTCAACTAAGGCAGTTAAGCAGGGTCATACTATGTGTGGAGCCAAGCCTCTCCTAGTGCGTGGGTTCTCTGATGGAAAAGAATAAAAGATCTCTCTTTCTGGCCTGTGCTATGTGAAAAGGCTGAAGCAGTTGACATAAATATTGTTTATTTGTGGCAAGGTGGGTTTGGCTTTCTAAACTGAGACATAACTTAGTTTTTTATGCTCCATTTCGTTCCTCAAAAGGTTTGAGGAAGCTTATAATGGATGTGACAAAACAGAAGTCTAAGCAGATAAAAATGAGAATCAAGGGAAAAATAAGTAGATTAAAGATTGGGCAGAAGAATGTCATTGGATATTTCTAGATGGCAAGAAAATACATAGCAGTTGGTGTAGGATTATGGGTGATGTAAAATTTTCTTCTTTTATGTGATGGTTTCTGTTTTTTCCATTTAACATGCATTATTCTAGTAGGGAGAAAATTTTACTACATTATTATTAAAATTCTGAATGCATTTTTCAGACTTGCTGATACACT
Source organism: Eschrichtius robustus (assembly GCF_028021215.1). Classification (NCBI taxonomy): domain Eukaryota; kingdom Metazoa; phylum Chordata; class Mammalia; order Artiodactyla; family Eschrichtiidae; genus Eschrichtius; species Eschrichtius robustus. The sequence goes on from NC_090831.1 coordinate 18,963,339, forward strand.
TTCTCTACACTGATACATGATCCGTCCACATGGTTTGATCTGCTTTCTGTGTTTGTGTTCAGTCCATCCCTCTGCCCTGAACTTCAGGTGATTCAGCTGGCATCCCCCCCACACAGTCCTATCCGGGTCATGGACCCAGCAGGGCACCTTCCAGCCTCACCTCCCTAGCCTCACACTTTACATTTCTTTATATCAGAAATGTAAAGCTGCAGCCTGGCCTCTCTACTTTTTTGCTGTTTGGCTCAGTCCTACTAGCCAAATGTCCCCCCGGGAGAAGACTGCCCTGACCTCTTTCACTCTTTCTCTGCTGATTCAGGATTCTTTTCTCACTGCTTCCTGGCCTCTACCTGTTCTGTAATTATGCTGACCACAGTGTTTATGGCATTATGTATGTCTGTGTGCTTTTCTCCTCCACTAGATGAGGACATAGACTGAGACTTCTTCATTGTTTGTCCCCATACCTAGCAGAGTGTGGTGCAGGGTTGGCACCATGGTGCCATACCTGTCTGTTAAATGAATAAATAAGACACACACTGTCATGAGGTGCAAAATGGTGCATGTGGGTCGGATCACACCTTTGGATGTGTTTGTGTGCCTCATGATGCTTGGAAACTTGGAATATTTCACATAAAATTCCTTATTTCTATATTCCGAAAAAATGAGACTCTCTGGCCACCCTGCGTCAGCATTCTTTCGTGATGGCTGTCCCCACCCCACTCATCTTACAGGAGGCCTGCTATCCCCTTGAGACACCTGGGATTAGAGCCCTGATGTAGTGGAAGGATGGACTGTGTGCTGCCCCGCCCCGTTCTCTCTACATCTGTCTCTGGTTGGCCTTTTGGTAGAAGGTGGACAGCAGACAGTTTGAGGTTTTGGCTTCTGGCATGTTTCTCCAATTTTATATTTCTATGAGACTGGTTAGGGATACAGCCTAAAACTTTGATACATACATATACAACTAAAACATATACAAAGTGCTGATGAATTGAATTTCCAAGAACATTAGCAGAATGACTGTGCTAATGGCACAAGCTTGAATAAAATGAAATGTTTAGTTACTGGGAAAGTTTATCATTCTGAAGTTCCTAAATTCCTTAAAATTTTTTTGGATATATAATCTGTATGTTGATGTATAGCTTTTTGGTTAAAATAAACTTTGCTTACCTTTAGGAAATAGTTGTGAACCTGCCTGGAAAAACCTTTAATTTCTCTATGAAATTAGAGATGGAATTTTGTTACTTATGTTTGGAATTTTAAGGCATTAAATAAATTGTTTTCTTGGTATGACTGTATGCAAAATTTGTGCGCACCTTTTGGGGAGAAATGTGGCCCATAATTCCCATTATATTTTTATAGGAGACTGTTCACAAGTCCCAAAGCAAAGTACTGTGGCCGTAGGAAATGGGGCAGTGCTGAAGGGCTTTAAGCAGGGCAGTAGTGGGATCAGTTTACTGTTTTTGAAACTTGACTGCAGCAGTGTGGGTTGAGGGTTAGAGAAGTGTGAGACATCAGGGGCAGGGATTCTGGTGGGGGAAGAAATGGTGAGGGCTTCAACTAGGATGGACGGTTAGGGAGGGAGAAATTCCACCTGTTTATTTTTGATGAAGTTGTAAGTACTTAGGTTAATTTTGAAACTCCTTTTCAGATAAAGATGAGTGAATATTGGGAGTACTGTGCCTGACAGTATCCTCTTAATAAGCTCCTATGCAGATTGAATAAAGGAAGGGCTAAGATCATCTCATAGCTCTCTGTAGGAAAAGAATCTATTAGTTGAATAAGCAGACGCTCATGATTACACCTTTCTGCCCTCTAATGCATTCAAGGTGTAGGTGTCAGATGCTTCAGGCACCACAGATGTGGTCCTGCCAGTAGGGAGTAGTCAGTGGTACCAGCCACCAAACTGAGACTAGTCTGACAGTTTAAGAGAAGAGAAACTGTCTGGGTTTCAGTCATGAGATTCACCACTTTCCCTCTCTGTGCTTCTGTTCCCTCAGTTGTACCTGGGAACCCTAAAAGTATCTACCTCAAAGCGTTGTTGCAAAGACTAAATAAAGTACTACATGTAAAATGTTTACAACAGTGTCTGGTATTCAGTAAGTACTTAGTATACATTGCTTCTACTACTGCTGTTACTGTTTTTAATAATTGAAGAGATCCCCAAATAAGAGTTCTTTGGAGTGAAATTTCTATTACATTATGTGTAGTTATTGTAAGTAGAAATATTGTCATAGAAATGCTGTTCAAAAATAGAAGAATACTCTTTGGCTTGCATTGTAGCCTTTTAGTTGGTCATCAGAATGAAGATTAAAGTCCATACAATTAGAAGTCTGTACATGTCCACCATCCCTTAAGGTAACCACCCCTGTTGATTGCTCTTGAATAGAAGTTCTAATAATACAGTACTTTCCATACAAACTGTATGAACATTTTGCGTGTGGAAGCAGTCAGCATGCCCCAGAGTGGGTTTTCCAGAGCTGTGCGAGAACATAGCCCTGTGAGTGCTCAGGAGGTGGAGCGGGAGAGGGGGTGCAGAAGGAGTGTTCAGGTGCCATCGCAGTCTGTTTCACAGCTGGTTGATGGTGAAAGGACAGGGCTTGTTTCCCGTGTATTTTTTAATTCCCCTTGATGCAGAATTAATTTTTTATGAAAACAGTATATAAAGTGTTATGACCTCCAGGTTGCACAACAAAAACTCTAACCCCAAAGTTGTAACATTGGGACCTATTCAGGTGATAAGCCCATGACTTTAGTAGTGAAGCTGTTGGCTAATAGGTATTAAGGCCTTCTACTTTGCCAAGCACTTTTGCTTATATTATCTTGTGTCATCCTCACAACAATTTTGAGGTGGGTATTCTTTCTTTCGGTTTTTTTTTTTTTTTAATATTTATTAATTTGGCTGCGCCAGGTCTTAGTTGCGGCATGCGGGATCTTTCAGTTGCAGCGCTCGGGATCTTTAGTTGCAGCACGTGGGATCTTTAGTTACAGCATGTGGGCTCTTTTAGTTGTGGCATGCAGGCTCTTAGTTGCGACATGTGGGATGTAATTCCCTGACCAGGGATTGAACCCCTTGGCCCCCTGCATTGGGAGCACGGAGCCTTAACCACTGGACCACCAGGAAGTCCTGAGGTGCATATTCTTACTATATTCTGTTTTTGTAGATGATGGTTAGGGATAGTAAGTAATTTAAATTTTAGGAGCGGTCATTTAAGTCCAGGCAGTTGGCTCATACTCTTAATCACCATGGTATATACCACTTCGTTGTTAAATTATTTTCATGATTATAAAAAATAAAGTATCTATTTATACTTATATAAATTTACACTTAATATATATTTATAGTTAAATGTAGGAAATTTAGAAATGTAGAAAAAAGGAAAAATCTCATAGTCTTAACTACTTATACAATGACTTTGAATATAAATTCATCTGGATTCTGTATTGCCTCATGTTTACTGATATTAAAGACTTCTGCAAGACACTGTGTTGTGGCAGCATACAGGTATATCTTTGATACTTTTTCTCAAGGAGTCTTTTTAAGTGTAGAAGTAAAAAGTAAGATTTAAATAATACTTTGAAACAACAGGAGAGAATAAAAAATCAGAGTATGTCTATTGCCAAGTGGATGGCACTGCCTGTGAGTGCTGCAAGGGGGTAGGAGGCTCTTCTCACCTGCCTATCCTTGTTGGTATTTGTAGGAGTCCTAGGTCACCAACTTAACAGACTAAGTTCTAAAGTAAACCATTTACTGGGACTTCCCTAGTGGCGCGGTGGTAAGAATACGCCTGCCAATGCAGCGGACACAGGTTCGATCCCTGGTCCAGGAAGATCCCACATGCCGTGGAGCAACTAAGCCCGTGCGCCACAACTACTGAGCCTGCGCTCTAGAGCCTGCAAGCCACAACCACCGAGCCCGCGCGCCTAGAGCCTGTGCTCCGCAACAAGAGAAGCCACCACAATGAGAAGCCCGCGAACCACAACGAAGAGTAGCCGCTCGCTGCAACTAGAGAAAGCCCGCGTGCAGCAACGAAGACCCAACACAGCCAAAAAATAAATAAAGTAAACCATTTACTTATTACACGTTGGAAATTGTTTGATTCTGTATGCTTGGTTTTGGTTTATCATTTGTTTATCCTTTTTAAAAGATCATGGAATTTTTTTTTTTATATGTAACAATAAGGCTTTCTTGAATGAAGAAAAGCCTCTTTGTATCCACCATGGCAGATGGAATGGCATTTCTACTTCTAAATTTTTCAGTAGTAAGACTACTTAAGTAGCACTAAAATTAATTGCTTTAGTTGATCCCCCCTTTTCCCTACTGGGGAAGTCACGGTTAAGTCTTCTTCCAAAATAGTTCAGTGATCCCTTTTACATTATACATTCCAACCCTTATGCTACAACCTCCTTTTGAGCTGAGGCCATTGTGTTTCCGGGCCTTGTTCAGTTGCACCTGCCTGATATTCAGATCTCTCTCTCTGGTAAGCAGAGAGGGAAAGGATTGTATTTCTTTTTCAGAACTAGGATGGTGTGATGATTTGATACCTGATCATAAATGTATATTTGCATTTCCATAATCACGGCGTTTGTGTCCAAACATTTCTTTTTTCAGTATTGTAAGTACATCTTCCCCTTCTTGGTATTATTTTCTTTTACATAAATGTTCCTGTGATAGTGTTTTAGTTCTAATTCTGAGAAATTTATGACTTTGTTCCTCATTTTCTTCCTGAAAGTTATTTTCTACTTAAGTTAGAGATGTATATAGCATTAAAATGGATTGCAGATAGAGACATTTGTAAATGAGTGTTTTGGTTCAATGCTTTTCCAACTGAAGGTGGCATCTTGCCAGCCAGAGGGCGGCAGTTAGCCAGCATGTCTTTCTACATGACTGTTTTTTCCTTTGTTTAGGCAGAGTAATATCCTTCTACTTTAAGGGTAGAAAAGTCCTCTCCTCTTTCCTTAATGAGTTTTTAAAAGAATGTTGTTTGCTTGGTTTAAAAGAGTTGACCAGAAGATGACTGTGGTGTGGTACTTTGAGCTTAAAAATTTCTACTTAAACAGTTTGGTTCTAGCTATATGTCCTTTGCAATAATAATTCGTAGTTGTTATAACTTTCATTAATATTTTGAAACTATATATGGTATTTTTGGTAAATATATTTAAAGACACAGAGTGAGAGTACAGAGGTAGATGACCCTCCAGGGCCTGATTAAGTCCTTTAAAAGCTGAAAGCGCTGCCTCTGTTCTCTCCCTGCAAAGTGAAATATGACAATACTGAAATTCAAACTAAAGAAAAGAAGTGCAGCACAATTCTCATTGTTACCCGTGGCTTTAAAAAGTAAATAAAGTATCAATCTTAGAGAAGTATTCTTATTTTTTGGTACCCCTCTTTTGTTGTTGAAGGGGAGCATAGGGGAGAGTATAAGTCACCCCAAAATATGCCACTTTGGCAGAAGGATTGTTTTGAGCTAAAGGCGGTCAGGTCTCTGAGCCCCTACTTTCTGTCTAAAAGCAGTACATAAATTTCCATTTATAAAAGCATTTCCTTTTCCCCTACCTGGAAGAGGAGAATGACTCTTATCTGCATAACAAACCTTACTAAACAATCCTTATTTACTATATCTCCTAGTCACCCTCTCACAACTCCTTCCTCCCCACCCAGAAGCCCCAAACCCCCTTTCCTTTGTTTAGCCTTTTCATACTTTATCACCTTTTTGTTAAGATGATATATAAGCCCCAAATTCTATCCATCTTTTTGAGTTACTCATCAGTGAGTTTTTCAGCATGTATTCTCATTCTATGGGTAAATAAACTTTTTTCTCCTATTAATCTGTCTTTTATCAGTTTGAGTTGCAGATCCCATTCACTGAATCTAAGAGGGTAGCGGAAGATTTTTTTTTTCTCCTTAACATGTGCTTCATCTTCTTCCTTTTGGGTAATTCAGCACTCACTCTCCCATAAACTGTACAAAAGACAACTAGAATAACACAAGAATGAGCAAGAGAGCTTATTTTATCTGGAAGAAGCTTTTTGTTTTTAAATGTTACTTCTCTAAAATGAATGAAATATTAATTCCTTTTCATGGTCTTTTTATATACTACTGTGATAAAGTAACAGGCAACAGGAGTTTTGTTAAGTAAATGTCCATATCCTCTCCAAGGCTTTAAAATCCCAGAGAACATAGAAATTTATTAAAATAGGTACTTGAGCTAAAGCATTTTGAACAATAGTTATTTATTGCCACAGTGTAGATGCTTCTAGGATATAGACTGGAGTGATAGTTTATATTTTTCATTTAGGTCAGGGATCTTTTTTAGCTGTGTGGTAGTTTGGTTTTAAAATCATTCTAGTAAGGCTTTTAGTTTTTCTTTTAGCAAGGAGTGTGTGTTCCTAGTCTGCGGACATCTGTAGGCCTCACATAGCAATTGCTAACAGCAAGTTGAGGCTAGGGCAGTCCTGAGGTGCCCAGAATGGATTGCTCCATGTATCACTCTTCTCTAGATTCCTAGAGTCACAATAGTAAAAAGAAAAGGTAGACTAAATATTTTGGTTTTTCGGTTTATCAGTTTTTCTTACCATTAGTCATATTACGATATTACCTAATGGGAAATGAAGGGTAAAGACGAAAGTCAGCTTCAAGTCTTTGAGTAAGACATTTCTATTTACTTTAGTATGCATACATGCATATCCTGCCTTGTTCCAAAAAGAATTTAATTTTCTGTAGTTTTTATAGTCTCAGTAAGACTTATTTAAACATAGAGTTAACAGTCTCAAGTTGAAATGAATCTGGCTTCCAAATGGTGTGTACTTACTCCAGCAATCCTGCCATTGTACCACAAGGTCTTGTTACACCTTTAGGGTTTGAATATGCTCACTGGTCATAAATCTTTATCCTTTGATGTTAGAATCAATTTTTGGCCTTGGCTAAAAGTCACTGAGTGCCAAGCCTGGTGAATAACCTGGATAGGCAGTCTGGGTTGTTAGAGCTTTTGGTTTATTGTTTTTGACTCATGAACTGTGAGCCAGAACGGTTTCTGAGCCACAGTTAACTCCTTGTTATATCCAGCAGCCTTGAACAATGGGTCCAATTGACTCTTGGTCTTTGTGGGATGCTCCTACGCTAGCCTAGCCGTGCCATTGAGATCAAATAAACAAGTTAACATTGTCCTCACTTGTGATTTTGATATGAATGTTTTCTTGGGTTTGGACTGTAACAAAGTTTTCAATTGCAAATTTCATGTTTTCAGGTTATAATGAAAACTTTTGTCGTTAGCTCTAGTAATTTTCTTAAAATGTCATTTTTAAAAGCTATTCGTGGAAGATCCAAAGTAGAGAACAGCTTGTAGCTTTGTCACTTAGTGAAAATGTTTGGAACAGTCTTCACCAACTTTATATTTATTTATTTGCCACTGTCTGCTCACCACCACCACCCCTCCCCCCATGCCAGCTTTCCCTGTCTTCTGATTTTCCTGTGTAATCATTCAATTGGAAGAATCAGATTATTACTTTGACAGCATTTTATAGATGAGGAAACAGACTTAATGGAAGATGAGACTTAACTTAAATTTGAGGAATCGCAGATACTAAGTCAAAATTCAAATGCAAATTTTCTGGCTCTGAGGATTTCTTCAGTACATAATGCTGTCATGATGGAATCGGTTATACTTTCTTTAATTTTCTTATAGTAATGCGAAAATTACGAGTTTCCCCCCTTTATTTCCATATATTTTACTTGTGGATTTAATGCCACACAAAATGAAATGTTAATTTTTTTCTCAATGAGGTAGTTTAAAATTTTATATTGACATGGAGCTTATACATATATTCATCTCAACTGATTGTGTTTTGGCCTTGAAAATAATTGTTGCATATGAAAAAGTAACAGTACATTGCTCCTGTGCCTGTGCCTTTGTTGTTTGCCAGAAAATTAATTATATTTTATAGTCATATTTGTGTTTGTATTGAAACATTAGTTTGTTAACGATGTAAATCATGATGATCGTAATGTAGCTGTAACAGTCACACTTAAAAGTTTACTATGTAAGGGGCTTTCTTGGTGGCGCAGTGGTTAAGAATCTGCCTGCCAATGCAGGGAACACGGGTTCGAGCCCTGGTCCGGGGAGATCCCACATGCCGCAGAGCAACTAAGCCCACTCACCACAACTGCTGAGCCTGTGCTCTAGAGCCACCGAGTCCCAACTACTGCAGCCTGCGTGCCTAGAGCCTGTGCTCCACAACAAGAGAAGCCACCGCAGTGAGAAGTCCACGCACCGCAACGAAGAGTAGCCCCTGCTCACTGCAACCAGAGAAAGCCTGCGCTCAGCAACAAAGACCCAACTCAGCCAAAAATAAATAAATTAAATAAATAAATTAAGAAAAAAAGTTTACTGCGTAAAAGTATTTAGTGTTCTAATGGTTTGTCTTTTAAATTAATTTGTACATTAAAATTAGGTTAAAATTAGCATAAAGAGTTTGTTAAATATTATATTTCATGTATGATGGTATCGTCATGTGCTTGTGAGTTGAAGAAGTGATCATTTTTATTTTGGAAATGTTTTAGACCTGTATAAATGTTTGTGTTGTATTCTAAGTTTGGATTGGGGGTGCTTAGGTCACCTGCCGCTGAATTCGTTCCCTGGGGAATGTGATATGGACAGTCACCTTGACGCCTCTGTTGGTGGCAGTTTCATTGGAAAGAGTGAGTGTTGGAGAGCAGTGGGTCCCCATATAAAAATTAGAATACTTGTGGGAAAGGGGGCTGGTTTTTACCAGGAGTTTCCTGTGACCTGTCACTGCCTGCTGATAAGAAAGAGTTTAATAGCTGTGCTCCAAGTTCTTATAAGCAAGTGTCCCATTAAACTCTCTGCCACACACAAATGCTCAAAAGCTCAGTGGGAATATTTATATGAAGGGTTGTGTGTTGGATGCCCGTCCATCCTGTCATATTCTAAATTTTATGATTGTATTAAACTAAGCCATTTTGGTGACCCGCATCCCTGAAAGGCATTGCATCAAAATGGGTTATGCTTCTTGTGGGATGAAGGGGCCATTACATCTCTCCTGGTCCATGGCACAACATAAGAAAAGGTTAATATTTCTAATTTTTAAAAGTTTCTCTTTAAGGTAATCGTAGTGTACTGTTTTCCTTAACTAGAAATAGATAGGTTAGCTCTAGTGTTCTTTTAGGTCCTGATTTTTTTGGTAGGCCTTAACAAATGACAGGGTAAAGGGTAATATCACAAAGAAATCATTAAGATTTAGTTAAATAGAAAAAATTATAGAACATCAGAGCACCAAATCTCATATTTTAAAGATCAGAAAACTGAGGCCTAACAAGTTTCAGCATCTTTCCCCAAAACTAACAAGGGCTTGGGATTCAACCCAGGTTTTATGACTCCAGGTGCAGTCTTGAGATTATTACTGAAATTATGGAGAGAAGATGCTTGATACTTAGGTTGTGGAAGGAGGAATAAGAGCTAGAAGAGAAGGGTGTACCCTTTGTCAGATGGTACAGGAGTTGGGAAGAATGACGATTGAGAGTTACCTCTTAATTTGGTATTCTTATCAGCAGCTTTTATTGCATGCCTGCTGTGTCAGGGGCCTTGTGTTTCAGTTCTTAGGAGTAGAGAGCCCTTGCCATCAAGGGCTTGTGGCCAACGGGAGAGAGAAGGGAAGATGAACCTTTGCAAAAATTAGAAGTGATACGCATGATCAGATGACCTCTCAGGTCTCCTTCACCTCTAAGAATCTGTGATTCTTTTTTTTTTTTTCCTTTTCCTTTTTTGGCCTCGCCACGCAGTTTGCGGGATCTTAGTTCCCCAACCAGGGATGGAACCCAGGCCCTGGCAGTGAAAGCGTGGGGTTATAACCACTGGACCACCAGGGAATTCCCTAAGAATCTGTGATTGTTTTGCAAGATGCCAGTCTCTGGACTACTCTCCCAGGGTAGAAACTGTGGGAGTGTGTTTTGGCATGTGGGATAGGTGAGGTTTTCTTCAAAGTGTGAGATATGATAGAAGAAAGTGCTAGGGTTTCAGTTAAAGAAAGTTTTATTTGTTCTGCAAATAATAAATGTAAAGCTTCACAGTAATGAATATAGATGCAGTTTTATCCAGTCAGCAGTTGACTTTATCTTTACAAGGTTTATTACTTTTCTTTATTCTTAATTTCTGAAAAGTTATTTTACCAATATCTTTTTTTTTGTTTTTTTGGGGGCTACGTTGGGTCTTCGTTGCTGCGCACGGGCTTTCTCTAGCTGTGGCGAGCGGAGCCTGCACGTCATTGCGGTGCGTGGGCTTCTCATTGCCGTGGCTTCTCTTGTTGCAGAGCACGGGCTTAGGTGCGCGGGCTTCAGTAGTTGAAGCATGTGGGCTCAGCAGTTGTGGTGCACAGACTTAGTTACTCCGCAGCATGTGGAATCTTCCTGGATCAGGGCTTGAACCTGTGTCTCCTGCATTGGCAGGCAGATTCTTAACCAGTGTGCCATCAGGGAAGTCCCCCAATATCTTTTTCAAAATGGTTAATAAAATGTGAAATTCTTAAAACAGGAGTTTTATCCTTCATCCTACTTATGGGGTATATGGAAAAGATTTCATTCAAAAAATTATGTAGGTGAAGTGGAAACGTGTCTTTAATTTGTTTAACGTTTGCTTGATTTTTAAGTGTATTTTTATCACATACATATTTCTTTTGCTTTTGTAAAAAATTTATGTATGAGAGAGTGGCATGGACATATATACACTACCAAACGTAAAATAGATAGCTAGTGGGAAGCAGCCGCATAGCACAAGGAGATCAGCTCCGTGCTTTGTGACCACCTAGAGGGGTGGGATAGGGAGGGTGGGAGGGAGACATATGTATAGGTATAGCTGATTCACTTTGTTATAAAGCAGAAACTAACACACCATTGTAAAGCAATTATACTCCAATAAAGATGTTACCAAAAAAATTATGTAATGCTGTTCAAAATGTTGAGATGGGACGAAGCCTTTAGTTGAAGAGGCTTATGCGTAATTTGCACTTTACTTGGTAGTATCGTGCTCTCCCATCTGAACCCAGTAGTCACTCTTAAGAATGGGAAAGTCAACCTCTGGGGACAGTGAGAATAGTAGCCCCATCTCCACCTGTCCCTGCAGAAGAGGGACATTGGAGGAACAAGGGTCTCCATTCCCGGGGCCTGCAGGAAAAGTCCTCAGGGGCAGTCAGTCCTGTTAGGGCAAGAAACAGTCCTTTTAGAGAGTTGGCAGAGGATGGTAGGGAATTGCTGAGGATTCTTAAGTTCCAGTGGGCATTGAGGAGGGGTCCCCGAGGGTTGGGCCAGGAGCTGGGAAAATAGGGCAGATTAGTGGTGCTGGTGATGTGAATAACCCGATCTCAGTGGGCTGAACAGGGTCTGCGAAGGTGGCAGTTGTAAGCTGAACAGGTGCTGTTGCTGGTTCCTTGGTGGTGATGAAAGGTGTGATGGAGGGCCAAGTGAAGGCCCTCTGAGGGAGGCAGGCTCTGTTGGGTGCCTTTGTCTCCTCTCTCTTCAGTTGGGCTGGTGGAGGGTCAGCTGGGGGAGGGGCAAGGGCGACTTCTAGGCTGGGGGTTGTCAGCTTATTCTGAAGACCTTTTTATTTGGTAATTTTGTTTGCTTTTATAGGCGCAGAAACATTATACTGTAGTAGCGATTGGGTTGAGTTTTGTTGCTTTCTTGTTTAATGGGATTTTTAGCTTTTTAGTCCCTTAAAACATCCTGCCCAAAATGCTAGCATGCGTTAGTGTCTGCTATGAATACAAAATGGTCAAGAAGAATTCCGCCCTCCCCCCCCCCCAATAGCTATTTCCTGAACAGGCCTTATTCTTTCACATCTTTGTATATTGCTTGTGTCATTTCCTCTTCCTAGAATGTTGTTCTCTGCCTGGTGAACTGCTGCTCAGTATAAATACCACCCCTCCTAGCTGTTAGCTGCTGAGTCCCTTCTGCCATTGTGTGTGGACTTACTCTGTTTTCATACTGCTAACTATGTATTTTAGTTGATTATGTTGTGCTCTCTTATTTACTCTTACATCCCTAGGCCGAATATAGGTGCTTAGAAAACATTTGTCAAATAAATACTGTGATAAGTGCCAGAACTTTGGATCAAGCTATAAAAATAAAAAAGTAATTGATACTTTGGTGCACAATACACAAAAATTAACTCAAAATGGATTATAGGCTTAAATGTAAAACTACAGACTACTAGAAGAAAACAGGAAAAAAATCTTTGTGACTTGAATTAGGCAAAAATTTCTTATATAGGATACGAAAAGCAAGATTCATTAAAAAAAAAAATGGACTTCCATCAAAGTCTTCTGCTTTTTAAAAGATGCTCTTAAGATAACAAAAAGAGAAGTCACAAACTGACAGAAAATACTTGCAAATCACATATCTGATAAAGGGCTTTTATCCAGAATATATAAAGAACTTTGCAAACTCAGTTAAAGAATGGGCAAAAGAAGAAGACCCCAATTAAAAGGTGGATGAAAGATCTGACATTTTACTAAAGAAGGTATTTAGACAAGCACGTAAAAGATGGTCCATTTTATCAGTCATTAGGGAAATGTAAATTACCATGAGATACTTCTACCCAGGTTCGTAATGGTTCTTAACATAAAGAGAAACTGTGCCAAGTGCTGGAGAGGACGAGGGGCCACTCGACCCCTCACGTGTCAGACCATGTGACCCACTCCTGCGTTTTACCCAAACGAAGTACAAACTTATATGTTCATACAGAAACGTGGGCGCGAGTTTTAGAGCAGCTTTTTTGTTTGTTTGGTTTTGGTTTTGTTTAGAAGTGCCAAAAATGGGGACTGTTCAGATTTCTCTCAACTGGTAAATGGATAAACCAACTGTGACACATTCCATGCAATGGAATATTGCTGAGTAATAAAAGTAAATGAGCTACTAAAAATAAATGAAACTGTTGCAACAAATGGATGGGTCTAACATGTATTATGCTTAGTGAAAGAAGCCAGATTCAGAAGCACCCAGACTGTACAGTCTGTGTGTGTGTATTGGAGAGAGCAAGATGCTGGGAGCTGGGGGAGGGGAGGCTGGACGTAGACCGGCCTGGGGGAATTGCTCTGGGCTGTGGAACTCTTCTGTATCTTGTTTGTGGGGCTGGCTCCACAACTGTCTGTTTCTCACAGAACGCCTGCAGCACTGAACACTAAAGGGTGGATTTTACTGTATGTAAATTTTACCTTAATTAAAACTGAAAAGGAATTGTACAGATGATTTAGTAAAGGTTTTGTTGACTCTATTGAAGCTTGATAAAACTTTGCAGGCTTGGAGGTAACAGTAGTTTGCCAGAATGTGATAATCTCTGAAGGCCTTTCAGGTGACCACGGTTGAGGTCCTCTGTGTACCAAATCTTTTACAGCTGGGGCGGCAGGCCGGAGGGTGTTGGCACAGCTTGTGGATGAGATGGTCCCTCTGTCAGGGAAAGCCAGGGTCTTTTGAAAAATCTGCAAATGTTGAATAGGACGACATTTAGTTAAGTTTATTGAGGAAAGTGCAGCAAGACATAAATGTGTGCTCTGCACCCTACCTTGTGTTTCCAGCAGTTGTTACCACGGTGTGTGGTTTCTGCCAGTATGTTACTGAACTCTCTGTAAAACTAAAGATCTGTGATTGGCAGTTGGTTTGCTATTTCTAACAGTCCATTTGTTTTTATTTTTTATTTCTAAAATAAAATTGGTTTATTTCATTTTGATAGTTTTGTCACACTAGTGAATTATTGTTCCTGAAGTTCCCCTAGAGTTTGCCCAGTGGATGAGGGAGGGGCTCAATAAATATTCTTAGTCTGTACATTTTTTAAGTTAGTTTATGACACTTGAGCCCCACCATAAATGTTATTGTGCCCACCCTGTAACTATTATGAGAAGCAGTATATAGTAGTGGCTTCTGGAGCCAGGTTGCCTGGGTTTGTCTCTACCATTTGCTTACTAGCTGTGTGACCTCGGGCAAAGTTATTTACCTTCTCTACGCCTCTGTTTCCTCATCAGTAAACAAGGATGATAATTACAATACTGACTCCATGGAAGGTTTGTGTGGATGAAATGAGCTAATGAAGGGAAAGTCCTCACAACAGGTAGCAGGCAGGGAGCTTGATATCAGTGTTAGCTGCTGTTATTATTGTTGTAGTTGTTATTATTTTTATTCTGTGTCAGTGAGTAGCCGCATAAGCATTCCTTAAATGTTGAAATACGAGAATGACTATGATGTTGTTTCTCCTTTGGCTTCCTGAGAGTAGATTCAGTTCTGGTAAAGTCAGCTGACTTCAATCCTACTTTTTGTTCTTATTTCCCTGAAATTCCTCTATCTTATATTTCATTGCATATTAGATTTTTAGTGAACATGCTTTATACATTTGGGATCTGCCTTCTAAGTACTCTTATATAAACTAATTGGAAATAATTTGTTACAACATACCCTCTTCTGTGTTTAGAGGTACAACACTAGTTCATCGCCTTAAGAAATATGAGACAAAAGTAAATGTATCTCTTAAGTTAGAAGCCAGTAAATGTATCTCTTAAGTTAGTATCTCTTAAGTTAGAAGCCAGGGAATGTGGTTTTAAATTGAGATTTGGAAACCTTGTTAAATTTAGAGGACTGAATACTGTAAATCAGAAGAACATCAACTTGTTTGCTTCTCTGTGTACTGTGTCACCTTTGTAAAATTGTGTCTTTTATATAGAGAAGTGCTCTCAGCACAAAGCTCTGTTTGTCAGAGTATTTTGAAGACGTTTGTCAGGAAGCACTTGTGGAATGGTTTGTGGAAATGGCTGTGAGGTTTCAGAGTGTCCGCGTGCTCTTCAAATTCATTCTTCAGTAGGAAAAAATAAGACTTGTCTTTTAAGTTTGATGGTAGCAAACCAGTTTCCTAGACTTTTCTATTTGTGGGGTTAAATTGAGTAGGGTTCATTAGAGGCACTTCAGAAAACCCTGACTGATTTGCTAGCAGCGTTTATGTCCTCTGTACTGAGAATTTGAGGTAACTCTTGCAGTCCCTCTTACTACCTTGAGTGAGGTGCTTTCCCTGTGGACCCTGAACCATAACTCTCCGTTTCCCCTTCCCAGCGCCTGGTAATCTCTGCTCTATTTTCTGTGTCTCTTAATTTGCTTATTCTAGGTATTTCATGTAAGTGGAATTATATACTATTTGTCCTTCTGTGTCTGGCTTGCTTCACTTAGCATGTTTTGAAGGTTCATGCATGTTGTAGCATGTGTCCAAATTTCATTCTTTTTTTACAGCTGAATAATATTCCATGAATCCAATAATATAATTTAATAATATGTTTAACCCAGCATATCCAAAATAGTATCATATCAACATGTAATCTGCATAAAAGTATTAATGAAATATTTTTCATTCTGTTTTGTGCTCAGCATCTGTTCAGATTTGCCGCATTTCAAGTGCTTGGTAGCTAACGGTGACTAGTGACTGCTGCACTGGGCAGCGTAGGTCTAGATAAGGAAAGGATTACTTAAGATTGTTAAGCAGCACAAACTTTTTTTTAAAGAAGAATATTTGCTGAAACACAATATTAGAGATTTTAGTCATCAGGTGTAGAAAAAAAGGGTTTTACAAAAATGATGGAGATCCAGGCATAGCTCTTCCTTTGTTTCAGATCTCACACAACATAGGAACCTTTAAAGGCAGAAACATTTCACTGTGAATTTTTTTTTCACCAGAACCTCTGGTGAGAAAACCTAAGGAACTCTTGACAGGATTTTTTATTTGATTCACACCGTCCTAAATGCAGTGCCGGTAAACATTAGGTAATTAACATTTTGAGTAGAAAAATTTGAATAATGAGTTGAACTGGAACAGAAATTTGCATTGGGTGCTGTAGGGCTTGATGAAAACTCTTACCCAAACTGGAATTTTTCCTTTGCATTCCCATTTTTTGAACTCTGGGGTTTGGGCCTGATGTATGTCAGTCACGCACTCTTCTAACTTCTTGGGCTGTCAGGAAGTAGGAGCACACGTGAAGACTGGAGGTGCCCCCCGGCAGCCCTTTTGGATGTGGCTCTCTTGTGTGCTACATCCCCTGAAGGGATTGGATTAGGTGTGCATCGTGACTCCAGTGCAGGTGGTCCAGCATCTTGTGGATGGGGTAGCCTGGCTAGAAAAAGATGAATTGGAATAGTGTAATCCCTATCTCAGGAATTTGGATTTCTGAAACTGAGAGATTAGGTCAGTTTGGGAGTGTCAGTATATTACTGTAGATAATAATAGCATTGACTTTAGAGTTTTATAGACCCTAGGGCCAAGTTCTTTGTCAGCCACTTAATAGCTGGGTGACTTTAGACATGTTACCTTATATTTTAGGCTTTTCCCCTCCTTTACTGATCTATAGAATAGAGCTGATGTTTGTATCTACCTCATAGTGTTTTTATGAAGATACATATGTAATCCCTGTCAAATTGCCATCATAATACAAAGCAAGGGTTAATGTTGCCATTGTAATACAGAGGAGCCTGGCATACTTTTATATTCCACGTGCAAGCCACAGTTACAGAGCTTACCACTTGGAAAAGTACAAAGCATATGTTCAAAGAGAAGCAGATGTACTGTGGCAGTGAGACCCTTGAAAGAGAGCAGGACTGGAACTGTTTATGAGCATTGATGTAGGACTCAGACATTCAATTGTTATGGATAGTTTAAGGAAAACTTTATGTACATTGTGAGAAACTACCTGCCGATAGTTTTCTCAGCAGGTTAGAATGAGCCAATTAGAAGGGTGCATATATAGTGACATATGGCAGACTGTATGGGACAACACAAAATAGCAATAAGTAAAAAGCACTGTATTAATCTGGAGCCCTCGGTGCAGAAGCAGACCTTCAGCTACCTTTCAGAGGCCCTGAGAATATGGGTGTAGTGCCTCAAATGAAAGGCTTTGAGGTAGCCAAGAAACTTTGTATTATCCTCAGTGTGAATGTTTCAGTCCAGAATGGTTTAAATGAGGTAAGGAATCTTTCAACTGTGAACACATGGCTGTCAAGAATCACTCATTCAGGGACTTCCCTGGTGGTTCAATGGTAAAGAATCCACCTTGCAATGCAGGGGATGTGGGTTCGATCCCTGGTCAGGGAACTAAGGTCCCACATGCCAGGGGGCGACTAAGCCCGAGTGCCACAACTACTGAGCTTGCGCGCCTCAAGTAGAGCCGGCGTACCGCAAACTACAGAGCCCACGTGCCCTGGAGCCTGTGCGCCACAACTAGAGAAGAGAAAACCCGCATGCCACAACTGGAGAGAAGCCCACGCACCACCATGAAGAGCCCTCATGCCGCATCTAAGACCCAGCACAGCCAAAAATAAATAAAATAAATAAATAATAAATCTTAAAAAAAAAAAAAGTCACTTATTCCTTGAAGCCCTGGTAGCTGAGATTTACCTCTATTTCAGAGGAATAAATAAGAGAATATGTGATGAGAGCAATGGAAAAAACTAAGAGGTGACTAGGCAGTAATTTTAGGATGCACAGTGTTCCACTTTTGCCCTGGCACATCTTTCATTAATTATTCTGGTTAAAAACATTTTTTAAAGTTGTGATATCTTTCATGCATGTATTATATGAATTATGAATGTAAGTTTAGGGAACAGTAAAATAGGCACCTGGATACCCACACCCTAACTCAAGAAATAGAATGCTATCAGTCCAAATAATACCCCCTGCTGCCACATCTTGTAGTCTCAGTCCAAATTTCAGACTGAGTTAGACTTCAGAAAAAGGTGGGTAAACAGACAAGTTAAAATACTTTGGTAGGTATATTTCAGTGGAAACTGAGGAACTATTTTGTTATTAAAATGGATAATTACGTGACTGGAAGGAAGTTATTTTTCAAAGAAAAAAGCAGGAGTAGAATTTCTTAACTCTGTTCTTGAGCCATTTTACACTGACCTCTGTATTGCTGTGGTTCTTTTGTGGAAAGTGCTTCTTGCTTTGTAATTGCACTGGCACTTGACGCTAGCTTCTTGAGCACATGCCTTCCTCCTTTGCATGGTCTAACAAAAGCACCTAATAATTCAGATGACTCTACTTAAAATTTTTTGTTTTTGTCTTAAACTGTCATGTATGGGATTCTGTTTTTCTACAGCAGTAGTGTATCTTTCATAAGCATGCCTTCTCCGTTAGTTGAGACTTGCTCATTTGGGGCTTGCTAAATTAATTACCTATATATTTTTAAATAGGTTGTTTTTTTTAATTCACCAGTTTATTTCAGCACTTTTATTTTGTTTTAAGAGCCTGTTCATGATAAAATTAGAAGGAGCAGACTGAATTAAGTTTTTAAAGCTAGTTTTAAATGACCAATTTTGTACAACCTCCATGAGATTCCCTTTCTTATGATAGAACAGTGTCAGAATAATTCAGCTGCTCTTTTTTTTCCCCTTCAGTATAACACTCTCACAATTCCAACAGAACATTGCTTTGACCTTGATTAAACTGTGAATTTTATTTGAAAGTGAAAATTGGCATTTTGGAGGCTATTTATAATGGTGTGATGGCAGTCTTTTTGTAGACTCTCCATTTGAAAGCCATGTAACTACAAAAGGGATCTATTTTATTTTATTTATTTTTAAAAATGTTCTCCTTTGTATTATTTTAAAGTTTTACTGTTTTGCCTTTAAATTTAGATCTGAAATCCACCTGAAATTATTTTTAAAATATTAATTAATTAGTTAATTATTGGCTGCGCTGGGTCTTAGTTGCGGCATGCAGACTCTTAGTTGTGGCATGCATGCGGGATCTCTTTCCCCAACCAGGGATTGAACCTGGCCCGCTGCATTGGGGGCGTGGAGTCTTACCCAGTGGACCACCAGGAAATTACCGAAAGGGATTTATTTTAAATGGGTATCCTTTGGTAACAGTTAACATTATTTAAGAAAATTATTTTTAATTATGCAGGTAATACCTATAAAAAATCCAAGTGCAGGTAATGGTAAAATCCCCCCGACTGCCATTCCTTATTCCACGTCCCATCTTCAGAAGTGAGGAAGAACCCTTTTTTTTGGCTGCATTGGGTCTTCGTTGCTGCGCGCGGGCTTTCTCTAGTTGCGGCGAGCAGGGGCTACTCTTTGTTGAGGTGCGCGGGCTTCTCCTTGCGTTGGCTTCTCTTGTTGAGGAGCACGGGCTCTAGGCGCACGGGCTTCAGTAGTTGTGGCTCGCGGGCTCTAGAGCGCAAGGCTCAGTAGTTGTGGCGCATGGGCTTTGTTGCTCCGCGGCATGTGGGATCTTCCCGGACCGGGGCTCGAACGCGTGTCCCCTGCATTGACAGGCAGACTCTTAACCACTGCGCCCCCGGGGAAGCCCCTCTGTAATGTTTTAAAGATTCATCCATGAGGTAGCATGTATCAGTACTTCATTTTCTTTATGTATGGATATACCACATTTTGTTTATCCATTCATCAATTAATGGACATATGGGTTGTTTCCACTTCTTGGATATTATGAATAATGCCATTTCGAACACTTGTGTACAGATTTTATGTGAACAGTATAAACATGTTTTCTCTTGGGTTTATAACGAGGAGTGGAATTGTTGGGTCATATGGTAACTCTTGGTTTAACTTTCTGAAGGACTGCCAGATTGTTTTCCAAAGCAAAGGTACCATTTTACATTCTCACCAGCCATGCACGAAGGTTCCAAATTCTCCGTATCCTCGCTAACACTTGTTATTATTTTTATGATTATAGCCATCCTGGTGGGTATAAAGTGGTATTTCATTGTTGTTTCTATTTGCATTTCCCTAATGACAAATAATGGTGAGCATCTTTTCATGTGCTTATTGGCCATTTGTATTTCTTCTTTCAAAAAATGTCTATTTAAATCCTTGGCCCAATTTTAAATTGGGTTGTTTTTTTTAAATTGCCAAGTTGTAAGAGTTGTTTATATATTCTGGATGCTAGTCCCTTATCAGTTACATGATTTGCAAATATTTACTCCCATTCTGTGGATTGTCCTTTTGTTTTGTTTTCTTGATAGTATTCTTTGATGCACAAAAGTTTTTAATTCTCTTTTTTTTTTGGTTTCCCAGTGCGTATAAAAGTTATATTTATACTATACTGTAGTCTATTAAGTATGCAACAATATTATGTCTAAACAAATGTATATACCTTAATTTAGAAATGCTTTATTGCTAAAAATACCAACCATCATCTGAGCCTTCAGCAAGTCATAATCTTTTTTCTTTTTAATAAATTTATTTATTTTTGGCTGCATTAGGTCTTTGTTGCTGCACGCGAGCTTTCATTAGTTGCCTCTAGCGGGGGCTACTCTTTGCTGTGGTGCACAGGCTTCTCATTGCGGTGGCTTCTCTTGTTGCGGAGCACGGGCTCTAGGCGTGCGGACTTCAGTAGTTGTGGCACGTGGGCTCAGTTGTTGTGGCACACGGGCTCTACAGTGCAGGCTCAGTAGTTGTGGTGCATGGGCTTTGTTGCTCCACGACATGTGGGCTCTTCCCGGACTAGGGCTCGAACCCGTGTCCCCTGCATTGGCAGACAGATTCTTAACCACTGCGCCACCAGGGAAGCCCCGATCTTTTTTCTAGTAGAAGATTCTGCATCAGTGTTGATGGCTGCTGACTCTTCAGGGTGGTGGCTGCTGAAGGTTGGGAAGGCTACGGCAATTTCTTAAAATAAGACAACAATGAAGTTTGCCACAATGATTGACTCTTCCTTTCACTAATGATTTCTCTGTAGCATGCATTTTACCCATAGTGGAACTTTTTTCAAAATTTGAGTCAATCCTTTCAAACCCTGCTGCTGCTTTATCAACTAAGTCTATGCCATATTCTAAATCCTTTGTTGTCATTTCAACAGTCTTATACAGCATCTTCACCAGGAGTAGATTCCATCTCAAGGAACCACTTTCTTTCCTCATTCATAAGAAGCAACTCCTCATCCATGAAAGTCTTCTCATGAGGTGGCAGCCATTCAGTCACATCTTCAGGCTCTACTTCTAACTCTCGTTCTCCTGCTGTTTCTGCCACACCTGCAGTTGCTTCTTCCATTGAAATCTTGAACCCCTCAAAGTCATTCATAAGGGTTGGAGTCCATTTCTTCTAAACTCCTGTTAATGTTGATATTTTGGCCTCTTCCCTGGAAAATCATGAATGTTCTTAATGGCATTTAATATGGTGAGTCCTTTCCAGAAGTTTACAGTTTACTTTGTCCAGATCCATTGGAGGAATCACTATCTATGGCAGCTGTAGTCTTATGAAATGGTTTTTTTTTTTTTTTAGACATCTTTATTGGAGAATAATTGCTTTACAGTGTTGTGTTAGTTTCTGCTGTATAACAAAGTGAATCAGCTATATGCATACATATATCCTCCTATCCCCTCCCTCTTACGTCTCCCTCCCACCCTCCCTATCCCACGCCTCTAGGTGGTCACAAAACACCAAGCTGATCTCCCTGTGCTGTGCAGCTACTTCCCACTAGCTAGCTATTTTACATTTGGTAGTGTGTATATGTCAGTGCTACTCTCTCACTTCGTCCCAGCTTACCCTTCCCCCTCCCCGTGTCCTCAAGTCCATTCTCTACGTCTGCGTCTTTATTCCTGTCCTGCCCCTAGGTTCATCAGAACCATTTTTTTTTTAGATTCCATATATATATGTTAGCATACGGTATTAGTTTTTCTCTTTCTGACTTAGTTCACTCTGTATGACAGACTCTAGGTCCATCCACCTCACTGCAAATAACCCAATTTCGTTTCTTTTTATGGCTGAATAATATTCCATTGTATATATGTGCCACATCTTCTTTATCCATTCATCCGTCGATGGACACTTAGGTTGCTTCCACGTCCTGGCTATTGTAAGTAGAGCTGCAGTGAACATTGTGGTATATGACTCTTTTTGAATTATGGTTTTCTCCAGGTATATGCCCAGTAGTGGGATTGCTGGATCATATGGTAGTTCTATTTTTAGTTTTTTAAGGAACCTCCATACTGTTCTCCATAGTGGCTGTATCAATTTACATTCCCACCAACAGTGCAAGAGGGTTCCCTTTTCTCTACACCCTCTCCAGCATTTTTTTTAAATTTATTTTTAAAAAATTTTTTTGAATTTTATTTTATTTTTTATACAGCAGGTTCTTATTAGTTATCCATTTTATACATATTAGTGTATACATTGTCAATCCCGATCGCCCAATTCATCCCACCACCGCCACCACCCACCCTCCCGCTTTCCCCCCTTGGTGTCCGTACGTTTGTTCTCTACATCTGTGTCTCAATTTTTGCCCTGCAAACCGGTTCATCTGTACCATTTTTCTAGGTTCCGCATATATGCGTTAATATACTATATTTGTTTTTCTCTTTCTGATTTACTTCAGTCTGTTATGACAGTCCCTATATACATCCACGTCTCAACAAATGACCCAATTTCGTTCCTTTTTATGGCTGAGTAATAATTCCATTGTATATATGTACCACATCTTTATCCATTCGTCTGTCGATGGGCATTTAGGTTGCTTCCATGACCTGGCTATTGTAAATAGCGCTGCAATGAACCTTGGGGTGCATGTGTCTTTTTGAATTATGGTTTTCTCTGGGTATATGCCCAGTAGTGGGATTGCTGGATCATACGGTAATTCTATTTTTATTTTTTTAAGGAACCTCCATACTGTTCTCCATAGTGGCTGTATCAATTTACATTCCCACCAACAGTGCAGGAGGGTTCCCTTTTCTCCACACCCTCTCCAGCATTTGTTGTTTGTAGATTTTTTGATGATGGCCATTCTGACCGGCATGAGGTGATACCTCATTGTAGTTTTGATTTGCATTTCTCTAATGATTAGTGATGTTGAGCATCCTTTCATGTGTTTGTTGGCAATCTGTATATCTTCTTTGGAGAAATGTCTGTTTAGGTCTTCTGCCCATTTTTGGATTGGGTTGTTTGTTTTTTTGATATTGAGCTGCATGAGCTGTTTGTATATTTTGGAGATTAATCCTTTGTCAGTTGCTCCATTTGCAAATCTTTTCTCCCATTCTGAGGGTTGTCTTTTCGTCTTGTTTATGGTTTCCTTTGCTGTGAAAAAATATGGAATGCTTCACGAATTTGCGTGTCATCCTTGCGCAGGGGCCATGCTAATCTTCTCTCTATCGTTCCAATTTTAGTATATGTGCTGCTTAAGTGAGTACAAAAGTTTTTAATTCTTATGTTCAATGCATCTATTTATTCTTCTGTTTTTTGTGCTTTTGGTGTCATATTTAAGAAACTCTAACCTAATCCAAAATCAAGGTTTACACCTATATTTCCTTTTAAAAGTTTTATACTTTCAGCCTTTATATTTAGGTCTTTGATCCAGTTTGAATTAATATTTTGTATATGGTGTGAGACAGGAGTCCAACTTTATTCTTTTGCATGTGGACATCCAGTTTTGAGCACCATCTTTTGAAGAGACTGTCTTTCCCCATTGAATGGCCTTGGCACTCTTGTCAAAAATCAGTTGACTGTAATGTGAGGGTTTATTTCTGCACTCTAATTCTATTGCATTGATCTATATGTCTATCTTTATGCCAGTTCCCCACTGTTTTGATTACTGTAGCTTTGTAGTAAGTTTTGAAATCTATGTGTGAGCCTTGCAACTTTGTTCTACTTTTTTAAAAATGGTTTTGCCTATTCAGGGTCCCTTGACATTTCCATATGAATTTTAGGGTCAGCTTGTCGATTTCTGCAAAAAAAGGCAGTTGGAATTTTGATAGGGATTGTATGACTCTGTAGATCAATTTGAGGAATATTGCCATCTTAACAATTGTAAATCTTCCAATCCATGAACGCAGGATGTCTTTCCAATTATTTGGGTCTTTAACTTTTTTCAACAGTGTTTTGTAGTTTTCAGTGTACAAGTCTCTCACCTTGGTTGAATTTATTCCTAAATATTTTATTGTTTTTGATGCTATTCTAAGTGGAGTTGTTTAGCCCTGGAATCTTGAGAAAATTTCTTAAACTTTCAAAGCTTCAGTTTCTATGCATGTAAAATGGAAATATTGAGTACCTACCTTCTCCAATTGTTGTGAGGATTAAATGAGTTAATTCATATAAGGGGCTTGAATAAGCTAGATGGTTCAAGCTAAATGTTAAATATTAGACTGTGAACTCTCTAAGAGAAGGAATTTTGCCTTACATATTTTTGTGACATATTTTTTCTTCCCCCTGCTCAGGTAACACCTAGCTCAGTACCTGTTCTTACTGAAGGAATATAGAAGGGTGGAAAAATTGGACTATATCACATAAATTTCAGTTCCTAAGTTTGAAAGTTAATGTTGGTTAGGAGTTGGGGACACTAATTCCTCCTTATAGGCACATATTTTGATATGGCTTGTTTTCTTACACATATAAATAAACCTTGCACAATAATTTTGTCACCTCTTAAGACAGTGAATTTTCTTTTTAAGATGGTTGAGTGAGCCTTGACTTCTTTGGTGAACCCACAGTTCTTTATGTGCCAAAATTGTAAATGAAATTAAACGGTCTTAATTTAGGACATTGTAAGTCATAATTTTAGAGAACCGAGTAGTTTCAGTTGTATATTAATATCTAGTACGAAAAACTATCTTTAGGTTAGCATTATAAAAATACTTCTTTTTTCTGATTACTGTTCTCTGATGTAATTTCTAAAATTCATATATTGTACCAGTAAAATATACAAGTGATAATTATTTTGTAAGTATAAAATAGAGAAAGTTTTAAAACTTGACTTCATGGTGACTAGAGCATTGGATCTCACCCTGAGTGTAACAGCTCAGTTATCTAAGAACTTGTGTTACTTCTTCTGTCTCCCCAACAGAGCGAGGGTTAAGAGTGCCTTTGTTCTGTTTAGTGGCTAGATTAACTATTAATGATACTCTGCTGTGGTGAGAAACCTGTAGACAGTTTTCAGGGATTAATTTCATTACATTTCATTGCTAATAGAAGGCATTGATGGTGAGGCTAATAGAAATAGGAATTTATTTAAACATTCATATTTTCACACTTTCATGCAGTTTTGTATTTGTTTCTGAAATTCCTCAACATAAAAATAACGAAGCAACGGTAACAAGTACTGTGTGATGAACTTAAAGTTTTACGGTGCTCCATACAGCGTTAGGATGGATGATCTGGGGTCTTGGCCTGGTGCAGACACAACCCTAGCATTGGTCTCTTTTCTCTGCCTTCTTGCTTGGTGGCTTCCGGCGGGGGTGGGGGGGGCGGGGGGAGAAGGGGAATCCCAATTTTAGGGGATTGACCCACTTTCCTTACTAGGATTTGGAAATCAATAACAAGTCTTTCCTTTTAAACTAGCATTTCTTTTGGGTTATAAGTTGCACTCAGAATAATAATTTAAAAACTGACAGAAGGAAAACATTTTCTTTAGTAAGTGAAGTTTCTTGTAAGTGGCAGCATTAGCTACCTTGAAAGTCTTAAGCCGGAAACCTAACCAGCCTGAGACCACCTCCTTCTTCTTCTCCTCCAGTCCCCCACCAATTCACCCCCACCCCAGCCCACCCCATTGTAGAGTTTGGAGCATACATATTGTTGGTTGGCATTGTGCTATATTCAGGAATATAAAGTAATACTGTTTTGGAATTATAGCAGGAGGAAATTTGATACCAGAAAAAGACTGCTTTTAAGGAAGGCGGGTGAAATTGAGACTTCA
Organism: Eschrichtius robustus; assembly: GCF_028021215.1. Lineage (NCBI taxonomy): Eukaryota > Metazoa > Chordata > Mammalia > Artiodactyla > Eschrichtiidae > Eschrichtius > Eschrichtius robustus. The sequence goes on from NC_090831.1 coordinate 18,989,009, forward strand.
TTTTGAAAAATAAAATCAGATTTTAGAAGTAAGCTTATTTTATTTAACAAAAGTTCAAGTTGTAGTTGAAAAATATGTACTGAGTTTACTGAGTTTTAGAAGGAAGAATGTATCAAGTGTTGATTGTTTCTGACATACATATTTGTATTAAGTTTTATATACAGTTGATCCCTGTGGGTTCTGAATCCGTGGATACTGAGGGCTGACTGTACTACCTCATTTATATAAGGGACTTGAGCATTCGTGGATTTTGTTATCAGCAGGGGGTAGGGGGTGGGGTGGGAGTCCTGGAACCAATCAGCGCCCCCTCCCACCCCATGAATACCAGGGGGTGACTAATAATATGACTGGATATCTTTTAAGTAGTAATACAATTGTAACGTTGGATATTTTTGCAGACTATTTAAGAGTATTATTATTTTCCCCCATTAGTCTCTCATAATCAAATAATTATCATTCCTGAGACACTTAGCATATTATTGTCCTTGTTGATTACTCTTAACAATTACTAACCTTCTTAACTCCTTTCTATATTTGTCAGTGGGTTTGCCTGGGATTCTAACATTTCTTTAGTATTGTCCGTCAACTTTGTCTAAAGTTCCATCCTTTGTTGCAGATTTTCAGTGTTCACTTTGCTCTGGACTTGCATTTTGTTTGAATTGTTGGGCTGTATGACTGTCAGTGAGAGACTGAGCAGAGAAGGCATTTGATGGGTGGGGGTAGAGGCTGGTGAAAGTCAGGGACAGTTGTTTGAATGGTCAGTTTATCAATGGGCATTTTTTTGCACAATTTTTGCTTTTCTGTGCATTCTCATCACAAAGAAAACTTGAATAATGAATGCTGGGATAACAGGCACTCCTTTTTAGGCTAGACTGATCTTCGGGATGTTGGGAGCAGTTAATCATTGATCTTCCTAGATGTCTCAGAGAGCTTGCTTTACTCCTGTCCCTTTATGAAGAGGCTCTTTTGTGTCAGTCTCTTGAATTTTGAGTCAGGACCTCAGTACTTGGTTCCAGATGGTAATATCATGGATTGACACCTGAGCAGGAAAAGTGTCTGCAGGCCCTCTTGCGAGCTTAAACAGGAGCCCCTTAAAGATACACGCTTAAGGTGAGAGAAGGCCATAACTATGCATTCCAAGGCAGTACAATCTGTGAACGCGTGAAGTAAAGAGGAGAAGTGGTTACTCGTTGGTAGCGAAGGGAGAAATGGAATTATCAGAGGAAATGGATCAGAGGTTTTGGCCGCCAGGATGGGGAAAGGTTAAGGTGGAGAACAATCCCTCGGAGCACTTGGTATTGTAACTGGGTTTCAAGAGCTGCCCCGTCTTCTGAACAAGATTCTGGTTCTGAGGCCTACTGAGGCATTTTTTTCCCCTCCTCTTAACTTCTAGATGTATTCTTGCTGTATTATCCTGTCACCTGAAGTAACCTGAGCACATACCTGTTTCTTGTAGCCTGAAATGGCTCCAAATTTGCCAAGTGAGAGGAAATGTAGTAAATCTGTTAGAATAACACCGATGTTAAAAGGATGTAGGTCTACGAGTTTAGGTAGAACTGTTTGCCCAATTATGATGTCTTATTTAATTTCCACGTCATAAAAGTAAGCGTCCTTTGTGAGCTCATGCTTGGTGTTTAGTGATCTTAAAGGACGCGGAAGCGGATCCTCTGCATGGGAGCCCTGTGTTACGCTTCTGCTGCTGTTGCTGTTAGGATTCTAGGTGGATTCGGGACGGCCCAGTTTCTCTTCTAGGGTCTGAATCTTTGAAGCACCTCCTTTTCTGGACTATGTTTGGTAGTAGTTACTGTTCACCGCTATTCCTTGTCAGGGTTCTTAGGGATTGGTTCAACTGTGCACCCTAAGTGTTCCAGGAGTCTTCAAACTCATGTTATTGAGTAGAAAATGAAGTATTAGAGATAGTAGGTACTACTTGCTTGTTTATTTGTGAAATAAGGAAATGTGAGTTTAACAGGAAAACCGTAATTCATAAAGGAAAAGACTGGTGGGATTAATTGCAGAAAAATAAAGTATAGGGTCCTGGATACTGTGAAATATCCAGTATAGATATAGAAAAACAACTAATTTGGGGGACGTATTTGCAGTGTGTGTAAGAGAGCATCCTACGTGTGGTCATGGTAGTAGATGACTCAGGTGATCAGAGGTTCAGGACACTATTGGGGAGTCCAAGGCCCTTAACCAAGGGTGTTTGGAATCATATTGACATGAACATCAAAGCCCCCCAGGACTGTGGCGTTTATCGTGGTAGAATGAACATGGGGAGTAATCAAACCCATGGCTGGTATTGATAAGGATTAGATAGGAGTGTAGAGGGAATGCATGGCCCTCAGTGGATACAGTGTTAACTTGGTATTTGTGAACATTCCTGAACCTTTCAGTCCTTCTGGAGCTATAAACAGATCTGAAGGTTTGAAGAAAATGTGAAAATCATGTTGGAAACCTTTCCATGAATTATTTGAAACCTTTTTGGTTTGTAGCTTCCAAAGTCACCAGCCAGAAAATGGTTTAGAGCTTTAACTTTCCTTTCTAATATATGTAAGACAGACATATACTTCATTAGAGCTATGCAGTTTAATCTTGGGGACTTTCAGCTTAAGTGCACAGGTATTATAGAGATACACTGAAGTGTGAACTTTCTGTCTTTTTGGAATGAAAAATTGCCACAGTGAAGAAGAATTCAAGTGTCACCTCATTCCTGCGGTGGCTAGTTGATGAACTGAGAATAATTCCTCTAGAAAGGAAGGCTGAGACACAGGTTAAAGTTTAATTTCCACATATAATAATATCAATACTATAGTGATAGAAAGGTGAATGTTAAGGTTGGTAGTAAGAAGGAGAAGGTGGATTAAAACTATAGAAAAGCTCTTTAAAATGGGACAGACCTAGTATACCTCATTAGGTCATTCAACAAATATTTATTTAGGATCGCATCCTTTGCTAGGCAGTGAGGGCTTATTACTACGTGCCAAGCACAACACTGCGTGCCTTTCATGGGTTATGTCATTCAATCCTTACAACAGCCCTTCATGTAGAATTATTATCCCCATTTTATAGGAGAGGAGATAGAGGCTTAGAGAGTTTATTTCCCCAAGGTCATATGGCTGTTAAAAATGATGGAGAAGCCTGCTTTCAAATCCTAGGCTGCTTGGCGGCGGATCCTGGAGCCTGAGTTCTTAAATGCCATGCTCTTTTTAAACGGGGCGTTACTGAGCATTCACTATGGCACCAGGTGCCAGGCTCTGTAATCCACGTAAGACTCCTCAAGGTAAGTTTCATTATCATCATCTCAATTTCACCACTGTGCTATGTGCTCTCCCCAGTGGTAGTTTGGCTGTAGCCTGTGGTAGATTCTATGCTGTCATTAGATATTCATGCCAGCTTTATAATGCCCATTGGATGAAGTTGTTAGCTTAAACAATTTGGGAAAACTCATATTTTAACAACACTGAGAGGATATTTCTGTACAGGCCCATTGTATTTTATGCAACTAATTATTTTCCTTTCTCCTTTACATTTCATATTCCTTGGATTTCTAGAATCAAGATTCTTAAAAATTAAAATTCATTTTACCCTTTAAAAAAAAACCCCAAACTACTGAGGTCTACTTTGAAATCCTGAGACTGCCTATAGATGTAGTGGGATTGTGTTTTATTTTTGGTATGTGAATTTTTAAGATTTTGAATAGGAAAACGCATTTACAAATAGGAAAACAGCTTTATATGTGAAATAGTCTAGATAATAGGCCCACATCAGTTTTATTCATGTAAAATTATGTGCTTTATATTAATGGTTAATATTTTAAAGGAAATGTGTTAGGTTTTTTTTCCTCCTCTTTTTCCTCTTTTATTTTTATCTCACCTTCCCTTTTTGTCTATAATCTTTTTTTTCCGAATCAGTATCAGCAATGATCTTTTAATTAAATTGAATTGGCGCTTATATTTCTGTTGTAGATAGCGTTGTCAGTCCTCTCCTAAAAGGACAAGTATATTATCTGCTTGGTAACTGGGTGTTGCTGTTCACTTGTGCTGTACTGCGAAGGAGGAGGGGAAAATTAAGGTGTAAAACAGAAGTGTTTTTCTAAAGGAGTTAGGGAGTAGATATAAATGTATCTTTAAAGACAATCAATATATTATAACAGATTAAAATATTTTTAGTCTAAAAATTGGGATTCTGGTTTAATATTTCATTCTTAAGTGATAAAAACGATTCACTGAGCCATATTTTTCAGGGCTGGTGAAATAGAAGTAGCCAAGGGTTGCCTATCTGTTTATTACAGTCTGTAACTTTATTACCCAGACTTCTCAAATTATCTGGTATGTTCAATCCAGTTGTTAGCATTTTTAGTTTGTATTTTAATTTGCTGCATTTAAAAATCTTCCTGTAGAGCCATGCTAGTTCTACCTTAAAAAAAGAAAACACCCCTCTGCTTGAAAGGAATGGTACTTCCTGCTTTCATAAACAGTCATGTGCATAGTTTAGCAAGGCCTGATGCCTCTGGAGCTTTTTCCCTTTATAGCACCATTGAATCCCAGTCCTAACAGAAGTACTGCGAATCTTGTGGCCTCATTTTGAACAAAAGGGATTAGAGAAGAAAAATCTCTTGATATAAGGCTTGAAAGCAAGGGCAGGCAATCTTGGTTGTGAATATTTTCTGATTTTTCCAGAAATCAAGCAGAAGATTGAGCTGCTGATGTCAGTTAACTCTGAGAAGTCGTCCTCTTCAGAAAGGTACAGCTACATCTCTTGCATGAACAATTAATGGTGTAGCATTGCTAAGAAACAAATCAGGGTGTATTTTTTTCTTGTCAAGTTTGCTATATAACGTATCGTATTGCATGCTGGTCATTGTGCTGTTTTGAAGACGTGTATTTCGGTAAGCTGTTCTGCTTTTACAAAGGGTAATTGATTTAAAAAAAAAAATAGTGAAGCCTAATCAGCTGCAGCATGCACACCATAACACAGCAGACTGGTGGTTCGTGTGTGACAGCTGTTGAAGGCTTTAAAAAACAATATACTTAGCTAAAAAATAAACAGAAATCTTGCTTTCTTTAAGGAAATACTAGTACTAGGTTTGCTTCCTGTATTTTGAGGTTGTTGCTACACAAAATTACCAGTATTGTTTGTAAGATCTAGGTTAAAAATACTTAGCTTTTGGTTGTATTAAATATTTTCTTATGTGGAAAGGGAGTGCCATTTGTAAATAGCTTAGGAATTGCAAACCCACATATTAGTCACATTCTGAAAGAGAGATATGATGCTTCTTCAAGTCTGTGCTAGGAAATGGAACAGTCACTGCATGCAGTAATGGTTCATGCCTGCAGGTAAGGACAAAATGACTCAGAAGTATTTTTAAAGCAATTATTTTATCTGTCAATCGAATGATTATACCTGTAAGGAGATATTTTCATAAAATGCCTATTTTACTTAATAAATAGAATTAAGATATGTTTCTCTCAAGTCAGAAATGGGTCTATAGTTGCCTATTTTGATATGTAAATGTGTGTTCACTTCTGTTTACCAAAATTGTTTCTACTACATAATATTTTAAATTGAGGCTCTTGGGCATACAGTTGATGCTTACCTTTCTGTTGGTTACCTAATAGTTTATATGTAAAGTTGGTATTTTGTATTAAGGTGCGTTGATTTATCTTTTCCCTGGTTAGTCTTCAGGGTTGTCTTTTTGTTCATAGATTTAATATTCAGGAAAATATTATGGAGAAATACTTTGGTAGTTAAAGAATGATATAGGAAAAACCCTGGAAAGAAAATGGGAGGTGAAGAACCCAGCATGGTAAAATGAATTTAATTATAGTACACTAGTGTATGGAGAACATGATGTGATGGCAAAATGATGACATTAAATCAATTTATTAGTATAATTGGGTGAAAGGCTCTGGCTTTAATTTAGGGAATTATGAATAAGGAAGATGTTACTGCTTTCTTTAGAGGTTGAGCATAGAAAAATTCAGACACATTTGTGTTTATTTTTATGTAGCTTCTAACTTCTGGTTTGTGGCTAGCCATCCCATTTTAAGCATTCTCTTTGCTGAGATGAAAAACAATCTTCAGCCTTGTGAATATTCTGCCAGTAAAATGGTGGTGATGGGAAGGGGAGAGGATGGTGGTGTAAATAGTGAACGTACCGGGTACCAACTGTAATATTAGACTTTTGTTACTACGAAGAGCATTCTTAATGGCATGACAACAATAATTACGTTGGCTTTTTGAGTAGCATGTGTTCTCTATTGAGAAATTGAAGGTTAAACAGAATGGGTGAATATTATTGAGAAACAAGTTAGGAATGGGTGAGGTTTTTATAGTTAAAATACACTCTTATAAGGAAATATTCTAAAATATTTGGTGATTACATATATTTATTTAAAAATTATTATTATTGTTTCATCTAAGCTCCTGTGGTTAAATTTGATGGAAAGGGAGGATGAATGCAGACATGATTTTAAAGTTTAGAAATCTGCCGCTGTGCTTATGACAACTCTATACACATTTTACCAGAGCTTGCTTGCTTTGTTTGTTACTCTTTTTGGGGGGTGCTTACACATATATTTGGCAATTGTGATATGCTGACTTAATGGGTATAAATGTAGTTTATGGCTAAGCCAACACTTTGCCAACATAGAAGTTGTTTTATTAATGTAGAAATATTAAAAATAGAAATTACTCTTTTTTCCCCCTCCTTTAAATAAATTATACAATCATGGTCATCATTTGTCTTTTTAGTTTATTTGGAAGAACTTGAAAAACAAGAATCTGAAGTTTAAAAAAAAATTCATGGCTTAGGAAGACTATACTTGCCCCAGCAATTTAATAGTTTATAGTATCATGTAGCATTACCACCACATTCTGCAATTCCTTGTTCTCTAATCACCTAAATTTTTAAAGTCTTGGACTGTTTTATTTTAAATAGTTATTTGAAGCATGGCATGAGTCTTAAAGATACTCGGCATTTACCTATAGTCAGTATTCCCATGTATTTATTGGTAAAAAGGATGAAGAGACCCTGTTTTTCTTTAAAGAGGGGAGAAGCTACTTGTGAGAAACCAAATTATCATATGTCACGATTGATTTTTGTTCACTGTCTGCAGTATAGCATGATCTTATGTATGTATGTATGTATGTATGTATGTATGTATGTATGTGTGGCTGAGTTGGGTCTTCGTTGCTGCGCGTGGGCTTTCTCTAGTTGCGGTGCGCGGGCTTCTCATTGCGGTGGCTTCTCTTGTTGCAGAGCACGGGCTCCAGGCCCGCCGGCTTCAGTAGTTGTGGCTCGCAGGCTCTGGAGCGCAGGCTCAGCAGTTGTGGCGCATGGGCTTAGTTGCTCCGCGGCATGTGGGATCTTCCCGGACCAGGGCTCGAACCCGTGTCCCCTGCATTGGCAGGTGAATTCTTAACCACTGCGCCACCAGGGAAGTCCCCTAGCGTGATCGTTTGATATCTCAGAGAACCGCGTGGAGGAACGATGTTTTTAAGTACAAAATGTGATAGACATATAAACAGTGATGTGATATTCATAGTAATCTTTCCATCTCATATTTTTCACCCGCTTAATGAGAATTGCTAGTCCTGTGACAGCTGGTAGTGGTTGAATTATTATTATTTTTTTTTCAGACAGTATTGTAAAATGGGAAAAGCAAGACAAAAAATAAGCTTTATTTTTGTAGACTCTTAAGGATTATTCATTGAGAATATGTACAAATATGATTTGAAGTTATATTATAATGGAGTTTTGAAGTTTTTCTGTGACCTGAATTAGAAAATATGTTAACAGATACCACCTTGAAATTTAAAAAAAATTTTTTTTTTTTTACCTTTAACAGAATGGAGGGGTGTCCATTGAATATCATTTAGCAGGGGAGGTGTGGAGCACTTCTTTTCAGAATGGCTGACTCACAGGACAAAAAACAGTGGGGTGACAAAAGTTGTAATTTATTTTTTGGTTTTATATTTTGGAGAGAGAGAAAAATATCAGCTTACCCATTTTTAAAATTAAGGACAGAGAACATTATTGAATGAATAAAAAAACAAATGAGCCTGATTTGTATGTTACTGCCAGTTAAGAGGAAGACATATCTGTTGCAAGAGAGTGCCCTTCTGCAGATTTTAGGAATAAACCCTACAGTGAATATTTTCCTTTTAATTGAGCTGCTGTCGGATAGATGGATTATATTCAGCTTAACCATGGTAGAGACAAGGGTCGAGCATAATTTTAGTTCTTCATCTGCCGCTACTTAATGTAAAAAAAAATAAAAAATAAAAGCCGTAAAAATTTATTTGATGCAAAAATTAGGTTTTTCAAGTTTTTGTTTCTTCTTGCCTTTTCCTAGCTAGAACACTCCAGGGATGTGGAAATTTATGGGGTTAGAGTAGGTGGGGAAGAGACGTATAGTAATAATGGTAATAGCTGGAAAAAAGGTAGTAATCATTTATTAAACATTTTCAGATACTAGTTCTAAGAGAGGAGAAAGCGGGGTGTGCTGTAGGGAGACTCTGATTAAATCATTCCCAGAAAGGTCCTGAGTGAACAGAAAGCCCTTCGCTCTGCCTCAAATTTTTTCAAACTCTATTACTACTTCTTCAGTGAACTCATGAACAAAATCGGACAATACTCAATACAGAAGAGTTGAGCCCAGAGTGCTGAGAGCTATGCTTCCCAGTCCATCTAGGCTGAGTCCAGGGAGGGTTGAGGAGGTTGAGATAAGGGGCTTGAGAAGCTGAGAATCTGCATTCACACTAAGCATTGCCCACATCTGCTGTTGTAAAATGTGAATGGATGTTGTGATTAATAAGGTTCACAATTAGTCAAAAGTTAATGAAATATCAGTGCCTTTGTAGAATTGCATTTTCTCAGGGAACGGATTCTAAAAGGATCATCTCTTGTGTATGTGTTTTTGACATTTTTGGTGTTAAAAGGGGTCCTTATACTGGAATAGATATGAAGTAGTATCCTATATCTTTAGCATCCCACATAGCTAGCACATAGTTGACTTGACAAGTTGCTAGCTACCTTTTAAAGAAGAGAAAAAGGGAGAGGGAGAAATTATCATAAAAATAATTATGCTGTGGCTTATATTCTACGAATGCTATATAAACAGAATTGGTGAGAAGTGATGGAGATTGGTATGTTGCCCCTCCCCCAGTACAAGGGCATTTGAAATAACATAAAGAACCTGTGCTATTTTTGTGTATATATTTTAATTCCTTTTCTTAATTTGGAGCCTCTTCAGTGAAGAGAAAAAGGACATATGATAGTAATGCATGGTTGCAGAAAGCAAAAAGAGAAGTCTGGAAGGATCAGGAGAACAGAAGGGAGAGAATAAATAAATAAGGATGGGACCAGATGAGGAGAGAAGAAAGTAAGGGATGTTCAGTGGAAAATGATCCAGGATCAAGGTGTCTTTTATTTGCTCTTATGTTGAGTATATTTTCCTCCATGTCTCTGTGGTGAATTAAGAGTAGTCGTGGGAGGAGAGCCAAATTTTATAACAGATTCTCTCTTCATTGGACCTGCCCCCTTCCCATTCCAACTCAAAGGGTAGGACGGGCAGCTAATGATAACTATTTTTTCCTTTTCCACCCCTCACTCTGCCACTCTTGGCTTTGTTTCTGTATTTGCAGGATAGAAGTATTTGAGATGTAGTTTTTCTTGAGTGGTGAGATGCGTTGACGGTGGCTGACTGGGTTGTCTTCCATCTATTCAATCTTTATGCTTTTTTCTGCTTTTATTTAATATTTTGTAATATTTAAATTGTAGATGTATATGGGAAAGTGCATAGATCACAGATCATTATAAAATTCAATTTATTGATTTTTTTTTCTTGTGTAGTTTATGGTTTATGTGTTGTATCTAAGAAATCTTTGCCAAGCCCAAGGTCACTAAGATTTTTGCTACGCTTACTTTTAGAAGTTTTCAGCTCTTCATATTTAAGTCTGTAATTCATTTCGGGCTTTAGTATTAAGGTAGAAATTGAGATTATTTCTGCACATGACTAGTCAGTTGTTTTATCTGTTTTTGAGTATTATATATAAACAGAAACCCTCTGTGTAGTCTTTTGGTCCGTCTTCTCCTGATGTTACCTATGTGAGATTCATCCGTGTTTTCATGTGTAGCTGTAATTGACTCAGTCTCATTGCTGTACAGTATTCACCATAGAAATATACCTCACAGTAGATAATCCATTCTGTTGATGAGCATGTGGGATGTTTGCAGGTGGTGGCTTTTAGGAATAGTGCTTCTGCGAGCCTTTGTATACATGTCTTTTGGCGAATGAACCTTTGCATACCATTTCTGTTGCGTGTCGTTCCTGGGAGCGCCGTTGCTGAGCTTTGGTGGGTATTGCCAGCTTTACAAAGTGAACGTGCCAGTCTGCACCCTCACCAGCTGTGCTCCAGGGCCTTGCCAGCTGGTACTGTGTATTCTTTCTCTCTTCCCTCCCCTTTCCTTTTCCCTTCCCTCCTTTCCTCCTTTCTCTTATAGCATTCTGGTTGGTGTGCCGGGGTGACCCAGAGTTTGAACCTTTTTGAGGAGGATTAGAAGCAAATAGGGGACTATTTCTGAGTACCATCTCTTATGAAGAAGATCACAGTGAGAAGTTTAGACCAAACAGGAACCATAGGGTGTAGTCATTTGAGGTACTGCTCTCCCACAGACTGTTTCTAGTCTAGTCTTTTACCTGGGTCTTAGAGGCCACGGGTGTTAACATCAGTTTTCAGATTTGGTTTCAGTAACAAAGCCATTTCTTCAGCTGAACCTTATTAGAAACCTCTCAGGTAAAACATATAAAAGACAAGCTTGGACTGGGAAGCTGGGAAGTGACCAGAACCCAACAGTTGTTAGTACTCAGCCCACCCCCCCCACCCCTGAGAACCCCTCCGTAGAGCTCCAGCCCTCTCTACTTTAAAACTCTTTTTTTAAAAAGAGCTCCTGACTTACTTATTTATTTATTTATTTATTTATTTATTTATTTATTTAGGCTGTGTTGGGTCTTCGTTTCTGTGCGAGGGCTTTCTCTAGTTGCGGCAAGTGGGGGCCACTCTTCATCACGGTGCGCGGGCCTCTCACTATCGCGGCCCCTCTTGTTGCGGGGCGCAGGCTCAGTAGCTGTGGCTCACGGGCCTAGTTGCTCCGTGGCATGTGAGATCTTCCCAGACCAGGGCTCGAACCCGTGTCCCCTGCATTGGCAGGCAGATTCTCAATCACTGCGCCACCAGGGAAGCCCCCTAAAACTCTTGATGTAGGTAGGCCACACAGATCTGACGAAGAAATTACGACATTTTGGTATGTTTTGGTCTAGATGCAGTTCCTAAATTATTTTGTTAGTTTGTAACCTATTTAAACTTTGATTCTGTTTCCGGATGCCTCTTGGGAGGGTTGCCACATTACAGCCAGAGCAGACCTTTCAGAATGCAGATCTGCTCAGGTAGGTAACTCCACTTTACAAACTCTTCTGCTGTCTTCCCATTGTTCTTGGCATAAACGTAAACTCCATACCTGGGCCATTGAGCACCTATACTCTCCAGCCTAGACTCAGACTCCTTGACTTTGGTCATGTTCCTCCTGCCTTGCTGTTTTGCTGCTCCCAGCCCTCTCATCTCAAGGAAGCCCTGCCTAGGTCAAATTACGCCTGTTAGAACCCGTTACAGAACCCGTGCATCTCTCCTTTGCAGCATTTGTCACAGCTGCTGTTTGACAGTGGGCAGTATCGGTGACATTTGGTCTGCTTACTGGTTTACTTACTATTAGCTCCAACTTATGATCTTAAATATAGAAGTGATCTCATCACAAAATATTTTTATTTTATGTCATCATTTGCAGCTTATAAACTATGAACTTTGTGGGAAGACTTTTTACGTTATAGGGAGATATCTATTTCTATGGTATTGGCATAGATTAATAAATTATAAATTATAAATTATTATTGTTATAGTCAATTATATATATGTAATCATACGGTCAATTATAGTCATAAGCTAATTTAACTCTTATGAACTGCAAGGTTACAAATCTTAGGTTTTTCTATCACCATAAAAATGCACAGTTTATTATTATTATATATATATATATATATTTTTTTTTTTTACATTTGTTTTAATGTAAAATAGAAATTAAAGTAAATCTGAACACTTTCCATCTTTGCGCCACACTGGTAACATCAAACCATATAGCCTTTTATTTCCCAAATGTCAGTATTTTGAATATTATCTTGGTGCTTTGTCATGATTGCACTCCACCCTCTACTGTTATTTACTTAGTATCTTTTTTTGTTTATTTTTTTACTGTGATAAAATACATACGACATAAAATTTTATAATGCTCTTTAAATGTTAATTTTCTTTAAAAGGGAATCTTTCTATCACTACCAGAACGGGAGAAACAGTATCATTTGCCTTTAAAAACAATTACTGTTAAATCCTGTCTAGATTCTGTTGTCTGATAAAGGCTTCAGGCCTGAGCCATATGCTCCCTCTGTTTACAAGGGAAATTAAATTGGCCAGTGTCATAAACGCACTTAAGTATGTGTTAGCACCAAAGTGAGACTTGCTCTTTCATATACTTAGATTTAAAGAAACTTGGGAAAGGGGTAGTTTTCTCAGTATGTGATTCAATACCTAGTCCAAAGTATCACCTAAGATTATTTTATATACCAGCAGTGGCACTTCTTCACTCTGGGAACCCCCTTCCCCCAAAATGGTAGTTCAAGGAAGTTTTGAACAAATGTGAGCAGCTATTATAAGAATAACAATGGCAACAATAAAAAATAGCTCTAAATAATCATATTGCAGATTCCCTTTGGGGCAGAATTCTTTATGTACCAGTAGTTGGAAGAAATTAAGACTAATTTTAGTATAGATTACATTTGTCATCTATCCATCCTGCATTCATCCATCCAACATTTATCAGCAGCTGCTATGTACTAGCCACTCAGTTATTGGGAAATCAGGGAGCAGCAACAGCAGCACAAAAGCAAAAGAGGCTTTGGTGGGTGGCTTACCCCTGACATACCTTGGTCGTTTTCCTGGGTATGCAGTGCTGAGTTACTGTATCATGGCTGACTCTATGGTGGGAGGCCATTGGCACTCTTTGAAAGAATTACAAATAACCAGTAATTGCGTTTTGGGGGAACTTATATTAAGACTACTGCTGTGGTGTGAAGAGTTACAAACACAGTTGTCTCCCGACGGCCACTATAAGCGATGAGGGCCTCTTGGGGACTCTGGCAACCTGGAGACCACAACCCCATCTAAAGAGGTGACAGCTGATTAGCTTCTGCTGATAACTGCCATGTTGAAATACAGACCAAGTTGTGCCAGTTCTTGTGATTTTTAGGAAAAGTTGAAAATTTGCTTTTCATGTAACATCTCATTTTAAATGATGGTGCAGGTTAAAAAACAAAACAAAACACAAACTTGTACCAGTCATTTAAAAAAAAAAAAAGTATCTTATCTAAATTCTGTGCATGATAAACATTCTTCTACTGTACTGTAACACATTGATTTACGATTTGTGAACCACAGACCTGCGCAGATTTGCTGAGTTTCAAATCCTGTGAGTACTAAGCATTATCTATAGAATACAAGTCAAACAGTTGTCTTGTTAAGAGATGTGTTTATGGGTTTCTCTGACATTTCTAATGTGCAAAAGCACTGGTGACTACTCCTCTAATAACCACATACTAAGATACCAAAAATTCAGTAAGATATCAACTGTTTAGAGTAGGAAGAACCCCCAAAAGAGATGCATTTCTCAAATTGGGGAGTTGTTATCTTCATTTATTTATTCTACAAATATTTATTAAGTACCCATTATGGTGGAACTTAAACTTTAGTAAATAATCTGAAAATTACAGAGGTAGAACAGTGTTCTGCTTGTACAACTGCCACCTCATCCTTTTTCTCCTTTCCCCCTTTCCTTCTTTTTCCTCTTTGCCTCCATCCCTCTCCACAAAAAAGATTTTGAGGCTAGCTAGAGTAATATCTACAATGCAGTAAAAAGGGGTCAGAGAAAATTCAGGTCAGGGTAGAAGGTTACGAGGGAGGACAGTCAGATGCACACCCCGATATGTGGTGTTTGCTGTGCAGCTCCTGAAGGTGACTGACAAATCTGGCTTTATGTTTTCCGACAGCCAAACTAAAGAAAAAAAACGTAACATTGCTCTTATTATCTGTAAGGAGAAAATATACTAGTTTATTCAGGAGAACCAAACTTTCCGTAATTACGATTATTATTATTTAACATAATCTTTCCCACATATCTCAGAAGATACATTTATTCATTTTAGAAAACTCAGATTAAAAAGAAAACAAAAAGCCACCATGCTTTTATCATTAAAGGTCAGTCACGGTTATTAATTTTTAAGTTTAATTTTTTGTCTTAGTGTAACGTATACCTATAAAATTTAAGCAGGTTTACTTTAACATTTAATAACACCATCACCAACAAGAAAACCCAGTATCATACTGACAAATTATTTTGGAATTAGCTTTTCACACTTAGCTTATGCAATTTTCCTGTTGTTATTAAGTAATCTTCAATAGCATCATTTTTTTAAATGCTATAATTTTAAAAGGCTGCACAGGACTGAGTCCATTGATATGGATGGATGTACCATAATTTTATTTATTGAGTCTTGATCTTAGAAATGGAATCACTTACAAAGCCAACTTGTAAAGCTCTCGATAGAGAGTGTTAAATTGCCTCCAGAAAGTGCAGCTTTACACTCTCACTGGCAGTGTATAATGAACCTTTTTGTTTACACGCTGATTTGGGATTCTTACATTAGTCTCTTTTTGAGTGTTGTATAGATGACTCTGAGCAATATGCCAGGCGATGTTGACTTATCAGTCCCTCTGCTCCTTGCGTCTTCCCTCTAGTAAAGCCAAATGTTGTTGTGGTACCTTTGGTGTTTCATTGGGTGTTCATAAGTGAAAGTGAGTTCAGTACGATCCACTTTAACAAGATATAAGACACATTCAACTGTTGTATTCACTTAGGCATTTATTATTGATAAATGCCTTGGGTGTAGTTAGTGTTCATGCTGATGAATCTTAATTTTGTAAGAGATTTCAAGAAGTTAAATGGTCTAAGCTTCTCACTCCAGATAGATGACATAACATTCAACACAGATGGTTGGTTTTCCCTTTTTGTTTTATTTTTTTTTTTAAGATACAGGAATTAAGATTCTCAAACCTTCCTTGTTAAACCAGAGCCTTGTGGATGTTCAGTAAGTATTCACTGACTATTGCGAAATTTAATCACCTTTTTAGTCAAGATCTTCCTTTTGACAAAATGCATTTTTCTTGCTGGAGTTTGAATCTTTTGGGGGGAGTAGGGCTAGGGAGTATGTTTTGTAGAGCAGGAGGACTGGAATCTAAAGTTCAAATCCTCAGGTTAACCTTGCAGGCTGAGGAAGCAGCATGGCAGAAGTCAGAGTGAAATGAAATGTCGTGGTACCATCTGGGAGCTCTAAATAATTCCATAAGGCTGGGAAGGAGGTAGAGGAAAAGATTGGAAAATAGGTGAGAGAGAGATGATGTACTCTGGTGGCAAGGACTCTTCTATGCAGTGGTAAGGTTTTTGAATTCTGTGCTGTCGTTTACAAGGATCATTGAAAGGTTTCAGTAAGGGAGGTGTTCTGCCTATGTTGAGAACAGGTGCGTGCTCCTTAGGGCATAGAGTAAGGTCTTTTAAGGAAGTTCAAAGAAATGCATTTTTTTTCTTCTAGGATTGAAGGTTGTAGTATATCCTGTAGAGTTGGTGGCCAAATGTTGTTCTTCTGTTCTGGAAATGGGTAGAAAAATTATAGCAGTATTTACCATTTGAGTGAGAGAGGGCAGATGAATTCCTTGATTCTGGGAGGATTACCAAGAGAGGCTATGAAATATGTTTTTCTTCAAGGCTTTAAAAAGAGGGTGGTTCCTTATTTGTTTGGATGGGTAGAGGTACTCTAAAAACAGATTGTTGGCCTGCTGAACCTTAAGTATTTTTTCTATGTTATATATGGTTAATCATGATTGCAAGATTCCTGATAATCATGAATATGAAATATTAAAAATATGAAATGTTCATCTCAAAATGTTCTGTCAACAATTTGTGACAGAAGTCTTTTCCCGGTGGATATATAAAGCATCACTTCTGTAAATTATTTAAAACATTCTAGGCCAGTGCTGTACGATAGACTTTCTGTAGTGATGGAAGGTTCTATAATATAGGCATGCCTTACAGAGCATCAGATAAGTGGCTCTCATGACCAAAGAATAAATTTTAAATTTTATTTGACTTTAATTTAAAATTTTAAAGCACTGAATAATATTTTCAGATGAGAATGCCCATGACCTCTGTTGTTTTAACCTTTCTTTTTTCATTTAGAAAATAATACATATATATATATTTTTTTATAAATTTATTTATTTATTTGTTTTAGTTTTGGCTGCATTGGGTCTTCATTGCTGCACACGGGCTTTCTCTAGTTGCGGGGAGTGCGGGTGACTCTTGGTTGCGGTGCGCGGTCTTCTCACTGTGGTGGCTTCTCTAGTTGCGGAGCACCGGCTCTAGGCGCATGGGCTTCAGTAGTTGTGGCACATGGGCTCAGTAGTTGTGGCTCGCGGGCTCTAGAGCGCAGGCTCCGTAGTTGTGGCGCATGGGATTAGTTGCTTCGCGGCATGTGGGATATTCCGGGACCAGGGATCGAACCTGTGTCAGGTTAATTACTAACCTGAATTAGTATGTGGATTCTTAACTGCTGCGCCACCAGGGAAGCCCTCCTTACTGTTTTTCTTTCCTGATCTTCACCCTATCCTATTCCATTTTCTTACTATTTTGCTCTTTTTATGCTGACAGTATTATAGTGTATGGGTAAAATAGTTTATTTACTTTATTTTAACTCAAATTGGTCATATAAAAGAAATTGCATTCACTATTTGTCCTTTGATAAACATATTTTTAGTTTTTTGCTTAGTCCCCCTTCCTCTTTTAAGGGAGAAAAATATCACTTAATTATTTGCCATCACACCATTTAACTAAATTTTAAGTCTTCTTTTTAATGTTCTACTAACTTAACAGTGTCTATTAATAGAAAAAGCAATAACTTACTTTCCTAAATGTTTGGTTTTAAAGAGAAAGATAAAATGAGACAGACAAATTTCCAAGTCTGTGTTATCTGATGAATTCGTGGTTTAAGGTATTCAACGCGTATACACATACACAGATTATTCTCAGTTTGTTTTTCTTGATATTGTTTTAGCCAGAGCTTAAAAAAAAACCCAAGGACTTCCCTGGTGGTCCTGCATGACCCAGGGCACGGCCAAAAACAAAAAACAAAATTTGATTTGAAAATCAGTTCTTGTCCCCCTCACTAGCCTTTTCCCCTCACTAGCCTCCCCCCACCCCCCCTTAACAGTTTAGTAGTGATTTATGATAGTATTCTTTGGACTCCGAATGAAAAGGGACATCCTGTTTTGGGGGTCAGGATAATCCTTAGCTTGCAGGAGGAGCCTCTGTTTAATGCTGGGCTGAAGAAAGTTTACAGTTATGTTGACTACAAAGTTATATTCATTTGTGGAAGAGGAAGTCTGATGGGGTTAAACATAGAATTGTGGAAGAAAGATTTTTATTTTGTTGCTCAGCTCAGTCTTTTTAAGAAAAAGAGATTCAATGCTTGCTTGCTTTTTGCATATTTTATTAGTTTTAATTTGACAGTCTGTTTGAATAAATGAAAGACTTCTCTAGAGGAATGCTTGCTTGGCTGGCTGCCTGTGATACAATACATAAACACCTTGGTTTGTTATATGTGATTTTCTTTTCAGTTTAGGACTGTCATTTTTTTCTGAGCTTTTGTAGGTGAAGGGAGAGTATTGATGGATTTATTGCTGTTGTGGTATCTTTGTATACTTCTCTTTCACTGTAGATGCAAGTATCTATTTCACAGTGAACAAATCAAGAACTTGTGTGTAATGAGCTGTGCAGTGTCCCGTTCACCCTCGCTTTGTTCCTCCATGGTCACATCCCCTTAGAAGTTTCTGCTGCTGTTGCTGCCCTGAAGTCAGCCATGTTCCCAGCAGCAGCTTAGGCCCTATTTTGTGGTCCCCTGAGGAAAAATAGTTATTATCCCCCGCTTCTCTCAGTGTTATTATAAAATATTTAATGGCTGATGACAAAGATGGAACTGATTTTCATAGTAGTAAAACTTAGCGCTAATCACCCATCTGATTGTTTAATGGAATCACAGATTTTTATGGAAAACATTAAAGGCCTTCTGTTTCTTAGGACTAGATGTTATGAAGTATCTGTTTGTAGAAATACTTTTAGATAAATGCAAATCAAGCATTTTCCAAGAAATTTCTTCAAATTTAATATTTTAAAAGTGGATCCACAGACGTTAACTTTTTCTAAAGTTGAGGCGCTCTCTAGTTACCTGATGTGACTTGAGGCGCTCTCTAGTTACCTGATGTGACTTGCGGCGCTCTCTAGTTACCTGATGTGACTTGGTACTTTATGTAACTCTGAACTTTTAAATTCCCATTAAGGGTTCAGTGGCATCACTCCTTGCATGTATGTAAGTTAAAAGCTGTATGTCTGCAAATGTGAAATTATGTAATGACTGACATCATGTCCCCCAGCAAGCCCAACACAGCTAACAGCAGCCTTTTCTCCAGTGATACAACACGTAAGTTTTTCTTTTCTTGCACTGTTTGCATTTGAGGGCATGTGGTGCAAAATAATGTATTTAAATTTAAACAGTAGAATAACATTCAGCTCAATGATAGAATCATGCTTTGAGAAGCACATGGGCAACAAGAGCTCATGTGAAGGAATCGAAGATTTACCGTCATGTCTCATGTCGTTCCAAGTCATAGGCTTATTGAAAGGAATGTTTGGAGCAATCGCCACATTATCAACATTATTGTTTTCCCTCTAACTTTAATATAGTTGAGATGGTGAAGGTAAAAGTGCATTTATGAATGATGCGGCTCAGTTATAACGATTCATTTTCATTAACCAATCAAAAGCATTTAACTCGTTCTTTTGACCAGGCATAGATAGATGAATGTAATGATGAAAATTATCATAGCAAGAAGGGAAATTGGAGATCCATTGTATCCTCCACCCTTGTTTTCTGCATAAGAAAAAGTGATGCCTGAAATACTGAAGTGATGCATCTAAGATTCCAGATAGAATTCTTGTAAACCAGTAACTTTCAGTATTTAAATTTGGAGTCTTGGAACATTGCATAATGCAATTGGTTTGCCCAGTTCCCTTTCTCTTCTTTAAGAAAACCAAGAATGCTTATTTTAAATTATACTAGTACTGTTTTTTTATATCTGCTCTAGCCAGAGCATGGAAGAAATAATGTTAAATGCCTTTCGTTTTACAGCACATTTTCCTATTCACTATTAATTCTTTAAGAAATGCTTGTAGAAGCATACTGTAGATGGTTCTATTCCCACTTTGTAGGTAACAAAACCAGTATGTTTACGATTTAACAATGTCTCACCTCAGTTAGTGGTAAAAGTACTCTCAGAGCCATGTTTTGCAGCTCCAACCCCTGTGCTCAGGGCACATTGTCTGAAAACAGAGATCTTGAGTATTTTTATGTAGTATGTGTCCTGAGTCAGGTTGCATGCATTTAATAAGAGTTCATACTCTTCATTTCTTTCTCCAGTAACTTCAACATGTAAGTACCAAAAAGGAAAGAGATTAGGAGTGCCAACCTTTGCCATGAAACAGAGCAGGTATAACTAGCACACATGGACAGAATTCACACTTTTGCTGTCTTCTACCCTATTGCTCATCCTGGTTAACCATTGTGTATCTCAGTGCTTCACACTCAGCTACCTGATGCTGCGAACCATTCACATAAAGGGAAAGCTTCCCTTTTCTGGAAATGCCACTCATCAGCAGATTTCACTCTTAGGCAATCCCTTTTCTCCTGACAGTTCTAGGCAAATGAAAGATTGTTGTCACTAACTGGCCACCTTTCAAAACTGGTAAAATTTATAGTTGATTGTCTTCAGTATTCAAAATATCTGGCACTAAAATAGATAGATATGCTGAATACAGAAGGTTTCTTTGTTAGTGTAGAAATTGGAATAGAAGATGAAGTAAAAGTGATCCTTCTCAGTTTCTCTTTTGATTTCTTCTTTATTGCATACATTGGCCCTTCCTCAGGGTCTCAGTGTGAGGTCTGTTGCTCTTCTCATGCATTCTCTCCGAAGATGGTCTCACCTTTCATGTTTCGTTTCTCACGTTGCCATGGTGTTGAGTACCATCTGTGAGCTGACTGCCAAATTTATACCTCCAGCTCTCCATTCTGAGCTACAGACATACATATCCAGCTGCCTACTTTACACCATTACCTAAATGTCTGCTGAAACGTCAAAATTTAACACGCCCTAAACCAAACTTATTATCTTGTTAATCCTTCCTCACTGTGCTGGTAGATAGGTTATATGGCCAGTCTGTGCTTCACTTTTCTGTCTTGTAAAATGTATTTGTAGGGGGAGGGAAAGAGAATAAATAATCCTTTTGGTTTATGGCTGCCCTTATGTGCTCTTGGGTCAATGACAAAAATTACCCTGTGCATAACCCGCCTCTGTGGGTTTAAAAGTGCATCATAAATATCTTTGAAAGAAAGCAGAAGGCAACAGGAAACTTTGGTGAGGTCTATACAAGGATAAAAGGAAGTCCCCTAATCTTACCCCAGCAGATAGTGCGCAGTTTTGCTGAGATGTATATGTAATTTTCAAGCTTTTCTTTGTAGCAGCTGCTGGATGGAGCCATTGTCACCTCTCTGCCAGACTTCTTGCTCATGTTATTTCTTTTTTTTTTTTTTAATTTATTTTTGGCTGTGTTGGGTCTTCGTTTCTGTGAGGGCTTTCTCTAGTTGCGGCAAGCGGGGGCCACTCTTCATCGCAGTGCGCGGGCCTCTCACTGTCGCGGCCTCTCTTGTTGCGGGGCGCAGGCTCCAGACGCGCAGGCTCAGTAGTTGTGGCTCACGGGCCCAGTTGCTCCGTGGCATGTGGGATCCTCCCAGACCAGGGCTCGAACCCGTGTCCCCTGCACTAGCAGACAGATTCTCAACCACTGCGCCACCAGGGAAGCCCTCATGTTATTTCTTAACTGCCAGGCTCTACAACTTTGGGGCCCACTGTGACTGGGAATGGCCCTTCTGGCTCTAAAATTTTGTCACTCTGCTCATTTTAATGAAAAAAGTGAATATTTATAACTGTCTATAGACTCAGAAGCCTCAGCGTTAATGTATCTCATTTTCCTTACAGTTTACGTCTAGTTGGTCACTAGGTCCTGTCGATTCCTTTGCAGAAGTCCTTGCCAAATTCGTCTGCTCCCCTGTGACTTTGTCACACTGCTTTTACTCAGCCATTCCTCGGCTCGGGCCTCAGATGATGCTCTGTCTCTTTCTGACCGCTGCTGGCCTCTCGCCTTTGCCCTTTGCCCCACCTCCAGGATCACGTTCCTTAAGAGGCTCTTCAGTGTAGCTTAAGTAGGTCTTTCACAGTCTGGTGCTCCCCATCTGGAGTCCTTACTGATCTGCCATCGTTGGTGCTTTCACCCTTCTGTCTTCCTCACAGACTCTTCCATCTGTCTTGACCTCATGACTGCTAAGGTGCCACTGCTTTGAGCTGCTCCTCTCACCCCCTGAGGGCGCTTCTTCCCATTTCTGTCTCCTAGGATGCCATTTACACCTCTGTACTAGATGCGAGAGACAAGGGGTTTTACCTATCTTTATGTTCCTGTTACCCATAACATCTTTTGGCCCATAGAGTCAACATAAATGTTTATTTGAATAAAGTTTTTAAAATTTCTTTCCCAATTAGTAAGAAAGTTTTCACTAAGAAAAAGTTATTTTTGTCTTTTTTATTAGAAAATTCTGGGCAGTATCTTCTTGTTTTACCCTCTTCTGAAAAGCCTTGCTAAATGTTTCTTTCTGTAGCTGTTTTACCCACCTCCCTGTGCTCAGAGACCTTAAAGGACTGCCATGCTGTCAGTGGGGTCTCCAGCGCCTTCTCTTGGGTATACCCTTTACTTCTGGAAACACCTACCTGTTGTTGAATTGCCTGTGAGCCATGAGCCTTGGCAGCATACACAGTTAATGTCAGAATTGGGACTTCAGCTTATGCTACCTGTTTGTCTACTGTTCTTTCCTTTGCCTCTGACTGAAGGCAGCATCCAGAATACTAGGCAAAGCTCCCTAGATTGGATTGAGAAAATTTTATTTATGCCAGTTCTCACATTTAAATTTAGGTGATCTGCTGAACTGCATATATTTATTAATATGCTCTAATTTACAGATAAAATAATCTGTATAACTGAAATATAAAGTTTTATACCTTTTCTCAAATTCAGAGTTTATTAAAATTCTCACCTTTGTTCACAGCCCTAAATTCACCATTTATTATTTAAAGGTGTTTTGCAAGTGATTTTCGGGTTTTAATTTTAATCTTGCCACCTTTGCTCCTTCTCACATCCCCCAACTGTAAAGTGACTCATCTAGACTTGGAGGATTAAGATTGGAATGTAAAAATGTCCAGGCTTTTTGAATCTTTGCCATACCTTCTAGCAGAGTAAATAACATACTGAAATAGATTTGTATATTTGAAATGCTACTTTCTTGGCAAACTGAAAATCTTTCTAGCTTTCTGTTCTTATATTTGCTTTATAGCTGCAGTCAAGCCAAAGGTTACTCTTAAGGGCTGGAGATCTGACTTGCCTTAAAGATTCATTGGTGAGCCCAGTTGACTGTTCAACTGCTCAGTTGGCTGCTGCAGACCAGCCTAGGCCATCTCTTGAGTGGATTTAAGCTAAAAATAGATGATTCATTTTGGGTTGGCAAAGCACAAGCTCTGGATTGTTTTTTGTTGCTTGTTTCAGATTGGACTTTGTGTGCCTATGAGTAGATCTTTGTGTATACATTAGAACCTAATAATGGTTACTTTGCTTTACTTACTGCCGTGGGGTTTTATCTACATCCTCCCCCTCCCCAAATTTCCAGTCTCTTCTTCACAAGCAGGCAAAGGAAGAGGGGATGTATATCAGATAACTTAGAGCCCTAAAATGGAAGGGTCACTTGAGATCATGTTGTTCAGTTTACAGATGAAGTAGCATACGTAGAAATGTCTGTCATTAACCAGGTTGATAATGGCACAAGATGGAAGTGACAGTGTGAAATATTTAATTTTTTTGTTTTAAAAATATACCAAACTTAATTTGGTCCTTGGGCTTGGAGTAAGATTATCATGCAGAGTTGAGAGTGGCCCTGAGGACTTTTTCTAAGGGCAGATTTCCTTCTGCTATCTTTAAGCATCTCCAAGTATCTTTGACAGGGGTGGTAGGGGAGTAAATGATGATAACCCTTAAGAAGTTGTTTGGTCATTTTGCTGAGAGAGTTGAGGGGGCCTGTGAAGGGAGGAAGAGGAGAGTTGCCGTGGTAACAAAAGATCCTGTCTGACTTGATCTTCATCCTGCACAGAATCACTCTTTCCTGTAAAGGAAGGGATCATCTTGTGATGATGTGTTTATAGAATTTTAGAACTGAAAGCAGCATGATACATTGGAAAGAGTATATGGCCTTTGGAGCTATGAACCAGAAACTAAATCCTAGCTAGCTACCTAACTTCTTTGTCTTAGTTTTCCTAATTTTTAAAATAAAGATGATAATGCCCACCTCACATGGAGTTGTAAGGATTTAAGGAGATAATATGTATAT
Organism: Eschrichtius robustus; assembly: GCF_028021215.1. NCBI lineage: Eukaryota > Metazoa > Chordata > Mammalia > Artiodactyla > Eschrichtiidae > Eschrichtius > Eschrichtius robustus. Next base: position 19,012,762 of record NC_090831.1, read on the forward strand.
AAAATAGAGGCTTAAGAGGCGGTGGGTGGTATTGTTTTAGGAGAGAGAATGTAGCATAGAAAAATAGTGATGTTTGGAATTAGGCCAGAGTTTTGATTGAGCTCGGATCACTGACTGACTTTGTTTACCTTGGGCAAGTAGTTAACCTTCTTTGGGCCCCAGTTTCTGTATCTGTGTAAAGCAAATATAAGAATGCATAGCAGTTGGGTACTCATGAAATTTAACTGAGATAATGTACATGAAGATAATGTGTATGAAGTGTTTAGGACAAGATAACAATTCAGTAAATGGTCTAGGAGCTGGTAGATGCTGCAGAGAAGGAACGTCTAAATTTAGCCCATCAGCCCTGTTATATACCTCAGTTTGCCACCATCTAATTTTGGTATCAGGATTAAAATTCTTTAGAAGCAAAATTGCAAAAAGAAATATACATCCCATTCTTACCACACAATCTTTTTTTAAAAAGTTAATTTATTTTGTATTCTGACATCATTTCTCTGTTTTCACTTAGAGTTCTTGCATCTTGCCTTTCAACTCTTCCCTCCAATTTGACAAAATGATTATTGAACGTTTTTAAAAACTGAAACAAAATAATAATAAAAATAAAGATTACAGACTGTGAACTGGAGTAGTGCTGCCAAAGGTTACTTTTATTAAGTACCTTAAACACTTAGGTAAATATTGAGTAAATAAATATATCAGATAGAAATACTTGATAAATAAACATTTTGGTAAATATCAAGTAAATATTTTCATTTGTAGTAGGTAAAGTCCTACAATAAATCAAGAGCATATTTAAAATAAAACATATGGAGAAAATGTATTTTAGACATTGCTGTTTCAAAGCAATATTCTTTCTCATCGCCCAGAAATCTTTCCATTTTTGGAGAATAGTGAGGTTCAAAGGTCAGCTATTAGTTCACCCTGTACTTTCTGAAACTACAATCTATGTTTAGGCTTTTAAAGTTAAAATTTTTTTTTTTTCTTCTCCCTCCATTTGTCCCTGACTGTAATTTCTGGCCAGGATTTATATGGAGGGAACTCTATAAACCAGGCATAATGTATGCTGCCTTGCGTGTTTTTTGTACCTCTTCTATATTCTTAGGACTCAGTTTGAAGAAATGTTTTAAAGTAGTTCATTCCATACTGCTTCCAGATAAAATGATTATTTCACTATTGCTCCATAAAAGGATAAAAATAAGTTTATAGAAAATTTACTTTTGACCTTTTAGTTTGTGCCCAATGTATTTGATCTAGAGGTTGAACTTACTGTAGGTAAAATATGATCAGTGGTGATAGGGAATGTGAGCAGGGTTCATCTTCAAAAGAGAATGCTTCGAGAAAAGAGGTAAGGAAGTAGCCTGTAGGTAAGGAGCAATTGCTGACTAGGGCAGGAAGCTAAAAGTGAAGAAAACTGAAGCTGCTACAAAGCGAGATCCTGGCTTAAAAGGGGTGGGTGGGAGGGATTAAAAGCTCAGGGGCTCTGGCTTTCTTATTCTTATCAACCATTTATTGCTGTATTTAAATCTGTATTCAAAGTTTTCATACTTTCATATTTTTCTCTTGCTTTATATTATAGAGTAGTACTATTCCTATATCTGGTTCTGTCTAACTAGATTTTGTTAATTATGTTTTATTTCCTGCTCTCATCCCATTACATTCTATCAGCTTCTAGGAGTATGTTTGAAACAGTATTTTTTGATGTTCAGGCTATTTTCCCCCTCTAGCCTTCTTAAGGGCTCTGACCCACTTACAGGGGGGAAAACCAAAAAGATGTGTTAGTTTATTTTGGGTGTGAAAAACTGGATGTACTGCTTCAGTGGTGCCCTGATAATTCAGGGAAAAAGTCTTTTGTTCTGTATGTATTTTTTATTGAGTGACTTCCTGTGCAAAGATAAATTGTATCAACATTTTTTCTGACTTCAGGAAGGTGTGTTATTTATATTTTGTACTTTCTGATGCTAATTATATTGTAGGTTTTTGTTTAAGAAGTTTTTTGTTAAAATTTTCTTTTTTTTTTTTTTTTACACATACAATGTAGTTTAATGAACATGATGTTCTTGTGATGTTTTCTTTTTAAAACATTCTGTGAAATATAACAAGCATGCAATAAACTGAGTAAAATGTATTAATTTCAGTATACAGCTCAATGAATATTTACATATGCACATTTAAATATGTACATATGGGTACATATTTACCCAGGAAAGTTCCTTAGTGCCTTTTCCTAGCCAATCCTGGCCCCTAGGCACCAAACAAAACCCTTATTCTGACTTCAGACACCATGGAATAATTTTACCTGTACAGGCATACTTTGGAGATGTTGTGGGTTTGGTTCCAGACCATTGCGGTAAAGCAAATATCAAAATAAACGGAGTTACTTGAATATTTTGGTTCTCCAGTGCATATGAAAAAAATTTTTTTTCAATTTGCTAGGACTTATTCTTCCTCTCCTCCCCCTTCCCCCTCCTCCTTTTTTAAAGGTTTCTCTTTTTGCCAAGTGATAAAAATAAGTTGTACTAAATAAGTAAGAAGAATTTGTAATTCATATCCTCTTTGGACAAATGGGACTATTTCTTAAGTAGGGGTTCCTAAACAGTAGGCTCAGCTATTCTGATATGTAGGGGAATTGTACAGTTGGATTTGCCAGGGATTACCCCAATTTATGTATGTTTTCTTGGCTGACTTATTAATAGGGGAAGGAGGAAAAGAAGCCCTTTCACTCTCAGAGTGTATTGGGTGATGATTATGTGGTCGCCATGCCCTGGCTTAATGACTTCATAGATCTCCAGTGTGGTCACAGTGTCTACGCTTTCTTCTCTGGGGTCAAGATGTCCACTTCCACTGAAAGCTTGGAAAGGTGTGCTCCAGAATGGTTGTGGATGTTTCTGTCTAGGTGGTGGAATTATAAATAATGTTACTTTCTTCACTGTCTTGATCTCTCATTTCTAACTTTCTACTAAATGAAATGACTCTGTTATTAAAGCCAAAGCAAAACAACTAAACATGTTTTCAAAAATCGTTTAATTTTAACAACAATAAAAGGGAGACTGTGTAATGGTAAAGCCTATCAATCAAGCTTCTGCATGCCAAGCAGTACAAACTGACTGGCTATTTTAAATACAAATAGAAGATACTGGAATGATTGAAGAAGGTGATGGAACAACAGAAAAGCTAAGGGACAGCTAAGAGAGGCAGCAGATACCCTCATGCCACTGGCTCAGTCTTGGGATCTCATGGCTACTGGACACACCACCACTGTAGCTGGACCCGTCCGACTTTGATTTTGCTGCCTGTGCCCTTGAGTGACTCTGAAAGAGTGAGAGTGTTCCAAGCTGAGCCTGGGCCTCCAGAGAGCAGGAACAGACCACATCTCCCACTCCAGGAGGGGGAGGCAATGCTTTTTGGTGACTTCCATTTGAGCATTTTTTTACCATCAGTTTACACCCAAGGGATGATGATGATGATGATGATGATGATGATGATAAAAATAATAATGATGATCTAGTTATCTTGATATTCATTTATTAGGAATTTGAATGAGGCACGCAGTGCCTTTAAAGGGAATCTGCTTTGACTTGAAAATGATTGTTAATTGCCACTAGTTGGAGTCTAAAGTAATGTTGCTTTGCTGTTGTTTACTCTGCATGATTCAGCCCTTACTTAGAACCTCTTGTCATTTCTTTGTCTGGTTGGCGGAGTATGGAATACTAGTTATTTTGACAGAGGGGTTGACTTAGATATATGCCTTGCCTTTAACTCTGGGTTATTTTGCTCATGAGTTGTGTGAAGCCTAATAATACTGTAGCTTTTTTAGAGCTTTAATTTTCAGAATGTACCACCCCTGTTATTGGCTGTTCACAAACATTTAAATGATTTTCTGTAAATCAGTCTAAGACTTAAATGTTTATAATGAACCTAAAACCAAGCACGAAAAATAGAAATATCTTCTGTTAATTGCTCTGGACCTGTTTCCTTGGGTTCTTTTTTTTTTTTTTTGGTAATAAATTTATTTATTTATTTTTATTTTTGGCTGCGTTGGGTCTTCGTTGCTGAGCGCGGGCTCTCTCTAGTTGCGGTGAGCAGGGGCTATTCTTCATTGCAGTGCACAGGCTTCTCATTGCGGTGGCTTCTCTTGTTGCGGAGCACGGGCTCTAGGTACACGGGCTTCAGTAGTTGTGGCATGCAGGCTCAGTAGTTGTGGCTCGTGGGTTCAAGAGCACAGGCTCAGTAGTTGTGACGCACGGGCTTAGTTGCTCTGTGGCATGTGGGATCTTCCCAGACCAGGGCTCAAACTCGTGTCCCCTGCATTGGCAGGCAGATTCTTAACCACTGCACCACCAGGGAAGTCCTTTCTTTGGGTTCTTAAAGTTTGGTTTACAGTTTTAATAGAGCACCAAAGTGGTAGGCACCATCTGTTTGACAGTTCATCACTTATCAGAGTCATGGTATTCAAGTGTGCTGAGATTGCAGAATTCAGTGAATCTTTTAATTAGTAGACCTGCAGTAGGGAGTGGGAATACATAGGATGTTATGACAAATAGTATTTGTTAGATTTTCTATTCTAATTTTCTCCTTTAAGTCTTAGAATTGAAAAATCATTTGGCAGCCTCCAGAACAGTATTTCAGAAAGTCACACCTTTTCAAACCAAATTTGATCAAAAGCATACAGTCTGTGGTTTTTTGAGGAGTCATTTTTATTTGCTGCTGAAATAGCTTTCTGGCGTCTCTTAGAAAGCCGATGATACACAGTGTTCTGGCGGCTCTTCAGGTGCAGGACCCGTTTTGTCAGAAACCTGACTTCATGGTATCACCTGCTATAATTTAAAGTGAATCCTCAAACCAGTGTCTGTCTCTGCAGAGACGTTATGTCATATTCTGCATCTTGTACCACTGTGTGAAAGAAACTGTGTTCCCAAACTGCTGTTTGATTCTATCTGTATATTTTTGGAGGTGGTTCATTTGGCTGTTTTCATTTATTTATAGTTTCTTAATAAAAGTCTTGAAGCAATTCATCTTAGTTGCTTTGATTTGGTATTTCACACCTGGTTCCCATAAAATCTTTCTTGGCTCCTGATGATATGTTATGGTGCACTGGTTTGCCCTCACCTCCTTTCCCTCTCTCTGGCAGGCAAACTACAGGTCATTATTATAAGCAGTATCATATTAGGGGAAAGATGCTTGGTTTAATATGTCAAAAATTTTGGATTTTCTAATCTTGCACCTGTTGTTCGCTAGCTGTGTGTTCTGGAATGGGTCTCTTACGCTGTCCTAAAATCTGTTTCCTCATCTGTAAAATGGGGATAAAACCTGCTTTCTCTTTTATAGCACCACCATATGAGAAGAAACAACATTGTTTTTCAGAGAATCAGGAACTTACAAATTATAATACACCATTATTTTATGTGCTACTAAGAAAGAAAATTCACTGCCTATTAAACTATGATACACCATTGATTGCAAAAATGCATCCTGCTTGCGGAAATTATAAATGTAAAAAGTAATGTGCATTAGAATCAATGAAATATGTTATGTGTGAAAGCTTCATTCTCCATATTGGTGTAAGAGTGATGTTTTTAAAACCACAAATCTTACGCTGTCATTTCCCTGCTTGAAATTCCTCAGTGACAACCATAGCCTAAGGATAAAATCCAAACCCTTAACATGATGAACAAGGTCTGGCAAAATCTGGGTCAAAGCGTGGTGTCCAGAGCAGCAGCATTGGCACCACCCGGGAACTTTTAAGAAATGCAGCCTCTTAGACTGTACTCCATTCCTATGGAATCAGAAACTCCAAGACAGACCCCAGAAATCTGTGCTTTAACAAGCTCTTCAGGAGCTTCTAATATGTGCCACACTTTGAGAACCACTGATCTAGGTCAAACATTTTAAATTTCATTTTTCCCCTTCCTCTAATGTGCATGTAGAAGTTAATATAGAAGTACTGTGACTGCTAGAGTATCAGGTGAGTACTCTGCTCAAGAAGTTATCTCCCAGAAAAGAGCACTGCATAGCATCTCTTATATGAGGGGGAACTATCTCAATGACTATATTGAATAGAATTCTTTGTAACAACATTATGAATCAAAATTATTTTAATCAGTGCTTCGTTTCAGATATTTTTAGAATTCAGTAGTGGAAGTAGTAAAAAAAAAAAAAAAAAGACGAAGGCATTTAACACCAATTTTATAATTATTTCTCACAGTTGCCAATATTGACTGTCTTTCTAAGGCCTTTTAAAGATCACATAAAAAAGTAAAACAATAATTGACTGTAATGTAGAGATGGCGTGTGTATAAAATGGGAAAATTAACTGACCTGAATGAAATAGTTATATCTGACTGGGGATAACAGTTCAGTGGCCATATCTTATATACTTAAGTAAAAAAAACAACAACAATTTATCTCAAGAATCTTAAAAATGAAGATGCTATCTTTTGGAAAACTGACTTCATGAAGTGGCTTTTTTTTTTCCCCCAAATTTATTTATGTATGTATGTATGTATGTATGTACGGCTGCATTGGGTCTTTGTTGCTGTGCGCGGGCTTTTCTCTAGTTGCGGCGAGCGGGGGCTGCTCTTCGTTGTGGTGCGCGGGCTTCTCATTGCGGTGGCTTCTCTTGTTGCGAAGCACGGGCTCTAGGCACACAGGCTTCAGTAGTTGTGGCTCACGGGCTCTAGAGCACAGGCTCAGTAGTTGTGGCGCACGGGCTTAGTTGCTCCGCGGCATGTGGGATCTTCCCAGATCAGGGCTCGAACCTGTGTCTCCTGCATTGGCAGGCGGGTTCTTAACCACTGCACCACCAGGGAAGCCCTGTGAAGTGGCTTTATTAATGGAATACAGTCATGACAAAGATGCATGTGAAGCATTTGAATAAACTTGCTTCATGAGAGTGAGAAAAACAATCTTTCTGAGTAATATTCATGTGAATTAAAAACTATTAAATAGTTAAATATATTTAAATTAAATATTAGATATTGTAAGTGAATATTTGACTGTTCCATCTCTCTAGCTAAAAGTTCACTTAAAATTTTCAGGGAGGGGCTTCCCTGGTGGCACAGTGGTTGAGAATCTGCCTGCCAGTGCAGGGGACACGGGTTCGAGCCCTGGTCTGGGAAGATCCCACATGCCGCAGAGCAACTAGGCCCGTGAGCCACAACTACTGAGCCTGCGCGTCTGGAGCCTGTGCTCCGCAACGAGAGGCTGCGACAGTGAGAGGCCCGCGCACTGCGATGAAGAGTGGCCCCCGCTTGCCGCAACTGGAGAAAGCCCTTGCACAGAAACGAAGACCCAACACAGCCAAAAATAAATTAATTAATTAATTAATTAATTTAAAAAAAATTTTCAGGGAGCAATTGCCAAATAATAGTAATTGTAGTTTCCAAAAACTACATCGTTCTCTCTGCCTGGAATGGTCTATCACATCTTTCTCCTCATTTTGGGGTTCTTGTGTTCTTTGAAGCTCTCATACCCTCCTCTGCCCATATCTGCTGTGCCTTTTTTCTTTCCCACGCCGAGGTTAAGAGTACCCTTCTCCTGCTTCCTGTAGCATCTGGCACATGCTGTAGCATCAGTGCACCTAGCTTCATTGCTTGGTGCTTTCTGTAGCTTCTTTATTTCTTCTATTAATGTGTAAGTTATTTTAAGGCTGTCTCCATAGAGTAATGCATAACTAAGTGTAATGAGCATGGGCTTTGTAGACAGTCTTGGTTTGAAGGATGGCTTATCCGCTGTTCAGTTTTATAACCTGGAGAAATTTATTTAATTTTAGTCTCCAGATATTGAAGGTAATAATTAGTTTGTTGAATTATAGTAAGGATTGAATGAAGAGGCAAATGGGAATATGCCCATGGCCCAGGATATATTTCTTAAATGAGAAAGAGGGATTTTTTTCTAATTTAGACCTCACTCTCTATGGATAGATCAAAAAGCAATAGTAATCCATAGATGTAATATTAGCATATGTTTCAAAATTTTATTTATTAACTAATATTATTTGCATCGTTTCAGACAATATTTGTTTAATTCTATCCCTTAGAAAAAAAATCACCCACAACCTCACCTTCCAGTGGCAACTATTGGTATATATGTTTGCAGTCCTTTTCTTGTCTATTTTTTATTTTTACATAAATGAATTTACTAAAATACAGTCTCATTTACCTGATTATAACTGGAATAGGAAAAGTCTTCTTAATGTGAATCTATTTTAATTAGGGACATAAATTTCACATAAATGGTGAAAAAGGTTTATCTGGGCCTTATCTTGGTATAAGAATAACTATAAACTATTAAAATTAAATTAATTTTACCTTATACTTAACAAAATATAATATCATTGTTGCATCTGTAGGCCAGTTCATAGAATGAACAAAGAATGACTCAAATATTACTTCTGTTGTAATATCCCCATTCCCCTCCCTCCAATATATTTTTCACTTCCTGTTTGAATTTTACAGGAATTACTAAGAGGGTCTTATTTTGTCAAATAGTTGAGAGCTTCATCTCTTTTAACAGTGATCTCCCCTAATTCTTATATGTACATGTTGTCCTCATTTGAAGAGCCTCTTAATGCATTATCTTTGTTGATCTTGTCATCTGCAGTTGTTAGTTGGTTGGCTAGGTTCTCATTTGTCAGGAACTTTGCTACTATTTATAACTATTTTATTGTCCCCTTGAAGTCTTGTATATTTTCAAGATTTTTAGTTTCATTGAATTGTATTGATATCTGCATTCTGTTACCAGATGCTTAGTTTCAGAGAAAAAGTGACTAATCTGTGCCTCCATTAAATAGATCTGTGTCTTTTTTTTTTAAGTAGGGAGAGATACTTGAATTTAATTTTATGACTGGTCACTTCATTTGTGAATATTTTTGTATTATTTACTTTCTTTTGCAAACTCATTGCAAGTTTGTGATTAATGACAATTTACTAAATACAGTTTTTAATATGGCCATTTTTGCTTTAATGTACTACTGACTCTTTGTAAACTTCATTTAAAAAATAAATCTTAGTTTTTAATGAATTCAAGAATATTGGATTCATAAGGTCCTATAATATTGTTTGCTACTATAAACAGTGATTCTTTATAATTGTTATATACTCTTTTTAACTGAAAAATGTTTGGATTGTTTTCTAGGAATAAATTCCTAAGGCAGGGTCACAGGATAGGATTTTTTTTTTTTTTTTTGCCCCAACGTGGCTTGCGGGATCTTAGTTCCCCAACCAGGGATTGAACCCCAGCCTTCGGCACTGAAAGCGCGGAGTCCTAACCACTGTAGTTCTAGAGAGTTCCCAAGATAGGACCATTTTAAAGGTTCTTGTTACATATTGCCCAGTTATTTTAGTAGTTCACATTCATCAGCAGCACGTGAGTTTCAGTACACTTTTATCTATGTGTATGGTTGTTTTTTAAAAAAAGTAGAACAAATTTGAAAAGTAAATCAAGGGCACCCCATTGGTGTGTGTGTGTGTGTGTATATATATATATATATATATATATATATATATGCCTTTTATAGGAAAGTAAATCCACTCTAGGTAAATTTTTTGGCATCCTGTGTTCTTCCATTCATCTTACTTAAGTGTACCAGATTAAACCTTCTGAAGCACCGGTGGTTTTGTCACTTCCTTATTCCCCATTTACTGCTTACTTGCTGTTCTACCAATTTCAGAACCTAGCAGTGGTCTCCAGCATCTCTCTACACCATCTTTGCCGCTGAGTTTGTTCTGTCCCACGGATGCCATGCTGCTGGCAAGCCTAAAGCCCCACGTTTGCCTGTGTTCTCCTTACTGCTTTCCCTCTGCCTGACGTGCTTCAGCTCCATTTCTGCCGGAGTCTTAACACATCCTTAAGGGGCCATCTTAAGTATCTTTTTCATTTATTAAAGGAGTACCTTTCTCTTTTATTAAAGGATTTTGTGGTTTTGGTCGCTCTCATCCTCAGATGCTCTTGCTGAGACTGAGCCCCACCGCATGCAGCCTGTTGGCCGTGTTTGTTCCTGCTCTAATTTATTAAGGCTGGTAGAGGGACTGAGTCTCTTGTTGCAAAATGTCCTCCCCAAGCGTGCCTGTATTCTACCTTAAAGTCAGGACCACTTCAATCCTACATCCCCTTGAAACCTTCCTGGATCACTAAGTCCTAATCATTTTCATCGGAACCACTTTGTTCTTAAATTAAAAGCTATTGTGCAATTTTTGTCTTGGCTCCTGGGCTAGATCCCTGGGACACTGACTCTGCTTTTTTTTTTAAAATAAATTTATTTATTTATTTATTTTTGGCTGTGTTGGGTCTTCGTTTCTGTGCGAGGGCTTTCTCCAGTTGCGGCGAGCTGGGGCCACTCTTCATCGCGGTGCGCGGGACTCTCACTCTCGCAGCCTTTCGTTGCAGAGAACGGCTCCAGACGCGCAGGCTCAGTAGTTGTGGCTCACGGGCCCAGTTGCTCCGCGGCATGTGGGATCTTCCCAGACCAGGGCTCGAACCCGTGTCCCCTGCATCGGCAGGCAGACTCTCAACCACTGCGCCACCAGGGAAGCCCACTGACTCTGCTTTGATTTTTCTTTTTTGTTACCAGTATATTCAGTGTTTTTGCCCTGTATGTGCTTGCCTGATATTTCTCAGCTCTTGGCCTTGGTACTTAACGTCAGTAATCTTACCAGGACATACTCCTTTTCTGTGATCATGGAACCTGACTCTCTAGAATTTTATCCCTGAATGAGAGGGAGGGAGAGAAATATCTCTGTCACAGAGATTAAGGCTATATGTTTGATATAATAATGATGAGATATTTAAATGTCTGGATTTTTGTATGTTAGCACAGAAAGAATGGCTCTTTAAAGCAACAATGTCTCTTAAAATTTTGAGGTGTTTATATATGCTTGCTTTGTTGAGCTGAACTTGTGGTAGCTTTCTTGCTCTCTTGGGTATCTGCTTTTTAAACAACTGTTGGTGGGCTAGCGTCATTCCAGCTTCATTTCCACAGTGATATGGCAGCAAAGAGACTGTTATTTCTGTGAGCAGTAGTTAAAGTTAATATAGCAGAAACTAAAGTGTTTCTTTGTAAACTACAATGTTGTATATAAGAAAGTGCTGTATGACAGCATGTATTAGTTTGACTCCAAAGGAAAAGAATAAAAATGATGTTGTTATCATTTCTACATTTTTACTTTGTGGCCATTATACATCTAAAGAACTTTTATTGCATCTTTTATAATTCCCTTTAGTATCCAGATATTGAATTGTCAAAAATTTTTGTTTGAAACATTTTTGAAGAGAGATATTTTCAGAAAGTTGATGTGCTTTTGCAGCTTCAGATGGAAAATTTAAAAATGTTATTCAAAAGATCTAAATCTAGACACTACTTTTCTAGTAACATCTAGTCAATTTTACACTTATAGTGAACTTTATCCCTTTCTTTTTGTTATTTCTCCCATATCAACTTAGGATATTGGTTTTGGCAACCATTCATATTTTTGTTATTAAAATCTTCCTATTTTAAGAATAGTAGATTAAAAATAGCTTGTGGATATGGATATTTACCCTTGTCACTATTTCCCCCTCCCTCATTTCTCTGAGGGTCAAGGTAGGTTGTGAGATGTTTGCTGTGCTTTTTTCTCCTTTTTTGTTAATAATAGTTTTTAAATGAAAGAGAAAGGAAAAAATATTTCTTTGGCCTCTCAGAACTGCTTTGTATTAATAGAACATTACATTTTCTGTATAATTGAGTACAGTAAAGTATTCTATAGTAACTCAGTTTTTACATCATCTCTCCCACTGAATACACAACATGGTAGAGGGAATTGAATTACTATATTTTTAGTGCCTTTAATACATCTACCTCATTGACAGAAGAAATGTGACAAAATAAATACATTAAAATCTAAAATGTTCTTCCTTAACAGTACATTCTGTACTTTAAAAAGTTCTGTTTAGAGTTACTGGTTCAATAAATGACATTTGTTCTAGATACAGATTTTCCTTTAACTGGTAAATGGATTTCCTGTGGTCTGTGGCATATGGTGTTAGTTTGTTTGGCAGCAAATGAGGTAAGGGTATAAAAATGAATTCAAAAGTAGGAGGGTGGGGTACGGAGAACTAGCTATAATTTAAGGCTTGTTAAATGGTCTTGTTGGACTTTTTTTTTTTTTTTTTTTTTTTTTCATTCTTTTCCTTGATATAATTCTGACTTCCCGAGTTACCAGGGATAAATCAAATAGGCCTCAGTTTTCTGTTCTGTAAAATGGAGGATAATAATAATATCCATCATAGAGTTGTAAGGAGGATTGAATAAGTGAACATAGGTAAAGTGCTTAGGACAGTGGCTAGCACTCATTTAAATCTCCCTTGCTATTATTACATTTAATACTCTTTTAAATTGATTGTTTCCTTTCCTATATGGAAGCTTTTTAGTTTGATGTAATCCCACTTGCCTATTTTTGCTTTCATTGCCTGAGCTTCTAGTGTCATTGCCAGGACCGGTGTTGTGAAACTTTCCCCCTATGTTTTCTTCTCGGAGTTTTATGGTTTTATGCCTTACATTTAAATCTTTAAACCATTTTGAGTTGATATTTGTGTATGGTGTAATATAAGGGTTCAATTTCATTCTTTTGCATGTGGATATCCAGTTTTCTCAAGACCATTTGTTGAAGAGACTATCCTTTAACAAGACTGTACTTTATCCTATAACAAAATAACTTTTGCTATTTTTTTATACTGGTGGTTTGGCCACAGAGGTTCATATTCTTTCTCTTACCTGCCTGGAATAGCAAGTGGAGAAATAGGTGAGCCTGGTTTTTTTCTTGTCGATGTCTATGAATTTAGTGGTAGGCAAATAGGTAAATTTCTTGAGGACCCCTGAGGATGCAGTAAAGTGAGTCTGAATGGAAGGTGAAGAACATCTGTGATGTGTGATGTGATGGGTACTGAGTTGTGAAAAGAAATCTGGATTTTGAGGCACACTTAATTTGGCTTTTGAAGTTGCAAGAATAGGAATAGTTGCATCGTTGAAAGAGATGAGCATTTTTAAGCACTGGGAGGGAGCCATAGGATCTTTGGTAGGGGTATTGAGGTATCTGAGAGTGATTCTGCATTCTTCCAAATTCATAAACAGGTGTTTCTGAAAAACTTTTTAATCTCTGAAGCCACAGTATGAACTTGGAACCCAGAGGAGGAAAAACAAGAAAAAAGGACTGTACATCTCTCTCTCTCTCTCTTTTTTTTTTTAATATTTATTTATGTATTTGTTTGGCTGTGCTGGGTCTTAGTTGTGGCATGCAGGATCTTTGTTGCCGCATGCGGGATCTTTAGTTGTAGCATTCAAACTCTAAGTTGCGGCATGTGGGATCTAGTTCCCTGACCAGGGATCGAACCCAGGCCTCCTGCATTGTGAGCTTGGAGTCTTAGCCACTGGACCATCAGGGAAGTCCCCTCCACAGTCTTAAGAGTGCTTGTTTTCTAGATGCAGCCTATTAAACTTTATACATAAAATTAAATTTCTTTTTTTGTGTCTAATTAACAGTGTAAAAAATGGCTGGGTGGTTTTTCACCAAATTTAGAAGATTTGAGATGTTCTGAGTGAAAGTATAGGCTATGGGGTCATACTTTGAGTGGCTTTGGGAGTAAGGTGGCCATAATCTGTGAGAGGGGTTGGTGGATGATTTGGAAGCCCTGCCGCACTTCATCCAGGACGTGACACAGATAGCAACAACTCACGGCTTCAATTGTGAGTCTTAAATGGAAAGTTACCAGGGCAGATGAGCTTAAGTGCTGGTTGGCAGCTGTCTGTAGCCTGCTCCAGGGGTAGTAGCAGCAGTGATTCTCCAGTGCAAATGGGGAGAGGCCAGTTGCTAGTCTTAAATAAAATCCATTGTCCACGGCCTTTATAGGCAAAAAAGCAAGCCAAATTTTACTGACAGTTTTTGGATGGTGGCAACATTCTAGGAAAGGGGATCTGTTGATTTGATATTTTAACACCCTTTTTATATTTAAGCTCATGTGTGTCTTAAGATTAGGGCTTTTGCTCATGAAAAAAATTAACTTTGATATGGCAAGTAAACATTTGAAACTTTTTTGGCCACAGAGGATGTTTAAGTTCACTTTAAATAGTAGCTCAACATACAAAATTCATGAAATAAAATCAGGTATAATGGCAAGGTAAATTTTCAGACAGTTTGCAGTTTGATTTGGAATTCTAAATGTTCCAAAATGGAAGGCGGTGGCAAACTGAAACTTGAGGCGACATTAACCAAATGATGTTTGTTCAGAAAAACCCAAACGAACTTTTTGGCCAACCCAGTATTTACTGGGTAGTTACAATGTGTTAAGATCTTTTTTGAATAAAGGACAGAGATTCTGAATTCCTAGAAGTAACTCTTTACAAAGCTATGCATGGCCCTTATGGAGAAAATGACAAAATGTTACTGAGGACGTAAAAGCCCTCTTGAACATAAGGTGAGCATAGGATGGAATGATTTAATATTGTGCAGAAGCCATTTCTTCTGAAATAGTCTGTAAATTCAGTGAACATGTGTAACTTGACAATCTGATCTAAAATAAATAATCGCTGGGACAATTGGTTATCCGTATGGAATAAGCCAGTACTAGAGCCCTACCTCACACATTAAAGAAAAACTCCAGGTGGGTAATTCTGTGAATCATCACTGCGTCAAAGTTGAAGGTGTGCATAGCCTGCTCATTAGAGTTTTACTTCTAGATACACACTTTCAAGCAAGGGGGTTCCCTATTTTATTCTTTTGTGACCCAGTGCGTACAGTGACCTGTCTGTGTATAACTGAAATATGTTTAAAGAAGCAGTACTCTTATACATGAAACACACATTTTCTACTTTCGTTTTTAATGAAATATGGTCTGTAACCAAGTATATTGGTTTCATGTGTAGCTTGACAGAGTCTGCCTTTGAGAAACCCTTGTATGCGTGTACAAGGAGATGTGTGTGAAAATGTCAGCGTGTTTGTGATAATATAAGGTGATACATCCCGGACGTTCATTGAGAAAAGGGCTCAATATATTGGTGAATATTCAGATGATGTAATACTATATGACAGTTACATGAGAACTGAAGTTACCTCTGTCAACATGGGTAAATCTCAGAAAACAAACTGAGTGGAAAAAAAAATTGTAAAATGACATACAATATGATACAACATATTGTTTATTGGTACAAGCTGTGTGGTTAAAGTATAAACCATGCACAGACTGTACATGTTTATTGGTACAAGCTGTATGGTTAAAGTATAAACCATGTATAAACATGCATGCATAGACTCATGCACAGGAATGATGAGTCTTAATTTCAGGATAGCTGTTAACTGTCGAAGGAGGGGAATGAATTCGGGGGCTTCAACTCTGCCTATAATGACTGAGTCCTTCATTTCAAAGATCTGAAGCAGTTATGATGAAATATCAAGGTTTGTTAATATTGCAAGTGGGTATACCGGTTTTGTATGTTTGAAATAATGGAATATAATATAATAAACAAGAGGGAGAGAAAAAAAGAGCAAAGGGGTTGGATGAGGCTGGACTCTTAAGCAGGGCCCAGATCATCAGAGTTGTATTTATCATGTTAAGAATATTTTGTTTTATCTCAAGGGCAAAAGGATTTAAGAAAGAAACGAGATCAGATTTGTGTTTCTGAAGGGTTACTTTCACTACAGTGTGGGACATAAATTGGGTGGGTGGAGGCTAAGGGTAACATGTGGTAATAATTCAGTTGAGGGGCATTTGTGGTCTGAGCACAACAGGGTGGTGGGAAGGGGGGTAGGGTCTGTAGACATCAAGGAGGCCAATTCATTGGTGGCTGATCATATTTAGAGGCAGGGGCTGAAGTTGAGGATAACTCCCAGGCTCTCTGTTCACTACTGAGGTGTATAAATGGTGGTGGTGGTCCCTGGAAGGGGAAACAGAAGAACTGGATTAGGTTATAGGTGCACATACAGAGAGAACTAAATGGTAAGTCAAAGTTATCCGTAGGAAGATGATTATGCTAATCATTTTCAGCTTGATTTTTGAAAGAACTAGAACTTAAATTATATAATTACTGTTTTTATGTTCACTTAGGAGTTTTTTGAGGGGTTTTTTTGGTTTTGTTTTTTTGTTTCTTTGTTTTGGTTAAGAAGGTAATTTTCTCTTTTTTTATAAATAGATTTATTTAATTAATTAATTAATTAATTTTTGGCTGCGATGGGTCTTCATTGCTGTGCGCGGGCTTTCTTGAGTTGCGGCGAGCGGGGGCTACTCTTCGTTGTGGTGTGGGGCTTCTCATTGCGGTGGCTTCTCTTGTTGCGGAGCATAGGCTCTCAGCCTGACTGTTGAAGGAAGAGTGTAACTGCTGAGATGGAGTAGGGAAGCATGGCTTTTATAAGGCAGAAGAGACAGGGTTGGATCCAGATAGGAGATCAGCTCAGGTAGGGAGGTATGGCAGGATGGCAGGGACAGATGGGGAAGGAGTGGCCTTCAATTCTGCATTCTGCCTGGATTATTAAAATGTGGAAAGAAAGCCTGTGGCTGGTCAGCACTTTAGGAAGGCTTTTTCATTTTTGCTGACATTAGGCAAAGAATAGTTGTTACAGTTGATTTTTTTTTTTTTTTTTTTTTAAGCTGAAGCGATCGTTTGTGGAATTATTGCCGTTGGGCCCATTCTGGGCAGATAGAGTTAAGGTTGTGAAATCATGTGGTCTCAACATTCTTTTTTCTGGACTGAGAGGCCCTGGGTCGAGGTGGGTCTGGCCCCTCTTATACCTGGGTCATTTTGCACAAAGAGTAATTGCATCAGTAGTGAAATTTTATTCTGTGCCCTTTGTGTCTTTTTAAAGATTATTTGAATAAATACGAAAGCATTTGGCTAATGCCTGGCTCATAGCAGGAACTAGAGTTTAGATGGCTTTTTCCATCAAAAAAGTTATAAACTTCCCTTTTCTGATTTCAGTGTAGTTCCAACAAAATACTCTGTGAGGTCAGCGGCCATATCACTCTTGTTCATGATGAAGCAAACAGAGAATGATGTAGTAAATGGTCAGTAAGGTTACAGTCGCATGTAAGTGCAAGTCTATTGGAAGTGTGTTTTAAAATTCATGTTATTATCCATTCAGTTGCTGTATTTACACCAGAATGCTCTTTCTCAAAAATGTAATTTATGATGGAAAACACATAAGGAATACTGTGGAATAATAGTGTTTAAAGAGTTAGCAGTATTCAGAATAGATAATGAAGTAGGTAAGAAAATAGAAATTTTAAAACTTAACAGTAACTTTGCTGTTAAAAACTATTTTCTGCTTAAAATGCTTATTGAATTGTTAGGAATATTGTTTTCAGTTACTGTTTGATCAAATTTTACTTCAGATTTTAAGTTTCAGTCTTTATTGATTATAGTGCATTTTTTGTTTTCATAACAAAATAAGTTTTCTACTTATTAGAAAAGTTAATGAGCCATTGTAAGGAAACAGTTTTTTCTTTGTTGGGATGTCTATAGTGGAATGTGTGCAGGAGCTCATCTTAAGCAGTTAAACTACCAATAAAGATGTTCTCTGATGATGAGGGTGTCACTTGTACAGAACCTTTGACCTGGTAAGTTACTTCTGAGACTGTGTTCCAAGAAAATAGGGAACTATTGAAAGAGTTTTTATTTTAGCTTGGTATCACAAGTCAGACTGTACTATAACGGATCCAAGAATGAGGAGAAACAAATTGACTTTAAAGCATTCAGTATATAAAACATTAATTTTATTGCCACATTTAAGCTCCACCTTTTTTTGGGGGGGGGGTGGGGCTGTATGTAGTTTTTGTCTGCTGTTTTTTAAAAAAAAATTAATTAAAAAATTAATTAATTAATTTATTTTTATTATTTGTTTGTTTTTGGCTGCGTTGGGACCTTGTTGGTGTGCGCGGGTTTTCTCTAGTTGCTGCGAGCGGGGGCTACTCTTCGTTGCGCTGCGCGGGCTTCTCATTGCGGTAGCTTCTCTTGTTGCAGAGCATGGGCTGTAGGCGCACGGGCTTCAGTAGTTGTGGCACTCAGGCTCAGTAGTTGTGGCTCGCGGGCTCTAGAGCACAGGCTCAGTAGTTGTGGCGCACGGGCTTAGTTGCTCCGCGGCATGTGGGATCTTCCCGAACCAGGGCTCAAACCCGTGTCCCTTACATTGGCAGGCAGATTCTTAACCACTGTGCCACCAGGGAAGTCCCTGTCTGCTCATTTTAAAACAACCATTTAAATGAAACCTTATTTCAGTTTTTCAGGATTTAAGTCATATATTATTTGAGTTCCTAAAATTCTCCCGAATAAGTAGTGATGAATAGACTGTCTAACTTGTATGCCTCTAGGTCAGGTGTACACCAGTTGGGAATTTTTGCTTGTTCTTGCCACCAGTTTGTAACAAAGTCCTTAGTAAGAGTCTTTATTCATAAATTCCTAACATGTAGAAATAGCATCTCTAGTCAACAGAATTTCTTATGCTTTCAAATGGCACCTTATTATTTACTGCATATTTGGGAGGAAGAAAGGACTAGGAAATGTATTCTTTAATACAGAAAATTTTTGTGACTTCATTAAAGTTCAGAATCAATGTAAGATAGTGAAATCAAAGTTTTAGATTATAGGCTTAATGATTTAGAAAGTAGCAGGCATATACCTTTTCAATTTTGGTTTTTTATTCAGCTTATATTATTTAATGTCTGCCTGAGTAAGCACCTGTGCTAATAAGCACATAGGCACTGAAGCTTAGCTCTTGTCCTCTGTCAGCTACTCAGCGTCATACCTAGTAAAGAGTCATCAACCGCCAGCACTGGAAAGCCTGAAACGAACCTGGGTTATAGGAGCTGGTTGACCCTTATCAAGGTGTAGCGAGAACCCAGTGTGTGATATGTTAAATGCTCCTTAGTTTTTAAGAGAAGGATTTTTTAAAAATGAATTCTGTTGTAACTGTATATGGGCCTGGCCTGGGTGTGGCTATTCCGTTTCTCCAATAAGGAATTCTCTTTACTCCTGTTCAGGGGGGCAGAGTGGAGTTAGGAATCTGAGATTCTATTAATTATCAAAATGGTTTCTCATCACAGTACCTTACCATACCTTCTCCAAAAGATTGTAGCCAGATTACAGTCTTTCCTGAAGCGAAGACTTTCTCCAAAATATCTAGTCTTCGCTTCAGGAAAGATTGTCATCTGCCGACACTGGGAGTAGGGGTGAGTGGGGAGGGAGCCATGGCTCTGTCCAGCTGCGCTCTGTGTATTCAGTAGCATCCCGCCAACAACCTGACATCTCCCCAGTCCTTGGTTTTCATGCCCAGGCTCTGTGGTTCTGGGGTGGACTGGTTTCTGGTCTGTGTCTGTCACTGTCGGTTGTAGCGCTTACGTTCTTCCTATTTGTTACCTCCTGCATTGACTTTGTTTTCCAAAAACATTGTTGAATTTCTTGTTCTTTGATTTTTACTATTCCACTGTCTTTGTTATTTTGGATTTTCTTGTTTTTTTGTTTGTTTTTTACTATGGGAAGGAGAGAAGAAAAATGTATGGTGTTAATCAGTCATGTTTAAATTAGAAGTCCTTTAGCTATGGTTTTCTGAGTTTGAACTCTGAATACTTAATGGTATAACTATTTATATTTTGATGGAATTAACTAAAATTTGGTTTTACGTGCATGAAGTAGGTGATTAAAACAGACTGATAAGTGTAATAACTTTTTAAGAGACATACATTTATTAGAGTGGAATGTCCTATTCCTGAAATCTTTTGGAGCATCAGAAGTTCTTATTTGTAATCTGCCTTTCTTTGCCTGTGCCTATTTGTATTTGCTTTCCTTGCTTGTATTTCAGTCATAAGCACACTTGAGTGTATTACCGGTAGACATCTGTGAGATACGGTAATGGCTCCTTACAGCAGAGATTCTTAACCATGGGTGTGTGTCAGTCTCCTAGTGACATGTGCCCAGGCCACATTCCAGACCTACTGGGTCAGAATCTCCTGCTTGTAGGCTTTTGTCTTTTGAAAAAGCTTCTGCATGATCATGGTGTATAGTCTTAAGAACTATTGTGAAAAAACAAAACAAAACAAAAAAACTATTGTGTTACAGATCTTAAAATAAATATAGATTAAATTTTGCATGACGTTTTATATCTTAACAGAAATAAACTCCATATTCTTCATTCAAGGGTGTCAGAATCTGGTTCCAGTCTTTCTTTCTAGCATTATCTGCCAGTATTCTCCTGTGGGTACCTTGTATATCAGCAAAACTGGACTTTCCTGTTGCCATGCCTGTGCTTATTCCTGAGGTTCCCCTTGCCTCAAAAGCCCTTCCTCACAGGTCAGCCTCAGTTGTCACTCCTTTCTGTATGGATTCCGTGGGGACTAAAAGAGCCAGAGAGAACATTTCTGCCTTTCTGGGTATTTTGTTTTGTTCTCATTGTATTCCCAGGACCTTGGAACCTTGACTATGTTGAGGTGATTAAGGTAATAATCTTTCTGAACCATGGTCTGCCTTTTTTTATATTGTTATTTGTATACTTGTCTGCTCTAATCTGTTAGACACCTGGTTCCATGCATGAAGACAGCTTTTACTCATTTTTAACAATAAAATGGTTTGATAAATATTTCTTGAACAAATGTGAGGTATCTTCTCTGTACGTGGGTAGTCAAGCAGAATTTGGAACTATAGGGTAGAATCACAAAATTTATGAGCACAAGGGTAGGAGAGAATATCACAGTCCCTGAGTTCTCTTTGATCTGAGTCGGTGGGATGATCAGACTGGTGGAGTACTTTATAGCTCCTGCCGCATCAGAGACACCAGTCTGATGTTTTTCAAGACAGTCCTCAGTTGTGAGATAAATTTGAACTGAGATGGTACTGTGTCATGTGTGAATACAAGGGGGAGTAATTTGTAGCATTTGGTTTCATGGGTGCTAGTCTCAGCAGCACCTTATGTTTTGAATTTCTGTTGCACCTTAGGTAAGGCTCTTATGTTGAACACTAAAGCTTTTATTTTCTTACCTGTTCAGTACTGCCCTTGCAGGGTAGTGAGTGGTTTAAAACTAGGCAGTGAGTTTCCCATGTGTTAATATACATGACTGGGGGGTTTGCAGAATTTCATATTTGGTGGTGAAGAGTATTTGATCTGAACCAACTGGAGTGTGATGAGAGCATGTGTTAAGAGCAGTGTACAGGGGAGAACTCACTGGTGGCTCTGATGATCTTTTTTTTTTTTGAGTCAGCTTTATTAAGGTATGATTTACATTAAGTAAAGATTCACCAGTTTTAGGTGTACAGTTCATGGAGTTGTGACTGTTGTACGTATACGTGGTATAACCACACCCGCAATCGTGAGGTAGCATTTCATCAGCACCAAAAGTTCCCTTGAGCCCTTTTACAGTTAGTACCCTTCCCCCACTCCTTAGTCTCTGGCAACCATTGATCTGCTTTCCGTCACTGAAGTTTTGCCTTTTTAAAATGGAATCACATACTCTGTAGTTTGACTTCTTTCACTTAGCACAGTTCTTTCATGTGAGTTCATTCATGTTCTTGTATTTGTTCATTGTCTTGTATTGCTGAGTAGTTATTCCATTGTTTAACCACAGTTTATCCTTTCTAGTGTCATCTTTTGGTGAGCTTGAAACTGCACATTATTTGTTTAAGGGTTTAGTTGACATCTGGTATCCAAACTACACATGAGTATGATTTTTCTTGTTTAGAAGCTCATTAAAGTCAAATAGGAACTTAGACTAAAGGACTTGAATGTAGTGGTTATAGTGGTTACATATGCGTCTGGTAATGTTTCTTCAAGTGTGGCCCTTAAACCACCTGCATCAGTTTCCTGGGGTGCTTACCAAACATGCAGATTCCTGGGCCTTCTCTCAGTCTTAGTGAGTCAGTCTGTGAGTGGAGAAGTCTGAGTGCTGTAAGTGGATATCAGTACTACAGAGGATTCATCTCATCCCAGTGAGTGTCCTTCAGTGTTTCCTGTTCAAGCCTCTCACCAGTGTCAGTTATTTACCACCTACCCTTCCTTCTACCGAGTCCACTGGCACAGCAGCAGATCTAGTTCTACTAGAAAGTTGGGTCTGGAAATATTTCACTGCTTCCAGCTGCTGCCTAGCAGGGCAAGCTTCCTTCCTGGCTCTCCAGTCACTAGTTGTATGACCTTGAACTTACCCCCTGTGCCTCGTTATCCTCATCTGTGAAAATGGGGTGAATAATAGTACTTCAGAGTTGTTTGAGCATTGAGTTAATTATATGAGCAAAGTACTCAGAATAGTACTATTATTTAAGAGTTTGATTTTTAAAATATTGTTATTTTGAGTAGTATTTTTATTGCCACCCTGGAAATATACATTCATTATTTGTTTTAACTCATGTTTACCAGTTTATCAATCACCCTTTTTTCTTGTAATTTAGACCTTCCTTCCTCATCGTTTCATGTCTTCCTGAAATCTATTCTTTAGAAGTTTCTTTAGAAGAAGTCTGTAAATGATAAGCTCAGTTTTTGTTGATTTGAAAATATCTTTATTTGTTTTATGTATACATGTTTTCCTTCCTCCCTCCCTTGGCTGTGTTGGGTCTTCGTTGCTGCGCAGGGGCTTTCTCTAGTTGCAGTGGGTGGGCTTCTCGTTGCAGTGGCTTCTCTTTGTTGCGGACCACGGGCTCTAGGCGCGCGGGCTTCAGTAGTTGTGGCGCACGGGCTTAGTTGCTCTGAGGCTTGTGGGATCTTCCCAGACCAGGGATCGAACCCGTGTCCCCTGCATTGGCAGACAGATTATTAACCGCTGCACCACGAGGGAAGTCCCTACATGTTTTCTTTAGCCAGTTATATAACTGAAAATGACAGTCATTGGCTCTTAGCACTTTGATGATCTTACACCACTGTTGTTTGACTTGTTTCTTTTGTGACCTCTAGTGACAGTGTAATTGTCATTTCTATATAGAAAATCTGGCTGTTTTTCCCCCCTGTTTTTTTCTCTTTGCTTTGGAGTTCTTCAGTTTTATTGTTCTGGAGATTTCTCCTTGTTTGGAACACTTTGTGCTTTCTGAATTTGAGATGTATGTTCCTTATCAATTCTGGACAATTCTTAGCTCTTCCTTCTTCTCCCTTCTTCAAGAAGCCCAAAGAGTAGATTGGTTAGATCTTCTCATTCTCTACTCCACTTCTCAACCTTTCATCATATTTTCAATCTCTTTGTCTTTCTGTGATACTGAGTTCGCCCAAAAGTTCACTCAGGTTTTTCCTGTTTTACAGAAGGACCCAAGCAAACTTTCTGGCCAACCCAATACATCCTAGATGATTTCTTCAGATACATCTTCCAGTCTCTTGTTTGTTGTCTAATCAGTCAATGAATTTTAAGTCTCATGCTTTAATTTCCCGCTTGTGCTTTCGTTTCCTTCCTTTATTTCTATCAGTATTATATTTATTTTATATTCTGTATTTCATAGTACTAGTATCTGCAGTTACTTTTGCTGTTTATTATTTCTTTTGGCTTGCTCATTGGGTATTGTTTCCTTATTTATTTGGTGATTTGAAAAAAATCATTAAATCCCATCTGCCCAACCCAATCTTAACTGCTTGGAATCCCAGTTAGCCCTGATGGAGGATGCATTTCTCCCAAGAGGATTTGTTTTTACTTCTTCCAGGCGCCCAGGGATGGCAGTGACCCGGAAGCACTCTAAATTAATTCTTGGCTTGGGGGTTTCAGAACTAGCAAGGTATAATGATAAATTCAAATGCTAACTCTGCACAAGGAGAAGCTTGAGATTGCAGATGAATAGGAGAGATTTCCCCTACCTCTTCAGTCGAGAGAAGTTTGGGGATCCGAAATTCGACTCACTGGTTGATCCTAGTTCTATCTCTTCCTAGAACCTGTCTTTGGATGGCAATTGTAGCTGGAATCCTAACCTTATTCTTGAGCCTCTCCCGTTGGGATTGGATTTGGTGCTTGCAGAATCTCTCGTTTCTCTGGAAAATGTTTTTCTGACAGCTTCTTTAGGTATCCACCAGTCTCTGAAAACGGCCATTCCTACAAGAATAATATTAATGTGCTTCAGCATTTTTGAAGAACTGTATACACAATTCCTATAGTAAGGTTGGCATTAGTGCTAACTGAAACAACAGTCTTAAAAAATAAAGCCATTTATCTAAAATTGAAGAATGTGTATGGCTGAAATTATAAAGTTTGAAAGAGGCAGAACGTATTGCAGTGGACTAGTAACTCTTCAGATGACCAAAATTCTCTGTCAGCAATTGTAAATTTTGTTTTCCATCTAGGGGAAACAGTTTTTAAGATGGGAACACTTGTTTGCTTACACGTTAAATTTTTAAAATCTATGTTAGACATCTTTTTTTTTTTCCCCCAAAGATGGTTACAACCCATTTTGTCATATTGTCTTGTAGAAATATGTGATAATTAACAATAGAGATCCTTCTGAAACTTTCTTAAATCTCATAACCAGTCATGATTATAAAATACATGAGTTTAGAAGCAGAGAGGTTAAGAGGTAGATTGATGCTGACCTTTGCATTAGCACAGTTACAGATGAGCAGAAAGGGCCAGAGGTCTGATAGCGCCTATCGTGCATAATATATCAGGGTGTACCTCCTTATTATTCACAGCTGGAGCCCTGAGGAGACAAGTTCACGGTAACCACACACCAGAAAGGTGAGAACAGGACGTGAGGATTAACCTTTATTGACTGCCTACCACGTGCACAGTTACCATACCAAGGAATTTATGGATCACCCCTTGTAAATTACCATGAAGCTCTGACCTTCTTGAGAGGCTCAGGGAAGTTGTCACTGACTTGAATTCTCGTGTATCATCCCTTGTAAATTACCATGAAGCTCTGACCTTCTTGAGAGGCTCAGGGAAGTTGTCACTGACTTGAATTCTCGTGGATTTTTAAGTGATGGAACCGGTATTCACACCTAACCCACAGGCTTTCTACCGGAAAACTGCATGTTGTTTGGAGCTGGACTTTTATCCTGGCTTTCCAGCCCTAGACAGTTCATTTTGTTGTCCTTTAGTAAATTCTCCCGAGACGCCAAGGGTGGGGGAGGGGTGGAGTGGTGGTGGGGTCAGAGATAGGAACCACTTTCCCAGCATCCACTTTGTCTTTCCTTATTTTTCTTTCTTGTCTTTATAAATTAATAATTAATTTCAGTAGCCGTGCGCATGGTGCCCAACTGAAAAAGTATGAAAGGAGTATAAGGAATTTTTGAAAAGTTAATTCCTCTCCCTGACCATCAGTCGTTGAGCTCCTTTTCCTGGAGGAGAGCCACTATTGTCAGTTTCTTGTTGCTCTCACCAGAAACAGTCTGTTAACATGAGGTGCATGCATTGTATTATATCTGTAAAACAAATGGTATATGCCATACACAAATGCACTGCACCTTTGTATTTATCGTTGACATATCTCTCCATATTAGTACATAGAGGACAGCCTCTTTATTTTCGTGGAACAACTTTATTGAAAGATAATTCACGTACCATAAAACTTAAAATGTGCAATTCAAAGATGTTTCAGTCTACTCACAGAATTTTGCAACCATCACCAACCACCTAATTTTAGAACATTTTCATCACCCCCAAAAGAAATTCTGTACACTTGAGTAGTTACCTCCATTTCTTCCCACCCCCTCAGCCATAAGCGGCCACTAACCTACTTTCTCTCTATTCTGGGAATTACATATAAATGGAATCATATAATATGATCTTTAGTGACTAGCTTTTTTGATTTACCATAACGTTTTCAAGGATCATCCATGTTGTAACATCTATCAGTACTTCCATTACTTTTTATTGTTGAGTAATATTCTATTAGATTACTATTTTGTTTTATTTATCCGTTCATCAATTAATGGACATTAGATTGTTTCTGCTTTGGGGTAGTACGAATCATGAGGCTAAGAACAATTTATGTGCAAGTTTTTATTTTTGATGCATGTTTTAGCTTCTCTTGTGTATATATCTAGGAGTGGAACTGCTGGGTCATATGGTAACTGTTTAATCTTTCAAGAAACTGCTTCTAGTTTTTCAAATGTTTTTCAAAATGAGTACATCATTTTCCTTTCTTATAAACAGTCTGTGAGGGTTCTAATTTTTGCGTATTTTTGCCATCACTTGTCAGTATCTGTCTTTTTGATTATTGCCATCCTAGTAGGTGTGAATTCGTGGTTCATGGTGGTTTTGATTTTTGTTTTTCCGATGGCTAATGATGAACATCTTTTCTAGGAGTTTTAAACAGTTTTAGCTCTTAACATCTGGGTCTTTGATCTACTGTGAGTTAATTTTTGTGTGTACTGTGAGTTAGGAGTCCTACTTTATTCTTTTGCATGTGGGTATTCATTTATCTCATCACCTCTTGTTTAAAAACGCTATTCTTTCCTTATTGAATGGTCTTGGCACCTTTGTTGAAAAATCACTTGATGGTAATGTGAGTGTTTTTTTCTGGACTCTCAATTCCACACTCTGATTACTGTACCTTTGTAGTAAGTTTTGAAATCAAGAAGCATGAGTCTTCCAGTATTGTTCTTTCTCAATATTGGTTTGGCTCTTCTGGGTCATTGCATTTCCATATGAATTTTAGGAATGGCTTATCAATTTCTGCAAAGAAGCCAACTGGTATTTTGATAGGCGTTGAATTGAATCTGTAGATCAGTTTGGGGCATATTGTCATCTTAACAGAATTAAGTCTTAAATCCATTAACGTGGGATGTGTTTCTGTTTATTTAGATCTTCTTTAATTTCTTTCAGTAATCTTTTTTAGTTTTGATAATATATATTTTGAACTTCTTTTGTTAAATTTATTCCTATGTACAGTTGACCCTTAACACGGGTTTGAACTACTTGGGTCCACTTATATGTGGATTTTTTTTAATAGTATGTACTACAGTACTACACAGTCCACAGATAGTTGACTCTGTGTATATGGAGGAACCACATACACAGAAGGCCAGCTATTAAGTTGTACTTCGATTTTCAGCCGTGCCCCAACCCTCTAATTGTTCAATGTTTAACTGTATTTTATTCTTTCTTTTTCCATGGAAAGCAGAAAAATAATTTATTCTAAAAGATGTCAGAAATAAGAAATTCATCCTGAAAATATACTTTGGTATAATCCTGGTGAGACAAATTTTTCCCTCTGAACGTCTTCTCCTACTGACTGCCCCACTGGAGTCTTATTGCCTTGTAACAGTTTTTAAACATTTTGCTGATTCCCATGTTGTGAGCAGGCAGGAGCCATCTTCAAATCCGCAGGTTCCAAGGAGAGAGTAACATTATTTCTCAGAAGAACAGCAGTTCCTATCTCAGAAGAGTACATAAACGTTTTATGGAGGCAGCATAGTTTAGGTTAAATAGGTACATCATTCATCAAAGTGTAAGAAAGGTGACCAGAAAAAATACTGCACTGTAGAATAAGGCATTCAAATGTGGTGGGAACATTTAAGGCAGTTGATGGCTAAAACGGGTGAGTTAAGGAAGGTGGTCTGGGTATGGAGGTGATTTTGCATCTAGAGGAGTTCTCTTTGTGGCCTCAGTGACTGAGCACTGGCGAGCAGGTCTTCTTCCTCAAGGCCAGTGATGCTTGAGGTACCAGATGGTTTCATTTTTCAACTGTGGTCCAAAGAGAGGGTTGAGTTGGGCCAGAATTGCAGTCAGCCAAAAGAGATAGCAGCAAACGGAACAGGTCACCAACATGGTGATGCTTACTTCCCGGTTGGGACCCTTAGAGACGAACCAGGGCACCAGGAAGCCGACGAAGCCCCAGAACACGCGCATCACGATGAGAGGCACCGCGAGGCTGGTATACGCCACGGTTGCCACCGGAGCTCTGTGTTTTATTCTTTTTGATGCTATTGTGGATGGAATTTTCTGAATTTCATTTGCCTCATTTTTTATAGAAGAGTTATGTTGTATGCATGTGCCATAATCTATCATCATGTTATTAACAAGTCTCCCATTGATGGACGTTTAGGCCCCAATATATTGCTATTTGCAGACATTGTCACTGTGAGTATCAGGTGAATTCCAGTAAGGAGGTGTGCTGAGCTAGAGGATATTCAAATATTGGAATCATCTGTCAAATTAAAAATGAATATACTCTTCCTGTTTATAATTTTACGGCTAAAATTTCCAATGGTGGGCTGTATAAAAAAATGTTCCAAACTCTTTTCAGTTAATTTTATTTACTTATTAAAAGTAATGCTATGCTAGAGGAGGTTCATGTTGCTAAAGTGTTGCTTAGAGCAGCACTGCCCAGTAGAACTTTCTGTGATGATGGAAATGGTCTATTATCTGCACTGTTCAGTACCATAGTCACCAGCTGTATGTGGTCACGGCTGTTTGAGCCCTTAAAATGAGGCTAGAGTGACGGAAGAACTGAATCTTAAATTTTATTCTGTTTAATTTGGCTAGTGGCTATTGTGTCATATAATTATAGTTGCTTTTTGATTTAAATCTTGTGGAGGTGTGCAGAAGCCATGTTCAAAGTGGTACATCTTGCATTATTTCCTGAGTAGCATGAGGCAGTTGTTCTAGTTAAGTTTCATCAACGTACAGGTCTTAGTAAACAATTCTCCTCCCCCCGCCCCCGCCTCGCCCTTTTTTTTTGTAGCAGCAGCTTACCCTGTACCCAGCTGGCTTCAGATTGCCTACAAACAGAGCCTTTTAGATAGAAACACACGGGTCCTTAGTTTGCTAGTTTTTATATGTATATCTCGTCCTAATGTAAAAAGGTAGGCTTATATGAGGTAAAACTTATATATTCTCCAAAATCTGTCTTTGAAATTTATGAATTTATCTTGCTGTGGGTCACTGCTTGCAGATCATGAACCAGGAAGGCTAGAATCTGTTGGTGGTTTGACTAACCTTGTATGTTAGCTCTTAACTAGGCCTTGCTCTTGTCTCTTTAACCCCTCAGTTCTCTTTGGCACTCTCACATGCTTGAAAAGGCATTGTTTACCAGCTGTTTACTCATGACCTCTGTTTCTATTTGCAGCCTAAACCTTTATTTTTTAACTATAGATTCTATATACCAAGCAGTCCACTGTATTTCTACAATGCTGGACATCCCACATGCCCCTCAAACTCTGATGAGCTGAAACAGAAGGAAGCTTTCACTGCAAACCATTCCTCTTCCTCCTGCTGTGTTCTCTCTCCAAATTAATGCTAACACTATCTTACTATCAGAAACCTAGGAGACAGATACCCACCTCCAGCAAATGAATTACTGAGTTCTGAGTTCAGGTTTTCATCATTTCCTCCTTGGACACCTCACTAGTTTCCCTGCTTCTGTCTTTCATCCTTTCTACCCATTCTGTATACCAATTTCATGTTTTTTGCAGAGAGCAACTCTCTGGTCCTAAAATTGTATTTCAGTGGCTCCTACTTGCCTTAAGGATAGAGCCCGAATTCCTCAGAACTGTAGATCATTCCTCTGTCAGCTGACTGCTGCTGAACCTCTTCCCTGTCTCCAGCCACACTAGGCTAGTTTAGGCCTTTGTGCCTCTCATCACCCTGTTCCTGGGCCTTGGCCACCCCCCTCCACCCCCTGTGCCTCATTCTGTTCTGTCTCTAAGATCACTCCCAGCATGTAGATGTTTCTGGCTCAGCCCTCTGCCACCTCCTCCTCTATAACAACACTTGGAGCAGTTATGTTCCCATATTCATGTGTTTACAGGCATTTCTCTAGAGCCCTCTTGCTAGACCATGCATCCCTCAGTGCTGGGCTCCTTTGTACCCCGGTACACGTCACGGTGCATGCTACACGCCAGGGATCCCCAACCCCCGGGCCACGGACCAATATCAGTTGGTGACCTGTTAGGAACCCGGCCGTACAGCAGGAGGTGAGCGGCGGGCGAGTGAAGCCTCATCTGTATTTACAGCTGCTCCCCGTCACTCGCATTACCCGCCTGAGCTCCGCCTCCTGTCAATTCAGTGGTGGCATTAACAGGAGCACGAACCCTACTGTGAACTGCGCATGTGAGGGATCTAGGTTGCGCGCTCCTTATGAGAATCTAATGCCTGATGATCTGAGGTGGAGCTGAGGCGGTGATGCTAGCACTGGGGAGCGGCTGCAAATACAGATTATCATTAGCAGAGAGGTTTGACTGCACAGAGACCATAATAAATCAACTGCTGGCAGACTCGTCTCAAAACCCTATCAGTGAGTGGCAAGTGACAAGCTGCATCTTACGGAGTAGACTGGACATAAGCCACACGCTTCAGGTGTCACTGTCTCCTGTCACCCCCAGGTGGGACCATCTAGTTGCAGGAAAACAAGCTCAGGGCTCCCACTGATTCTGCATTATGGTGAGTTGTATAATCATTTCATTATATAGTACAATGTAATAATAATAGAAGGAAAGTGCACAATAAACGTAATGGACTTGAATCATCCCGAAACCATCCCCCCGACCCCATCCCATGGAAAAATTGTCTTCCACGAAACTGGTCCCTGGTGTCAAAAAGGCTGGGGACCGCTGTTATATGCTATTCTGAGTATTTGTGGAATCAGTGGATGCCATTTTTACACGCTTTTGGGCTCTGGATTAAACTTTTCTGTCTGCCTTTCTCTTCTTCAGTAGTAATAACGTGTACTGCCAGGCCCCACACTGTTTTATGAAATATTAATAATACAGGTGGATGGGAAGTCTATAGCTCCGTCATATATATGTTGTTAGGTGGTCAAGTAGTCAACTCGTTTGTTGTCTGAGGTGTAGTTTAGTTGGGAAGCAGGTGTGATTTACTTACATTTTCACTATGTTCAGTGTTCTAGAAGACAACACAGTCTTAGAATATAAGACCATGTAAAGTGTCTGGCTTGGAATTATGATTGTTTCTGTTAGAATTTGGGGAATAAGGTTTTGTTTTCCTTTCTTTTTTTTTTTTTTTTTTTAACTTGCCTATGCCCCAAAGAGAATTGGCTGTCACATTCTTATTACCCAGCTTCTTAATTCCTCTGATCATTTCAATTATTTAAAAAACCCCAGATTTGGTTGAGGCCAAAATCTGATAATTTAAAGTGAACTACTCTATTACTTATTGAGAACTTGGCAGCTCTATTCATTTTCTATTACTGCACAAATTACCACACACTTAGCAGGTGAAAACAATACCTGTTTATTAGCTCACAGTTCTGTAGGTCAGAAGTTAGGGCTGCACAGGTGGCTGGTTTCTCACTGGACTGAAACCAGGCTGCTGGCCAAGGCTGCAGTTCTCGTTTGGGGATTGGAGTCCTCTTTTAAGATGGCTAGTTATTGGCAGAACTCTTCCTTGCACTGAAGTTCTTGTTATCCTTGTAGCTGTTGGCTGGGGACCACTCTCACTCCTAGAGGCCACCCGTAATTCCTTGCTCTGTGGCCCTAATGGGCAGTTCCTGACATGAATGTTTGCTTTTTTCCAGGCTAGCTCAAGCACGCCCCTGACTTTTTCTGTGACCAGCCAGAGAAAACCCTCACCTGTAAAAAGGCTCATGTGGTTAGGTTAGGCCCACCCAGTGTACCTGCCCTTTTGCTATATAACATAACATAATTACAAGAGTGATATCATATTCACAGGTCTACCCACACTCAGAGGAACAGGGAATTACACAGGGCAAGGGTCATTGGGGCTCATTTTAGAATTCTGCCGACCATAGCAGACACTTCACATTTAGGTTTGATTTATACAAAGTTTAGAAATTCTCTTTTCATTGGAGAGGAATACATGAAATCATTGTGGCTTTTTCCTCCCTAGCTGTGTGACTTTACCGAGTGCTACAGCAGCCAGCCTTTTTAGATGAGCTATTTTGAGAGAAAGTATATACTGATTGATTCTGTCCTTAAGTAGAAATGCCAGATTGCATGTTTCTCAGGCTGACAATTACCACCAAGAGAGGAAGAGTGAGAAGGAGGGTGGGAGGAAGAGAGTGAGTTTTAGATTTAGGCTGTGTCGACATAGGAGGAAAGAAAAAGAAATTTGACTTTATGTTAATGTCCCTAGAATACTACCTGAAGAAATTGGTTTGGGATTCCTTTTCTTTATGTTTTGGTTAAAGATTAACTGAATTAATTTCTTAAATGGTGTCAGTTGCCATTTAAGCTGATAACAAAGGAAAGTACTTCTTTTTCTGCCAAATGTGAAGTTTACTTGTTTTTCTCTGCTGGAATAGAAAAGAAATAGCAGCTGGAAGGAAATCAAAGAACTCCCATCTGGTTGCCATGGCAATTTAGAGCAGATGATGTACGCATTTTGCTGGGGTCGTTCAGTTTTTCCTCACTTTACTAATAGAGCAAATGTACATTAAAAATACAATATGAAGTCGATAAGCATGATAAAATAATCTTAGTATTCTAATATAATATTTAAAGAAAAATATTTTGTGTTTTTTTTTAACCTGCATTTTTATGATAGCCCTATTTGGAGTAATGATTAGAATATTTAGTTATGTTTTATGTAGGGCAAAATAAATATAGTTCTTCATGAAAAATATGAATGACTAGTTGGAATTTTGCTTTCTAAATTTTTTATTCCAGTCACTGAGTTGGTACATTTTCTTATGTATACATACACGTTCTTAAATTACTAGTGCCTTATATAAACTTCAGATGATTAGATAGACTCTCTCTACTTTTTACAGAACTACATGTTGTTTTTCACTGTGAATGTACTAGGCATTTGTAAAAGAGACCATGCATATAGATTGCTTAAATCTAAATGTAGATATTTCTGATTTTTCTTGGAAGCATATACTTTATTAAGGTATAAGGTGGATATTAAAAGGTATTATGTAGTCATATAGTTTTTTGCTTTTTAAAAAACGGCTTTTTGAGGTATAATTCAAATACCATACAACTTAGACATTTAAAGTATGCAGTTCAGTTTTTTTTAGTATATTCACATGGTTGTATAACCATCACCACATTAGAACATTTTCATGCCTCCTGAAGAATCCCCCGTATCTATTAACAGTCAATCTCCATTTCTCTTCTCTCTTCCCCTGCTCCCAACTCTAAGCAACCATTAATACACTCTACAAATTTCCCTATTCTGGACATTTTGATATAAAATGGCATCATTCAACATGTGTTCTTTTCTGACTCGTGTTTTTCATTTAGTGTAATGTTTTCAAGGGTCATCCTTTCTGTAGCATGTATTATCAGTACTTCATTTCTTTTTATCACTGAATAATATTACATTGTAAGGATATACCACATTTTACTTATCCATCTATCAGTTGATGCACATTTGGATTGTTGTTGCGTTTTATCTATTCTGAATAGCACTGCTCTGAACATTTTTACAAAAGATTTTGTGGGGTCAGATGTTTTCGTTTCTCTTGGGTATATACCTAGGAGTGGAATTGCTGGGTTTTATGGTAACTCTAAATTCAACATTTTTCGGAACTACGATATTCCAAAACATCTGCGCTATATTATACTCCTGCTACAACGTATGATGGTTCCAATTTCTTCATTCTTGACAATACTTGTTGTTGCCTGGTGTTTTTTTAATATAACCATCCTGTTGGACGTGAAGTAGTATCTCATTGTGGTTTTGACTTCCCTTTTCCAAATGACTAATGATGCTACACATCTTTTCATGTGCTTATTGGTCATTTGTATATCTTCTTTGGAGAAATGTCTGTTCTACTTCTTTTCTTTATTTTAAAAGTTTGTCTCTATCGTCGTGTTACAAATTTCTTTTTATATTCTAGATACAAGTTTCTTTAAAGCTGTATGATTTATAAATATATTCTTCCATTCTCTGGGTTATCTTTACTTTCTTGATGGTGCCCTTTGAAACACAAACGTTCTTAATTTTGTTCAAGTCCAGTCTTATCTTTTTTCTTCTATTGCTTATGCTTTTAGTATCATATCTAAGAAACATTGCCAAGCCTAAGGTAATCGAGATTTACTCATATTTTTTTCCTGCAAGCTATTTTTAAAAAATATTTTTATTTATTTATTTGGCTGCACTGGGTCTTAGTCGTGTCACACGGGATCTTTTAGTTGCGGCATGTGGGATCTTTTAGTTGCGACATGCATGCGGGATCTAGTTCCCTGACCAGGGATTGAACCTGGGCCCCTGCCTTGGGAGGGTGAAGTCTTAAGCACTGGACCACCAAGGGAAGTCCCAAGTTATTAATTTTGAGTTAATATTTATGTATTTGTGTGAGGTAGGGTTACAACATTTTTTTGTATGCAGATAGCCATTTGTCCCAGTACCATTTGTTGAAAGACTATTCTTTCACCATTTAGTAGTGTTGGCACTGTTGTTGAAAATATTTATGAGTTTTTTCCCCCCACAGCTTATGTGCTTCTAGTAATTCTTTTTTTTTTTTTTTTTTTTTTCTGGCCATGCCGCATGGCTTGCAGGATCTTAGTTCCCTGACCAGGGATTGAACCCAGGCCACAGCAGTGACAGCGCCGAGTCCTAACCACTGGACCGCCAGGGAACTCCCTATTAATTCTTATATGTAATAATTTTTTGGTTTGTTTTTTGAAATAACTTCTTGATGGTTTTCAATAGGATTAATGAAAGTTGTCTTTTTTTTTTTTAATCGTTTGACGTATTTCATGAGTATACACTTGGTAAGATCACCTCTTGATCTTTTAAACAGTTGAGATTTAACCAGGCTTTGAGGTGCCGTAGAAGCCACCAGAGACCACTTTGAAGAAGCCAGCCTTAAAGACAGTGTGGCATCATTCTCTCTTACGTACATCTGACCTAAGACAAATTTACTGTGTTTTTCCTGTGCAGTAGGCAGTAACAAGGCTGGATGGGATGAAAAAGAGTCAGTGACTGGACTGTAACATTTGGTAGTTACAGTGTACTTATCTTACTGTGATGATCTGGGTAATTTGAGAGTTGGTGATAATTGGTGTGAAGCAGGTTACTGGGAGAAACCTCAGAAAAAAATATTCACTGATGTAACCAGGAATCTCTGCCAGGACACTCCTCTGCTATTGTTGAATCTGAGGGTCTAGAGTGGTGCCATCTAATAGAAATGTAATGTGAGCCTCATTTGTAATTTAAAGTGTTCTAGTAGCCACATTTAAAAAAAAAGTAAAAAGCATATGAATTTAATTTTAATAATTTATTATATCCAAAACATTATTATTTTAACATGTAATAAATATAAAATTATTAATAAAATATTTTACATTTTTTATACTAAATCTTGGAAATTCAGTACATATTTTACACTTAGAACACATCTCAGTAAGGACTAGGCACATTTTAAGTGCTCAGCACCCACGTGGGGCCAGAGGACAGCAGAGTTCTAGATGTTTTGATGTGATAGCCAGTCAAGATATTACACCAACATTACTCAACCTCCTCTGTATTTCAAGGTACCCTGACTCATCCCTTTAACTTGATAGAACTGGCTTTGGGGGAACTATCTGCCTGCCTGTTCAGCATGGCCCTCCCTGACACCAGAGGGTCTGAGAATTTTGTTAAGCAAGTGACGTGGCAGCTCACCAAGAGACACACATTATGATAAAGATACCCGAGCCTCTCAAACTAGAGAAAATGGGCATGTGAAAATTAGAATCTCTTCTCCCTTATCATAGATGCAGTCTATTCCATTGAGGTAAAGGTATATGTAGCAAATGCCACCGATGAAGTGGTGCTCACATGGGCATCATTTTGCCACCACTGCCCACCCCCCCCCCCCAACCCCGATTTGTCAGTGTCTGGGCATAGGTTTTTTTTTTTTGGTGATGATTAAAAAATTTTTTATTGGAGTATAGTTGATTTACAATGTTGTGTTAGTTTCAGGTGTACAGCAAAGTGAATCAGTTATACATATACATATATCCAGTGTTGGTTTTTTTAAAGATTCTTGTCCCATGTAGGCCATTACAGAGTATTGAGTAGAGTTCCCTGTGCTATACAGCAGGTCCTTATTAGTTATCTATTTTATATATAGCAGTACGTATATTGTCAATCCCAATCTCCCGATTTATCCCCCACCCCGTTCATCCCCTGGTAACCATAAGTTTTCTACATTTGTGAGTCTACTACTATTTTGTAAATAAGTTCATTTGTACCCTTTTTTTTTTTAGATTCCACATATAAACGATATCATATATTTGTCTTTCTCTGTCTGACTTACTTCACTTAGTATGATAATCTCTAGGTCCACCCATGTTGCTGGCATTAATTCATTCTTTTTTATGGCTGAGTAATATTCCATTGTATATATGTACCACATCTTCTTTATCCATTCCTCTGTTGATGGACATTTAGGTTGCTTTGTCTCTGGACATGTCTATGATGATCACAACTGACATGTAGTGGCTGGAGGCCAGGCTGACAGCGTTCTACAACATACGAAACAACACCCACAGCCATGAGTTTCCTGGCCCAAGTATCAGTGGTGTCGAGCGTAGCAGCGCCCTGCACCAGTGGAACAAGATCTTCCAGTCCTTCCCTTTTCATTAGTTGTTACGTAGTCTCCACAGGGAATATGTGTTGTTGTTTTTTTGAGTTTTTTTTTTTTTTTTTTTTAATTTAGAGAATCTCTTCATTTTTTCATATAAAATTTCTTAGGAAGATATAGTCAACTTGAAAGTATTTGTGGTTGAGCAAATTTGTCAAATAGATAGATTCCACCCCCAGGAATGGGTCATGTAAATCTTTTCTCTAACCTCTTCCCTTTGGGGAAGTGTTGAAACTGGTGCAGTTCCTCTCCTACCTCCCCTTCCTCAGACCTCTTTTCCCTAGGACCATTTTACTTTCAGTAAAGGCATGTCTATTAAAAAGAAAATGAGCATTTGCAAGGCTGCCAGAAAGATGACTGCACTTCCGTAAGGTCTCTTGGGATTTTTTTGGAGGTCCTGGCAGTGATGTTGGTGTTTGGTTGTGATGACTCCCTTTCAGTACTCCATCATGAGGCATGGTTAATTCAGAATGTTATCACCACCACTGTCCTAATGTCTGTTACCTAGGGAGCTGTAACTTTGAGTCTCCATAAATTCTAGCTAGTAGAAATCAGTACAAGTCATTTTCAGATTATAAACATTCTTTAGTTGTCCTGCCAAAGGTAATCATACTTGCCAGTGTTGACCTGTAAGGTTACCTGTGGGGTGTGATCCCCACCCCATCCTCATGACTGCTGGTGTTTCTACTGCCTTCCTTCGTTTGCTGTGGCACTTTGAGTTTTTGGTGGCAACCCACATAAATGAGCTGTAACTACCTTAGGCTGAAGGCAGTGTGCTAAAGGCTATTTGGGGGCTCCTAGATTTGGCAAGAATTTAGAGGTTCAGCTTAGAAAGGGGCAGCTCCTCTGGCCCTGCCTCTTACTAGCAGCTAGGATAGTTTGCACCCTGTGATGGCTGACCTTCTCAAGCAAGGTTCCAGGGCTCTGTGCCCTAGGCTGTACCACAGCGAGGAGAGAGGACTGGAGCCAGCCTTTCATTGTGCAGGGAGTAGCAGTGTTCCAAAACATGCTTTTATTAGAAAGGGAACATCAGTACTGGGCAGGCCAAAAAAAATGGCCGTTATCTACCACATCAGTGGCTGAGGTTCCCCTTGCTCCCCAGACTAGGGGCCCTCTGTTCATCCCACTGAAACTGCCTCTGGGGAACAGTCCATCAGCCGAACCCCCTTGCGCCTACCACTCGGTATCTTTTCCCTCCCCACTTTTTATCTGTAGAGCTATGGCCAGCTCAGGGAGAGCGGTGGTGGTCCTGTTGTTAGGGCAGCTTGCAGCTCAAGAGGGGTTCTGCATCCAGTTGAGACTTTTGGTTCAAGATTCCCCATTGGGATATGGCTAGAAGGAGCAGTTAAATTTTATAAGTGAAAGCTTGATTTTATAGAATTGCATTATGAATGCTTTACTTCTAAGCAAATGTATTTAATATGTCCTGAGTTATTCTAGATATCTGAAGGGTTTACATCTGTAACCTCTTAAGTTGTTTATTTGTTTTTAGTATTATAGGTTTTCCTATCTTTTGTAAAAGAGTATACTAAACATTTAGCCTTTTTGTAACAATTAGAAATAACCTTTGGAAGTCTTGCATTGATGTGTGGATTGTATTTGTATTTGACTGCAGTGGGTGTTTTCTTTGTTTAAGTTCCAGTTTGGGACAGCGTTCTTGTCTTGCTAAGCAAGGTGTACATTACAGTATACATTAGTTGGCTTCTATGAGTTATCCAGGAAACCTAACCACATTCCTACTGTTTCTATGGGGAAAGGAATTCTGATTTTAAAATGATGGAAAATAAGCCCTTTTTTTTAAAGTCCAGGGTTGCTTTCCTCTGTCTTTTTCTAATCTCTGGGGGATGTGTTCTAACTACTAAGGCTGTGTATCGTGGGGAGATAACTCTTATTTCACTTACAATTCATAATATTATCAAGACTTAAGAAATAATGACACTTGGAGTGAAAATGGGCCTGCAGCAATATTCCTTGGTTAATAAGGGTAGTCACCCCCCCACCCCGCCCCCCACTTGTGTTTTGAAACATTACTTGAATTCAGCTAAAGTGGATGAAGTAACATTAATCAGCATCTCTTCTTAGTGTGTGACAAGTTTTATTTTTTCCCACATTAAGAAACTCTCAAGTGTATTCATAATGCAGGATTTACTTCTGAGTAAACAGAAATTGTCCTTCCTCTGTTTCAGGCCGGAGCCTCAACAGAAAGCTCCCTTGGTTCCTCCACCCCCGCCCCCTCCACCGCCACCGCCTCTGGCAGACCCTGCGCCCCCGGAGCCAGAGGAGGAGATCCTGGGGTCAGACGATGAGGAGCAGGAGGACCCCGCAGACTACTGCAAAGGTGACGCGCCTGCCCTCCCCACCGGGAGAGGACGAGGGGGGTTAATGACGCAGACTCCTTGGTCTTTATTAAATTAGCCGCTTGGTGTCCATATCGTTAAAAATTTTTAGATCATTAAGTGTAGAATGCTACCTGAAAATATAAGAGATATCAGAAGGAAAATTTGTAAGAGAAGGAAAATAAATACATGTGTGCGTACATATGCTGGGTACTTTCAAGAGGATTTAAATCTGGCTGGTAGAATTAAAAAGATGGTATAAAGCAGGACTATTAAAGATAAAAACATAGTAAACCATCTGCGAAGAGCACAGAAAGTAGAGGGTACGAAGCC
Organism: Eschrichtius robustus; assembly: GCF_028021215.1. NCBI lineage: Eukaryota > Metazoa > Chordata > Mammalia > Artiodactyla > Eschrichtiidae > Eschrichtius > Eschrichtius robustus. The sequence goes on from NC_090831.1 coordinate 19,051,840, forward strand.
CCTACGGGAGGAGCCAATTAAACTGCTTGCTGTTCACTACATTGGATTTGAGCTTCTTGGCTGCTAAGACTAATAAGGAACTGTTCCTTTCTCTGCTCAGCATTGAGTTACATAGTATTTGTTGTCTGTGGAAAGAAAGTCTGTCCATTTGTTTCCTGGTGTTGTACTCAACGAAAAAGACAGTTTGTGGGTTCTGCCATTGTGACGTAGTGGATTATGTTTTCAGCTATGATTTCACGGGATACATAGAAATTATTCAAGTGGAGCATTCGTGTATTGACGTTTCGTAAAGACCAAGAGCATATAGCTAAACTCCTAAAAGGCAAGCGTGTTGTGTGATGAGTATTGAAAACAGTTTGATCCAGACCCCATACTCGGTGTAGACTGGATCCCAAGAATCTAGGAGAAAGGAAAGGCAGTCCATTTGCTGCCTCTGCTTACTCACTTGGACTTTAATTCCCTCTAGTAGAAAATTATCACAATCTGAATTCTTAGCTTCTGAACAGTTGATGAGACATTTATCTGCTACAAATTAAGGAAAATGTAAATCAGATTCTATACGGCTTAAGAATAGATGGCAGGAGATGCACACATGTTCAGGCCATAAAGTATTAATGACTCTTTGGCTCTGTTGTATCTTAGTATCAATTTATCTAGTGATTGCAGGCCCTTTGTGTGTTGGTTAAGGAACAATGTACTTTTTAGTTACGAGTAAGCAAAAGTTAACATTCTGCTCTGAAAAGTTTAAGAATCACGCTCTAACGTGATTTTTCCATAGGTGTAGATTTCTACACATAGAATCATGTTTTCCTTAGAAAATGGAATGTTGATCTTTAGCATTTGTTTGAGTAGTGATTATGACCCCAAAGGTAAAGATCTATGGCTTTTAATATGGAAAAGAAGATGTTTTCCATCCTCCCTCTTAATCTGCATTTCTTCCTTTGAAAATGAAGTTATTTGAAGAGGAAATGCGGACAACTGTCTTGATTTTGCTGCTTAGGCCAAAACATTAGGTTGGTGTGAAGGAACTGTTCTCTTCAGGTCATAGGCTCCCCACTGCTGGAATGAGAATATTTGCCTCACACCTGGCTCTTTTGTGGTATAGACCATAACAGGTGTTTAAGATAACTGACAAATGCTTTCAAGGAGCCCATGGAGTTGATTGGGAATGTCTGGGAAAAGAAACACCCCCACCCCCCCCCCCCCAATAGAATAGATAACTTTCCCACTGGAAAGGGTTGAATTTAAGTTACCAACACGATGCTTTATCACCCCTGAGTACTTTAGTGTGTTTTGCCTACAATCAAGTACGTTCTCCTATGTTAACCACAATACAACTATCAAGATCAGGAAGTTAATGTTGATATACTTCTACCATTCAGTCCTCAGACTCCATTCAGGTTTTGCCAGTTGCCCAGTATTGTTATTTTTGTGAAACCGATCCATTGAAGAACCACATTGCATTTTGTTTTCTTCTTCCCTTAGTCTGGAACAGTTCCTTAGTCTTTTCTGGGCTTTTATGGCTTTGACATTTTTGAAGATGTAGGCCAATTATTTTGTATAATGTTTTCTCAATTTGGAATGCCAAAATAGTGTTGTTCTCTGAGAAGTGTTCTTCTCATTGAATCCTATCAGATGGTACACGGTTTTGATTTATACCAGTACAGTTGATGTCAATCACTTGTTCAGGTTGGTGTCTGCCAGATAGCTCTACTGTAAAGTTACTTTTTACCCCCTGGTAATTAATAAACATTTTGTTGAGAGTTACTTTGAACCTTTGTAAATACTCTTTTTTCAAGAAATTTACTTCCTTCTTCCTCTTCTTTCTTTCTCTCCCTCCCTCTGTTCTACCTAACCCTCCCTCCCATCCATCTGTCTGTGTATCTCAGATGTACTCATTCATAGATTTCCTTTTTACTCAGTGGGTTATAATCATTTACTCTCCTTATTTGTTTTGATGCTTAGATTTTCCCAACCCGGCCATTAGGCGCCCCTTCAGGTTGATTCTCTGTCCTTTTGAAAAGTTCATATCATTCTTTTTTGTTCTACACATTATTTTTTCACAGTATATATTAGAAGTCACTCTGTATCAGTACGTATAAAGCTGTGTCATTTGTTTTATTTATTATTATTTTTTTAGTTTAGCATAAATGTAAACCCTTATTTTTTAACTTAATTAAAATTTTTTTTTACAATTTTAAAGGTTACTTTCCATTTACAGTTATTACAAAATATTGGCTATATTCCCCATGTTGTGTACAGTACATCCTCGAGCCTGTCTTACACCCAGTAGTTTATACCTCCCACTCCTCCACCCCTGTATTGCCCTTACCCCCCTCCCCACTGGTGGTAACCATTAGTTTGTTCTCTATATCTGTGAGTCCGCTTCTTTTTTGTTCACTAGTTTGTTTAGTTTGTTGTAATTTTTAGATTCCTCATATAAGTGATATCATACAGTATTTCTCTTTCTCTGACTTATTTCACTTAGCACAGTGCCCTACAAGTCCATCCATGTTGCTGCAAATTTGATTCTTTTTAATGGCTGAGTAGTATTCCGCTGTGTGTGTGTGTGTGTGTGTGTGTGTGTGTGTGTGTGTGTGTACACACCTTGTCTTCTTTATCCATTCTTCTGTTGATGGGAAAAGTCCCTATCATTCTTTTTTTTTTTTTTTTTTTTTATTTATTTATTTTTGGCTGCGTTGGGTCTTTGTTGCTGTGCACGGGCTTTCTCTAGTTGTGGTGAGCAGGGGCTACTCTTCGTTGTGGTGCGTGGGCTTCTCGTTGCAGTGGCTTCTATTGTTGTGGAGCACGGGCTCTAGGCACGCAGGCTTCAGTAGTTGTGGCACATGGGCTCAGTAGTTGTGGCTCACAGGCTCTAGAGCACAGGCTCAGTAGTTGTGGCATACGGATGGCTTAGTTGCTCCACAGCATGTGGGATCTTCCCAGATCAGGGCTCGAACCTGTGTCCCCTGCATTGGCAGGCGGATTCTAAACCACTGCGCCACCAGGGAAGTCCCCCTATCATTCTTTAAATCCTTTCTTACTTTCAAATAAGATGTTCCTCATATACACTATTGATACTATGTATAAAATAGATTACTAACGAGAACATGCTGTATAGCAGCAGTCCCCAACCTTTTTGGCACCAGGGACCAGTTTAATTGAAGATAATTTTTCCACGGACCGGGGGTGGGGTGGGGGGGATGGTTCAGCGGTAATGCGAGTGATGGGGAGCGGCAGATGAAGCTTAGCTTGCCCGCGCACCACTCACCTCCTGCTGTGCGGCCCAGTTCCTAACAGGCTGTGGACCGGTACCAGTCGGCGGCTTAGGGGTTGGGGACCCCTGCTGTATAGCACAGGGAACTCTACTTAATGCACTGTGGTGACCTAAATGGGAAGGAAATCCAAAAAAGAGGGGATATATGCATAGCTGATTCATTTTGCTGTATAGTAGAAACTAACACAACATTGCATAGCAACTGTACTCCAATAAAAATTAATCAAAAATAAAAAATAAAAAAAAGATGTTCCCAGTTCATCTTGTATTATCTGTATGCCAGCCCTGGAATCAGCTCTCTCCACAAAGAGCCCTGGTTTCTTTTAAAGAAGAACAGTATTTAGAAAACAAGATCTGGGCATTAGATGAGATCATTACTATTGGGGTGTCACTGCTTCTAGGTGTCTTAGCACAGAGCTAAGGACACACACACTTCCTTTATGTATATATTTCTGTTTTTATTTATGCATATAATAAAATCCGTGAGTTTAATATATCTCATTTCCACTGTAATGCCGGGGGATTCAGCTCAGTTTTATCCTTACCATATCTATAGTTTCTTTCTTTGGCAGTAAGAGACTAGGCTGTCATTATCCTCATTATGTTTACTGACTAGATTAATTTCCTTGTATGTCACTGACGTTTTGGACATGTCTCCCCTCTCCTCAACACCTAGCCTGTCCTTAGACGTCCTTTGTTGCTTGGCGCTACCTAAGGGCTGTGGAGTGAGTTCAGGAAGAGGGAAGAGGAGGGATGCCTTTCACAGTCTAAGGGTATGTTTTGCTTAGTCTGTGGAGGTGGCTTGTCTCTTGTTCTGTCACTTCACGTCTCCGCTTGTTTCCTTTGACTTCATTCTTGGAGAACCTCTGCCTCACCAGCCAGTTCTTAATAGTCCTGAAATAAAATAAAACATCAACAGAAACAAAATATACCACATCTTTTCTCTCTCTCTTTACAAAAGACATTTTTGTTCATCATAGGAGTTATAGGTATTTTGGGGGTCGGAGTGTGGAAGGTCACCTGGAATCCCATCACCTACCTTTAGCTGCAATGAGCATTTGGGTTCCTGCAATTCTGAATCATTCATGATGAACCAAATTGTATCTTAACTTTTTACCTTCTTTTTACCTCTTTACCTTTTCAAGTGTTTCCTTATTCAAAGCTTGTGAAACTTAACTCCTTTTTAACAAAAAGGCCACTATTTAAAGTTCTGATATTGCTAATGCATTATTCTTTGCTCCTTTCTATTGTACTTGGCAGTCTCTGCGGCCTGGGAGTCTTCTTTTCCTTTCTTCACAGCTAGCGTGTTCCTACCCACGAGTCCAGGGGGGGAATATGGACTTTGGAGTCTGAAAGAGCTGGGTTCAAAATCTGGCCCTGTTGCTTTCCATTTCTGTATCTTCAGACAAGTTACCTTTGCTCTAGGCTTTATTAGTTTCTTCATCTATAATATCATCTCTCCGTATAATAGAATATATAACAGCACCTATCACTGATGATTTTTTGAGGAATAAAATGAGACACGTATGTGAAGCAGGGCATACTGCCTGATACATAGAAGATTCTTAAGAAATCCGAATTTTATTTTCCTTAGTTCTGTTTTTGTTCCATCATTCTCTTCTCGGGTGTGTCCCCGTCTGTACTTTCGTGCTGACCCCCTTAGCGGTCTTAACTGCCTCGCTTGTGGTACGCGTGTTTCTCTGGCCTCTGCAGACAGAGTGGTCAGCACTGCTTCTCTCTCTCCTTGTTTTTCTGTGTTACCTCTGGTCAGTTGTCTGGGGCAGGAACTGTAGCAGCAGGCTCTGTGGTTTATTCCGACTTTTTCTTCCAAGCCCAGAGTATAAACAAGGGTCAGGCACAGGGTCAGCCTGTAAGCAAACAGTTCTGGGAGGCCCCTGTGTAATATTGTACTTGCTTGCTTTTTTAAGCTGAAAGCCTCTTCATCAGGGCAAAACCTCCTCCTCTGGGGAGATTTTAGTCTAATGTGGGTTTTCAGAGTGTGACCTGTACCACCTGCATCAGAACGTTTCTAGGCTGGACTCTTAAGTCTTGAATTGGAATCCTTGGGAGTAGGACCCGGCCTCCAAGTATTTAACAGGTTCATCCAGGGATTTTTCTGCACATTGAAGCTAAGGATGGCTCACCTGAGGCATGTACCATTCCTCTAAAACTCCAAATCTGTGACTAAGAGAAGTGACCCTTGCCTTCACTTCACACTGTGTGACTGATTTGCTCTGTAAGGGGAATTACTGCTTTGAACTACCTGTGTTCTAAAATTTCCCCAGAATGCTCAGCACGTATTTACTCCAAGGACGAGTAAATGGTGAAAGTAGGAACATCGCTTTGGTGTATCATGCTTGCCTGCACTGACTGACTCCTTGGAGATCCTGTTTTGTGGCTCTCCTAAATCATTTTTAGGTAAGTTGGCACCCTGTATACGGTTTATCACTTGCATCGTTTTTGGAGACATCGATTTCAACATAGTTGTGGTCTGACTTGGTACTGAAACGTGTCATTTCCTTATGCCTTCTTTGAATCCCTATCACATCTTATTTAGGCCTCTTCCTTTATCATCCACAGTAGTCTCCACTCCCCACCCCCGTAGCACTCATCATGATGTGTGATTATACATTTATTTTTGTGTTTGTTTCTGAGCTCCTTCTCCTCAGTCTGAAAGATTTCCTGTGGTCAAGGGCTGTATGTTTTGTTAATCCCACTGCATTTGAACCATCTACTGTGCAGTAAGTATTTCTGGTTGGGTGAAGAAATTGTCTCTGGTGTTAAGCTTCAACTAAGGGCAGGACAGCACTGGTGTTACCTGTGTATCTGAGAAGGCGTGTCAGGGTGAGGAGGTTGACATGCCATGAAGGACACACAAATCAGAGTACAGACCCTTCATTTCTGCTTTAAATTTTCTTAAAATCATCCACAGTGCCCCCGAGCTCTTCTGTGGGAATTTGGGAATATCTTCTTCAAAACATAGGGTAAACAATATGAATGCTTGCACACTAGAAAAATGTCAAATGGCTTCCTTATACACAAATTGCCTTTACCCATGTGTGTTCACTTTCCATTTGTGAAAAGTTTACACAGGTTGAATTTTACTAAGTCTCAGAATTTAATGTTGGTGGTTTAATTTCTTATTGGTCTTCTTTCTCTGCCCAGAATCTATGACTTATGACTATTTTATAGCTTCAGGTTTTTTGTTTGTTTTTTTGTTAAGAAGAAAAAGCAATATACATTACATGAAGTTGCCTTAGAAATGGTGTCATGTAGCTCAAATATTTTATGAAAATGTAGTCTTTTTAATTTTTTTTTTTTTTTACAGTAGGTCCCTGTTGGTTGTCTGTTTTATTTTATTAATTAATTGATTAATTTATTTATTTAAGGTTTTTTTTTTTTTTTGATGTGGACCATTTTTAAAGTCTTTACTGAATTTGTTACAATATTGCTTCTGCTTTATGTTTTGGTTTTTTGGCCCCGAGGCATGTGGGATCTTAGCTCCCTGACCAGGGATTGAACTTGCATCCCCTGCATTGGAAGGCGAAGTGTTAACCACTGGACTGCCTGGGAAGTCCCTGGTTGTCTATTTTAAATATAGCAGTGTGTATGTGACAATCCCAAACTCCCAATCTATCCCCACCGCCCCCCTTCTCCCCTGGTAACCATAAGTTCATTTTCTAAGTCTGTGAGTCTGTTTCTGTTTTGAAAATAAGTTCATTTGCATCTTTTTTTTTTTTTAGATTCCACATACAAGCGACATCATTTATTTGTCTTTCTCTGTCTGACTTACATCACTTAGTACGATAATCTCCAGGTCCATCCAGAAATGTGGTCTTTAGTTTCTGTTCTTTTTGAGATAAGTAAAAGATAACCTTTATTCATTCACAGTTCTTTTCCTTAAAACCACTAATTCTGCATGAATACTTAATTCACCACGGTTGTATGCATTTTTAAAAATTAGTAGGCTGAATCTGGCTTACTTGAAGCCTTGAGAAGAGACTCTGCTTAACTATATGAAGACGGTAATATGCCCTTGAATTTATTACATGAGGCTTCATTGCATTCCTTTCGTGGAGACTGAGGCAATTCCAACACCTGTCAGGCCCCTTGCTGTGAATCACTACTGACATGGGTATTTATTGATCACTAAGCTTTAGTTAGCCTAACAATTGAATTCTTTGAGGCTTTCCTATTTGTAAAGTGTTGTGTTTTACTACAGGGGTTGTAAAGATAAATGAGAAACAATCTGTATTTTCTAGGAGTTCATGGCCTTATAGACTTTGCCAGTAGAATATAAGCTCCTTCACAGCAGAGCCTTGCCTGTCTTGTTGCTTCCTGCTCCTCACTAGAACCAAGATAGAACAATCTGGCCTGTTGACTATGGAATGAATGAATGAATGGACTAGATTAAGAAGCTACTTAAGCGCCTTTCTTCACCTTTTTTGTATGGTTAACTAATTATAAGAGGAGAAAAAGGAAAATTGGTGAGGATATGAAGGGAATGAAGTTGTATTTGGTTAGAGGTAAAAGAAGAGACTTTATAGAAAATGTAAAGGGGGCCTTGCCAGTTAAAAAGAATTGGACTTTACTGATGGGGGTGGGCATTTCTCTGGCCAAATCCTGGAGCCTGGGAGAGGTGTCTCTGAGAAGCTTTTGTTTTCCTACCAAATGGGCAACCTATAGATTAGGTTGAAGAGTAATTTGGCAGCATCATGTAGAGGATAAATATGAGGATGAGAAATTTATACGTGAGGTAAATTAAAACATCATCTAGAAATACGTTTTTTTAAAAACCTGAAGGAAGGCAGAATAGAAAAAGAACCCTTGGGAGTTCCCTGGCGTTCTAGTGGGTACGATTTGGCGCTTTCACTGCCGAGGGTGCAGGTTCAATCCCTGGTCAGGGAACTGAGATCCCACAAGATTACACAGGTTGAATTTTACTAAGTCTCAAAATTTAATGTTGGCCATTAAAAGGCAAAAGAACCTTTGTGGTATGATCAGCTCTCTTTTTAAAATTGTATTTAGGGTGAAAGAGCTATACCAAAGTGTCAGCAGTAAGGTGTGAAGTTGGTGTGGAGGTTTCTTCTTTTCTGTATACTTTTATGTCTAGTTGTTGTAGCACCATTTGTTGAAAAGACACTTCTTTCCCTATGGAATTGCCTGGTGCCTTTGTAAATAAATTCACTGTATGTATTAGGGTCTATTTATGGACTCTTTTCTGTTCCATTCCACTTTTGGTCTGTTGGTGCTCTTATTCCACACTGCCTTGATTTGTGTAGCTTTATATAGTAAGTCTTGAACTGGGTAGTGGATGCCCTCCAACTTTGTGCTTCTCTTCCAGAATGGGTTTTGACTTGTCTAGTTCCTTTGTATTTATGTATAGTGTCAGCCTCAGCTTATAAATACAAATATTTTAGACATGTGTTTAGTAGTATTGATCTTCTCATCCATTGTAGAGGAGCAAAATTTGCCATCCCTGAAGTCTCTTTGGCATGTGGATTATTTCCAGCTGAAAAGGCCCAAAAGACTCAGGAAGAAACTTTGACTTTCCCCCAAATGCCTAAAAGAACTTAGATAGAGGGCATGTTCCCTGACAGGAATAGAACTGTCATCAGAGGTGTCTGCAAAGAGTGTGGGCTAGGTGTCATGGGGGAGTCAGCAGAGCCTAGAAATCAGAGTCCGCTCTGTGGCTCTGTGTCTGTGTCACAGCCATTTACCAAGTATTTGCTTTTCCATCTCCATGTGAATGGCCTTCCTTCCCTTTGAAGTCCCAAATCACTACCCACAACATCCTGAAGATGGTATTTAAGATGAGGGCTTTGGTCGTTTTGGAGAGTTACTCAGTTTTCCTGGGCCTCTCCTGTATATACACGTCATTAAACTGTTGTTTGATTTTCTCCTTTTAACCTGTCAATTTAATTCTTAGACCAGCTAGAACAACCTAGAAAGGTAGAGGAAATTTCTTCCTCCCAGACACCACTAACATCTCTGTGTCCATTTATTACCAAATTGGTCAGCTGGACTCACGCCAGGGTTCTAGCCCAGGCTGAGACCCCTGGTCTTGTCCAGAGAGGTTCTTTTTCCATCAGTTTCATGCAGCTGTAATGAAACCCTTGCTGAGACTGGAACAGCACACACTTTATTCAATGGCCAAAGAAAGGAGAAGCAGGAACTTAGTTCACAAATTAACTTCTCAAGCCAATCCGGGTGGAGACACCAAATCTATAGGCGGGTTGAGGTAAAATGGAGGGATTTGGATAGAGTGAGAGGAATATTCATGAGTTTATCAGAGAGCAGGAGTGTGGTTTGGACCTGGAACTGATGCAGCTCTCCTCTTCAGTCCTTGTTTGGGCTTTTCTGGTTGTTGTCGTGGCAGTCATAACTGTCAAGGCACTGAGGGGTGTGTCATTTAGCATGCTAATGTATTACACTGAGTGTATAATGAGGCTTATGGTCTGCTGGAAGTCAGATCTTCCGCCATCTTGGGCCTTGTTGGTTCTAACCAGTTCTTGTTTTTTTTTTCTGTTTGCAGCTTCCCCCTGAAACTTAGAAAAGAGTAATTGGTTTCTAGAAAAAGATTTTTAAAAAGAAAAAAAAAAAAAGAGTAATTGGTTTCTATTTGAGGGAGGGGCTGGGGTATGATTCTGGGGCCACAGCCTTGGTAACACATTTATTTAGGCCTTTAATTTCTCTCAGCAATGTTTTATGTTTTTTTAGTGTGGAGGTCTTGCGCATATTTAAATTTTTTCCTCTCTTTTGTTTTTGTTTTTTGATGATATGTAGAAATATAATTAATTCATTGACCATGTGTCCTGTAACTGTGCTAAATTTGTTTGCTAATTCTATTTGTGTGTGTGTGTTCTGTGTAGATTTTTTGGATTTTCTGCACAAGCATTTATCATTTAACTGAAAATAGTTTTCTTTTCCTTAGCATTCTTTAAGTTTCTTTCTTGCTTCATTGCTCCATGCACAAGATTGAATAAAAGTGGTAGGAGAGGACATCCTTGTCTTGTTTCTGATCTTACAGCAAATGTGTGGATTTTTAAAAAGATCTATTTCTTAGGTTGTGATGGATCCCATAGACTTAAAAATAAAACGAAAAGCATAAGGCTTACAAAAAGAAAAAAAGTAGAAGTCTTCACAGCCTTGGAGTAGGGGAAGATTTTGTAGAGAGAATACAAGAGGTATTAAGGTTAAAAAAATTAAAAATTGGATTTCATCCAAATAAAAAGTCCTTTGCTGATAGAGAGACGTTTAAAAAAATGAAATGACCAGCTTCAGAGTAGGAGAAAATAATTGCAATATATATAGTTGGCAAAGAACATGAATCGGAGACTACATCAGGAAACTGAGATTTTGGAGAAATGTTCTTTGTATTAATTAGGGCATATACATTTGTCAAATATTAGGGAATTGTATATCTAGACTGCAGGATTTCTCTCTCTCTCTTTTTTTTAACTTTGTCTTTTATTTGTTTTCTGCATTGAGCATATATTTCTTTGTAGATAGGAAAAAATGTTTAAAGAACAACTTAGCAGTGAGGAACCATTGCAGGTTTTGAACAGGGAAGTGCTGTTCTTAAGGAAGAATAATTTGAAATCTTAAATGACTGGAGTTGGAGAGAGAGAATATGTATATAAGGAGAAGACAAAAGCAAACAACATCACAGAGATAGCATCTTTATCATTTGATAAAGCATGGCACGTAGAGGACAACAGTGAGAAAAATTTCAAGTCTTCAGTTCTGGGGTGAGTGGAAGAAGAATAGTACTTCCTGGGCATCATGAAAAAAAATAAGGACTCTGAATTTTGAAACTGCTTGTCTTTTCTTCTTAGTTTCAGATATCATTTGGCTGTTCAAAAGCCCAGAGCCAAATGTGCAGTCCATCTCTAACAACTGAACAGGGATTTACAGCATGCATTCTGTGTCCTAACTTCACTGCAGCATTATTCTATTTTATTTTTTCTGGGCTATTTTTTCTTCACCCCAGTTTCCTTCTGATTTTATATCTTGTATTGTGGTTTTATAAACTGCCTCAATTCTTTATTGAAAAGAAGTGGATTTGGTACTATTAACAGGAACAGTGAAATGGCAGTTGGTCTGGGGAAATATGGATGAGTTTGACTTTATTCATTTGAATTTAACGAAACTGGTGGAGAAATCAAGAAGGCAGCTGGAGATACGAATCTGGGGCTCAGAAGAGCGGGCAAGCAGCCGGTGTAGTAAAGAATTTAACATTGCTGAAAGAGAAGTCTGGCTTTTGCCCTGAACTCCTAGGTGATAGTCTCTAAGCCCTTGGAATGTCTGCCTGGTTAGTATCTTCTTTACCTGGGCCTCGGGCCACACACAGTGATCTCACAGTGATGGGTACTGGGTGAGGGCTTTCGGCACTTGTGAACCCTGAGGTTTGCCATGTTGCCAGTCAACCACGTCTACATAACGGAGCCCTAATGAAAACTCTGGGCCCCAACGCTTGGGTGAACTGCTCTGGTTGGCAGTACTATGTGTACATTGTCATGTGTCACTAACTGGAGGAATCGACAGTGTCCTTTGGGAGAGGACACTTGGAAGCTCTGAATTTGGGGCCCTCCTTGATTCTGCCCCAGGCGTCTCTTCCTGTGACTGACATTAAGTGATAGCCCTTATGCTATAATAAACTGTAACCATGAGTTTAACTATAATAAACTGTAACCATGAGTTTAACTGCCTTCAGTGTCTTCCGTGAGTTCTTGTCACATGTTAATTCCTGGAACTGAGCACGGTGTTCGGACGCACCAAATCTGCAGCTGGTGTCAGTAGTGAGGGTGGCCTTTGGGACCCCTAGACCCTACAGTTCTGTCAGAAATGAGCGTGGTCTTGTGGACTGTTCCAGACCTTACACACGTATATAGATTTGATAGGAAAACAAATTGTATAAGGAGTGTTAAGTGAATAAAAAAGATGCAGGGAGACGGTTCAGTGAGAAGCCTTTGAGAAATTCCATGGGGCACAAGAGGAGGAAGAACAGACAGAGCAGTCAGGCAGGCAGGAGAGCAGCCAAAGGGGTGTGTTCACCTTGGAGGAGCTGCGAAGGTACAGCTCTGTTATTCTCAACGAAACATTCCTCGACGCATTCCGTTGTGTAAACTGAAGTTTTCATTTTTTGAGTGTAGATGGAGTCCTGCTTGCGCTCATTCTAAATGTTAGCGGTTCTTGGCCCCGCCTGTCAGCCCCCTGCAGAGGCTGCCCCTTTGGATCTGGACATCCCCAGAAGAGGTGCCGCGGGATCTGGGCCAGAGTCACCATGTGACGTTTGTCGTGATCTTTCCCGCTCCTTGTTCTGTGGTGCTGCCAGCACCCACTGTGACGTGCTCTCGTCCGTGCCACCGGGGCTCTCCCCACTGCACTCAGAACCAGAGCAGGATTGTGTGGCATAGGTAGTGAGAGAGCCCAGCCCAGATGCCCCCATGCCTGTGCCCCTGCACCCTGCCCTTTGTGGGTCCTCCAGCTGTCCCACGGCCCTTCTCTCCGCTGGCCTGCACCGCTGGTCCCTGGAGTCTGGTTTCAGAAAGAGTGCACAGTCAACGCGCCGGCTTCGCTTCTCATCTTTCTCTGTCCCATCGTCCCTCACCCCCTTGTGAGCTCACTGGAGCATAAAATCCCTTCCTTTTCCTAGCTCCAAACAGAAACATTCTTGCACTTTGCCTCCTTGGGGCTGTTCACTAATTCCCTGGGCAGGCCCAGGCATGTTTGATTCTTATTTGGCATCTAAGGTATGATTCTAAATATTACAAACAGAACCTGGTAATGGGGCAAGTTTTGGAGTAATTTATTTTGTCTCTTTCTTAAAATTTATTTTTACTGAGATATAATTGATGTATTTAAGTTTTAAGGCATACGTTGTGTAGGTCAAGGTGTTTGATACGTTACATATTGCAAGATGATTACCACCATACACGTAACCTCTGTCATATCACATAATTCTTATTTCTTTTTTGTGGTGGGAACAGTTAAGATCTTGTCTCTTAGCAGCGTTGAAGTTTATAATACATCATTGTCGTCTATATTTTCTCCTTAGTTTCCCATCTGAGGCTAGTATAAAAAAGGACTGTATTCTTAGGTACCTTATCCAGGTTTTTCATGATGATTTTTCTATCTCTCTGTATTGGATCCTGTTTCAACCTGGAATTTAAAAGATTATAATGAAATAAAGGAGTTTCAGATTTTGTTGGAGGTTTCTGGTCTATTTTATATTGACTAGGAAGGAATAATTGAAAATTTGCTATTTTTTCCCACATACAATTTTTTTTTATTGATTACATAAGGTACACCCCTCTAAAGGGTACACTTCAGTGGTTTTTAATATATTCACAGAACTGTGCAACTACTACCACTGATTCCAGAACATTTTTATCACGCCCAAAAGAGACACAGGTTCAGGAGCAGTCAGTCCCCAGTCCATGGCAGCTACTCATCTACTTTCTGTCTTTTATCGATTTTCTTATTCTGGACATTTCATATAAACAGAATCATATAGTCTGTGGCCTTTTTGTGGCCGGCTTTTTTTTTTTTTTTTTTTAAAGCATGTTTTCAAGTTTTATTCATGTTGTAGTATACATTAGTACTTTATTCCTTTTTATTCTGAATAATATGTTCTATAGTCTGGGTATATCACATTTTGTTTATCCATTCATCAGTTGATGTACATTTGGGTTGTTTCACTTTGGAGCTATTTTGAATATGCTCCTTTGAACATTTGTATATGAGTTTTTGAGTGGACATATGTTTTCCGTTTCTCTCAGATATATACCTAGGAGTAGAATTGTTCGGTAATATTATAACTCCATGTTTAATTTCTTGAGGAACTGCCAGATTGTTTTTCCAAAGCAGCTACATCACTGTGTATTCCTGCCAGCATGTAATACGAGGGTTACAGTTTCCCTGCATCCTCACCAGCATTTGTTACTCTTTTTTATTTTGTCCATCCTAGTGGGTTTTAAGTGGTCTCTCACTGTGATTTTGATGTTGATTTACCAAATGACTGTTGATGTTGAGCATCTTTTCATGTGCCTATTGGCCATTTATATATCTTCTTTGGAGTTGCTGCGTTAACTATGTGCGGTTGTGGCCCATGAGTACACATGTTCTATTTATGAGGATGCATGAGAGTTTTCCTTCACTCTCAGTACCTGGAAAAGCTGTACCATTACCGTGTCAGAATATGTTATTGATGTTTTTAATACCATGACTGTTGTGCTGCCCCTGTTTCCTTGTTGGCTTTCAGTGTTAGGAAGTACTGTGTGAATTGAGGTTCATACCTGCAGTTCTGAGTGATCTTAAGTATACACTACTATAGCTATTTATTTAAACTCTTATTTGCTAGTTCAAAAAATTATTATGAAAGTGGTATATGGTAGTGTTAAAAAAATTCAAACAAAATAGGAAGCAAAAAATTAAAATTCTCAGTTTTTGTATTTGACACTCTGTTCCACAGTCAGCTTCTCCAAGGTGAATTAAAGGGGTTTCAAGTTTCATAGGTATCCTCCCAGAAATTAATGTGTGTATATGCATATCTATATATGTATAACTTCCATAAAAGAGATTGATCTGCGTGTGCTTTCCCATACTATGCTATGCTATTTCCTTTCAGTAATATTTGTGGATGTATTTTCATGAACCTACATATAGTTCTGCATCATTGTTTTCTGCATAATACTCTGTTCTTTGTGTTTATTTTGATTAAGTAGCTTTGTAGTGATTAGACATTTATGTGTTCTCACCTTTCATTATTGTAAATAATGCCACTGGGAACTCCTTGTATATTCACTTATGGGTTTGTCCTAAGCATAAATTTGTAGGTGAGATTAGCTAGTTTGAAGCATAGTGCATTTTCATTTTAAAACATGTCACCAGTTGATCTCCAAAAAGACTATACTGATTTACACACTTAGCAGAAGTACGTCAGTGTGGCTCCACGCAGCACCACTGTCTTTACACGATTTCACCAATAATCTCTTGTTTTTATTTTACTCATTTGATTATTAGTAAGACTGGCCATTTGTATTTAGTATTTTTGAAAAATTGTGTCCATATTATTTTTGACCATTGGGTTTTTAAAACTTGCCTTTATTCTTTTTGTGTCATGTGATCTTGTATTTGGCTTTTTAAAAAAGGTTTTAGTTCTTTGATTATAATTTCTTCATGTCTTGATTGTACTTTGCTCTTCTGTGTACTTTTATGCTAATTAAAATAATTTTACCTATTTTCCTTTTATTGATCCTGTGAGCAGCCTACTCGGCTTTATTTACTATACCACCCATATTCACTGTGACCTTTAAACTGAATATCTCATCAGGCTACCAAAATTCTTCCCTAGGACAATAGTAGTTTTTCCTTTTTTGGTAACACACTAATAAGATGGTGGTGTTCTTTCCAAGACTGTTAAGTCTGAGGCATAAAAGGAAGAGTGTTTACAAGAAGGAAGGATTTAATAATAGCAGTATTCAGTTAAGCCATAGTTTGAAGATGAAGGCTGAGAAAAGGTCAGTGAGCTACTTGTGGGGAGGGTCCCCATTGGTTGGGGCCAGTGATGGATCATGCAGATGTCAAGGTGAGGATGCACTGGAGAGAGCATAACAGATACTTTGGTGAAATTTAGCAATGAAGTGAAGACAAGACTGTAGCTTTTAGGGGGTGAGGTCAGATACTCACAGGAGAAAGTTGATTTTAAGGCAGGATACCTGAGCCTATTTCTAGGCAGAAGAGAAGAAATCTGAGGAAAGGTTGGAGAGCCAACAAGGAAGGAATTAGATGAGTAATTTTTGGAGGTAGTGGGTTAATTTTGGAAAGACTGAGGGCACATCTTTCTTGTAGAACAATGGGGAGGAGGTTTTGTATAACTGTTACGGTGAGTAGAATAAGGACTGCTCTGGTTATTGTTGTGTAATGAATTACTCCAAAACTTAGCACATTGAGCCAGCTTTTAATGTTGCTTATGGTTTTATGGATCAGGAATTTAAAAAGGGCAAAGATGAGGGGGTTCGCCTCTGCTTCATGATATCTGGGGTGTCTGTTGAGACATCTCAAAGGGTGGAGACACAGGAATCATCTGAAAGTGCATTATTCACATGTCTGGCCCCCCAGGCTACAAGTATTGGAAGACTGGGACTGCAGACAGGTGTGCCTGTCTGCATGCTTTCTGTGTGGCTTGGCTTCCTTACAGCATTGCGGCTTCCGGGGCGGCGGCGGGGGTGGTCAGTCGTTACCTGGAACCCAGAGTTCCAAAAGCGAGCGTGCACCTTACAGAGTGGAAGCTGTGTTGCTTTATGACTTAGCCTCGAAAAAATCACACAGCCACTTCCACTACCTTACGTTGGTTAGATGCACATCAAAAGCTCATCCAGATCTACAAGGAGGAGAATTAGAGTCCCTTTCTTGTAGTAGAACTTCAGGGTTCTAGAAGAGCAAGTGGTTTGGGAGATGCTGTTGTGGCCTTTGGAGAATATAGTCTGCCAGAAGAATGCCACAAGAAGTTAATAGAAGGATGTTGTGAACTTTGAAGTATGTATAGTTATATTTATATTGTGGTATAATCATTTAACCATTTTTCCTAATTCATAAATTTATCTAATCTTCTTTTTGTCTGGCACAGACTATAAGACCTAAGCCTGAAGTCCACTGACTTATCTAACTTGCTATGTTGGGTGCGTACCATAGGGGTATGCTCAAGTTGTTACATGAGTTAGGCTTCCTGATGATGACTGAACTAGAAAACGTTAATTACTCTTGGATTGTAAAACTAGGTGGGGCTTTAGAATGAGGCTCAAAAGTCAGTTCTGTTTTCCATATATGTGTCAAAGAGCTCTTACTGCATTTGTAGTCATTCATCTCCAAGACCTATGTCCTTTTCCCATTTTTTGAATTCCTTTAGAAGTAATGAGAATTTGGGTTATTCACAATGAATTATTCTTCATTTTTTATAAGAGGTGTAATGTACACCTGGGAACATGCCTATAGTTGTGTGGTTGAGTCAGACGTTGCTATGTGCTGTGATGCATCCTTGCACATTCATGAACAATGGAAGTGTGAAATAACAATAGGTCTTGACTTACTGAAGGAACTTAGTCTTTCAGTTATATTTTGATGTCTGAGTGTGTATAATTATGGCCTTTGGTTTTAAATGGCCAGGGAATTGTTGTCAGAGTTCTTTTATTTTAAAAGCTTTTTTGGTTACTAAAAGAATTTTTTTTTTTTAGCTGTGAAAGAAATTCAGTATTTCTCAGGAGTCTTCTGATTTCTGAACTCTACTTTCACCTAACAAGGCTTTCTCATTCCAAGATCGGTTGTTTCCCCAGTTCATAATTCAATATATTGTATTTTTGCTTATCCAGAACATAATTAAGAACTAAGAAACAAGCCCAAAATCTTCGAGTATCCAAGTCCAAGTACTAGCCCGCTTTTAAGATCTCAAATAATATTTGTTTACTCTTCCTCTGCCTACAAAGCAAGTAAAGAGAAGTCTAAGAGCAAGAAAGAAGACATTAAAACTATGAAGATCATTGCAAAATCCCAGTAAACATTGCAGCCTTATCCTGCTCGATGTAGTGGTAAACTTTTTTAGGCAAACAGACCACATGTCTTATCGGGGAAAAATCAGATTGTTACCAAGATTTTGTACAGCAATACTTTGGGCAAGAAGACAATAGAGCAACACATTTGATATACTCAAGGAAAGAAAGAGCCAAAGATTTTGTACCTGTCAAACTGACCTTCATTTATAAAGGTCCCGTACAAGATGTTATACACAGTATATATGTTAGCCCTGGGGGGATATTTTTCTCATGAGCCCTCTGAGGAATCTATTTGATAAAAAAAAAAAAAAAAAAGTCTTTAAACAGCCAAAATCAATGGAGAGGTATAGACATAAAGACAGAGTTCATAAAAAGACAAGATAACCCTTGAAAAATTAAGCCTGTATCAGTCCTCTGGAGTACTTACCTTACAGCCTGCTGTTAAGGAAGTGCATGAACCAGACACCCAATTGGACTTTAAAGAATCTGTACTTAGTTTCCATAGACTGTATTTTTTAATTGAAAGGTAAATTTTATAATACCTTTAATGGAGCAGTGGTTAAGAGCCTTCTGTCAAGGACATACTGAAGAGACAAATGGCAGTGACTGGCACCGTGTACTTAAGACGATAGAAAGTGTTGTCAGTGGATACAAAGTGTGTCCATTAACTATCTTTCATTGTGAATTCTAAGATTTATAGAATATTTATATGCTCAAAGTACTTTCAGTGAAACTGAACACTTAGTTATATGTGTATGTTTGATGAAGAAAGTTCGTGACCCAAAGTACAGCTTCAACTACATCTGTAGATTTGGCCTCTTGAAAACAGCCACTAGCCATTTACGATTTGATGGTAACTCCCTGTGCATTTTAAGGACTCCTGCCAACCCCCAAAGTTCATTTAACACTGTGTTCTAAAGCCTTTTCACTGGATTAAGAAATGATTCAGGAATCTTCTAGACTGTAGAATGTAGAGATTAGGCTTTTAGATTCTGGCTTGCCCCCCAGAATGCGAGTTGCATTTCTACTGTGGGCTCTGTCATCCTTGAAGGTCTTTTCTGTCAGTATCAATGTATTTTAGAAAACTTTTGCTTATAAGCTCTAAAGTTGCAGTACTAAAATGAGAAGAAATCTAGATTACTGATCATAAAGGCACAAGAAATCCTTAATTTTATTTGATACTGTCTAGAATCAGATTCCAACTTTGTAAACGTATGGAGCTGTTAGTGTACTTTATTATTATTTTTTTTAATTTTTACTTTTAATTTATTAATTTATTTATTTTTGGCTGTGTTGGGTCTTCGTTTCTGTGCGAGGGCTCTCCCCAGTTGCGGCAAGCGGGGGCCACTCTTCATCGCGGTGCGCGGGCCTCTCACTATCGCGGCCTCTCTTGCTGCGGAGCACAGGCTCCAGGTGCGCACGCTCAGTAGTTGTGGCTCACAGGCCCAGTTGCTCCACGGCATGTGGGATCCTCCCAGACCAGGGCTCGAACCCGTGCAGATTCTCAACCGCTGCGCCACCAGGGAAGCCCTGTTAGTGTACTTTAACCTCTTAAATGTTTGTGGATCCCGTGATTGCTGAGTTCAGCATCTTACAGATATTTTCACAGCTCGATATCCTTCTTACCAGCTTGCCTTAAGTACTACACATTTTAGTTTTGCAGTGTAATAAAAATATAATTTTTCAACTATACAGTTCTCTTGGCAGTGTCTTTATGTGATATGATATTATGTTTAGATTATTAGTTCACTTTTCCCCATCTGGTCATAAGAGAAAGGGAAATCTACTAAGGATATACTGTCTTGTTAAATTTCTTTTCACAAATAAGGATGAAAGTCTAAACTTGTACATCTTGTGCAACTCTTAAGGCTCTTCACAAAGGCCATCGACATCTGTGTTCAAAACATGTGCAGAAATATGGTTGATCTGGATCTGGTTCTCTCAAGCTGTGAGCTGGGGCTGCTGTCAGCTGAAGGTTTGACCGGCCTGAAGGATCTGCTTCATTTCCCTGCTTTTGCTCACTCAGGAGGTTGTTGGGAGGCCCTAGTTCCTTGCCACATGGGCCTCTTCACAGGGCTGCTCATAGCAAAGTAGCCAGCTTGGCAGAGGGAGGGGTAGAGAGAGCACCCAGGAGAGAAGCCACAGTCTGTGTAAGATTGTGGTAAGCCACAGCCTTATCTCTTGTGAGCTGACCTTACACTTGAATGCTGAAAGTCTTAATTCTCTTATAAGAATATTTCAATGTTTGAGTAAATCATAAAAAGATGAATTAATTATGGTGGTCATTTTGTAGTAAATAGAAATATCGAATCATTATGTCGTGTACCTGGAACTAACGTAACATAGTGTTGTAGGTTAGTTATACGTCAATAAAAAAAAGAAAAGAAAATAGATGAGTTAATTTGTTTCTTTTACTTCCTTTTTTTGATGTTTGACAGCTATAGATCATCATCATATCTGGAGTATCAAACACATTTTGCTGATTGGGCTGTGATGATGATTTAGATTACACTTTGGGCCACCTAGTTGTACCATCTTAAATAGCTGTAGGTAATACCCATAACCCTGGCCTGCTGACCCATTATGTGTCATTAGTCACAGTGGATTTGGGTAGTGGCCGAACAGAGTAAACACTTACGTGGCACTTAATATGTGCCCAGATATTCTGAGAGAGTGAGATGTAGGGGCAGGTACCCAGAGAAGCAAAGTAGTTTGCTCAGTGTCACTAGTAACATAACTAGTAAGTGCCACTGCTGTGGTTCAAGTCAGCATCCCTGAATTTAAGCACAAATCTGTACAAGTAATTGGCAGGAGGCAAGGGCTTGAAATTATTAGTTGGCCTTTGTATTAACATTTCAAATGTTCAAGGTCTCTCAGTCTATTTACTCCAATCTCTGTAGCCCAACTGCAAAAATTGTTTCTCCATCCATCGTATTTATCTTACATTCAAGTAATTTTGGTTGTTACCTCTTTAAGGTCGTAGATAAATAGGGGTCCTCTGTCTTTGGAGCATCTGTCTTTGCTCTGATTTTGCCTCTACAGCTCTCTCCCATTCATTGCTATAGGAAATACTTGATGTAATAACAGATTAATTTACGTTCAAGAGTCTTTAAGTTTTTCTGATTGAATCTCTCCCAGTTTGAAGGGAGTTTAACAGTTGTGTTATAGGCTTCATTATTGCTTGGTTTTTGGTAGATACTAGGGCTATTTTTTATACCTTATTCCTGCGCTTTTGTGTGTGTGTGTGTGTGTGTGTGTGTGTGTGTGTGTGTGCTGTACCACCACATGGCATGCAGGGCCGCGTGGTCTTAGCTCCCCGACCGGGGATCGAACCCGCGTCCCATGCAGTGGAAGCCCGGAGTCTTAACCACTGGCCCGCCAGGGAAGCCCCTGGCTTTTTATGTTTACCATTATTATTAATGTTTCTACTGAGGTGCCTATGATCTAAATTTTACTTTAAATTACTAATCAGGAGAATAGTGTTTTCTTAATTTCAACATTTTTAGTTGATGTCCTCTACCAACATATTTTTCACAACTGTTAAGTGTGATGCGGCTGTCAAACGTTAGCAAGTTTATGCGTGATACAATTTTAAAGCAGTAATTTGTTTTCATATGTTTTGTAACCTAAATTATGGTTACTAAAGAACGGTTGTAAAATTTTGTTCATGAAGGTCAGTTAACAAGAGATTCTTAGGTATCGTTGACAGACCATTTCCAACTGCTTGTCTTGTACTGGGAAAATAGATACTACTTAAAATGGCGGTTTTAATTTTATTTCAGAGTTTTTCTCTATTCATTCACAACGCCATACAATTAATCCATACTTTAATCCTAGTCATAAAGAAAAGGCACACACATTTTAGCGGCGGGGTGAATACTTAGTCGTGGTAGAGTAGAAAGAGCGCGGTGTTGAGAATCTAGCAGAGCCTGGTTCTAATCCCGGCGCTAAGGCTTCGGTCCTGGGGGACGCTGGCCGGTGAGCAGCCCCGCCCCGCCTCCGACCCGCGTTCGATAGAAGCGATAGCACAGCGTCCCCGTGTTGCTACCTTAAATGACGCCCTGAATGCCACGAGCCTAGAGTTGGCCCTGAGCAGGCTTCTCATTTCAGCTTCCCCTTCAGCCTCCTTTTCAGAGTTTGTTTCGGAGCGCTTGGGGTCCCGCCCACATGCGTTTTCCAGTCGGGCTGCAGGGCCTCTCTCTCCTGCCCCCCAGCGGTTGGAGCTGGTCTCCGCCTGCTCTGTGATTGCCTGGTCGTCCAGACAGCTGCTCTCACCACCACACCTTTGGAACGAGTAAGAAAGAGGCAGGTTAAAAATAACGTTCTTCTTTATTGTGGAAATTCTCAAACGTAAAGTAGTTTTGAAGGGATAATATAGGGAACTCCTGCATTTCATCTATTTTAGCATTGTTGAGGAATGACTTACATTTTCTCTTAATTTGCTTTATTATATTACATGTGTGATGTATATGCATTTTTCTTTTGCTACATTACCTAAAAAGAAGTTAAAACATCATGACATTTTTACTTCCCAAATTCTCAGCAAACATCTAAGAAAAAGTGCATTCTCCTATTGTGTAACCATGATATCATTGTGTTACACCGAAGAAAATGCGTTATTCTGTAACGTCATCTAAAATTCCTTTATTTAAATTTACCTAATTGTCTTAAGAAATGACTTTTACATGTTTTTGTTTTATTCTGTTTTGTTTTAAATATTTATTTATTTATTTATGGCTGTGTTGGGTCTTCGTTTCTGTGCGAGGGCTTTCTCTAGTTGTGGCAAGCGGGGGCCACTCTTCATCGCAGTGCGCGGGCCTCTCACTATCGCGGCCTCTCTTGTTGCGGAGCACAGGCTCCAGACGCGCAGGCTCAGTAATTGTGGCTCACGGGCCCAGCTGCTCCGCGGCATGTGGGATCTTCCCGGACCAGGGCTCGAACCCGTGTCCTCTGCATTAGCAGATAGATTCTCAACCACTGCGCCACCAGGGAAGCCCATTTACATGTTTTTTTCCTTTTTAAATTTAGGACAATTAACATTTACCCGTTACATTGATTATTATGCTTCTTTAATCCTTTTACTTTTTTTACAAAATTTTTATTTTTTTGGCCTCACTACACGGCTTGCAGGATCTTAGTTCCCCGACCAGGGGTTGAACCCAGACCACAGCTGGGAAAAACGCCGAGTCCTAACCATTGGACCACCAGGGAAGTCCCATTCCCATCTTTGGTTAGATTTATTCCTAAGAGTGTGTGTGTGTGTGTGTGTGTGTGTGTGTGTATACACACATATTTTATTTTTTTAATTTAATTAATTAATTTATTTACTTATTTATTTATTTTGGCTGCACCAAGTCTTAATTGTGGCACACAGGATCTTTAGTTGTGGCATTCAATTTCTTAGTTGCAGCATGTGGGATCTAGTTCCCTGACCAAGGGTAGAACCCCCGGGCCTCCTGCATTGGGAGCGCATGGAGTCTTAGCCACAGGACCACCAGGGAAGTCCCCTAAGTGTGTGTGTGTGTGTATGTGTGTGTGTGTATATATATATACATATTATATATATATTATATATTTTTTATATATTATATATGTATATTTTATATACATTATAAATATATATATATATTTTTTTGGCTGTGCTGGGTCTTCATTGCTGCACGCGGGCTTTCTCTAGTTGCGGCGAGTGGCGGCTACTCTTCGTTGCGGTGCACGGGCTTCTCATTGCCATGGTTTCTGTTGTGGAGCACGGGCTCTAGGTGCGCAGGCTTCAGTAGTTGTGGCACGTGGGCTCAGTAGTTGTGGCTCATGGGCTCTAGAGCGCAGGCTGAGTAGTTGTGGCGCACGGGCTTAGTTGCTCCGCAGCATGTGGGATCTTCCCGGACCAGGGCTCGAACCGTGTCCCCTGCATTGGCAGGCAGATTCTTCACCACTGCGCCACCAGGGAAATCCCTAAGTCTATTTTTAAGATTTCAGTTTCTCATTGTTTATTGCTGGTATGTAGAAATACAATTAATTATTATATCTTGAGCTTATATCCTGCTACTCTCTTCACTCATTAGTTTTAGTAGCTTTTTTGCAGCTTCCTTAAGCTTTTTCATGTAGACGATCAGGTTGTCTATGAATAGAGGTATGTTACTGTGTGCAAGTTCATGTCCCTGACACACAGTGAGGCCAATCAAGCAGAAACGTCGAGTTTGAGAAACCTTTCAAGTAGAGAAAGGTTTATTGCAGGGCTGAGCAAGGAGAACGGGTGGCTGAAGCTCAAAAAACCCCTGAACTCCCTGAGAAATTTCAGCAATGCATTTTTAAGGAAAGGTAAGGAAGGGGCGTCCCAGGGTATGTGATCAGCTCATGCACAGTTCTCTGATGGGTTGATGATGATCACTCCTTAGGCAGCAGAAGGTCTGGGGGCTACCTGCTCATGATCATCAGGTGGTTAATTTGTAACATTTGTTGGTGGTTTTAGCATCTGAAAAACTCAGGAAATATGCATGAGATACTATTATCTGGTACTTCAGAGAGGAGCTGCTGCAGAGGATATGGGGGAGGGGTCTGTCTTGGGAAGGCCCCATAGGCTCCTGCTTGGCCACGGATAGTTCTTCTTACTTTCCAGTCTGGATACCTTTTTATTTATTTATTTTGTCTGATTGTGCTGACGAGAGCTTCCAGGCCAGTGTTGAATAGAAGTAGGGAGAGCAGGCATACTTACCTTGTTCCTGATCTTAGGTGGGGAAAGCATTCAGTCTTTCACCATTAGGACTGATGTTACCTGTAGATTTTTCATAGATGTTCTTCTAGTCCTGCTTTGTTGAGAATTTTCATCGGGAATGCACGTTGGATATCGTGAAATGTTTTTTGTATGTTTGTTGATCTGCTATATAGTTTTTCTTTTTTTTAGTGTTAATTATGGTGAATTACATCTGTTGATTTTTGAATATTAAACAAGTTTTCATTCTTGGAATAGACCCCACTTGGTCATGATGTATTATCCTTTTTATATGTTGTTTAATTTGAAACATCACCATCAGAGGGCTAAGAAACTAGGGTCAGTGAAAGAAAATGATACTTAATATTTTTTGATAGAAAAATAGAGACTTTGCTGAAAATTCTTCCAGACTGTTGTCTGTGAGAGAGTTCTGAACTTCTGATTTACTGTTCAAATTGAACCTGCTTTTTGCTCAGCAAGGAAAAGGGAGTCATCTTTATCTTGGCCAACAATTCCCCCAAAACAGCCAAGAAGGATAGTTTCAGAATTGTCTTCTTTGAAGCCTTATAAATGGTATAGGTAGAGCATTAGTTATAGTTTTTTTGGGTGTGCTTGGGAGATAGGAGTCGGAGTGAACTTAAAAATTGCCTAACAATCCATTCTTGCTCTCATGTATTTGTAATCCAATCTAACATTTACTTTTTAAGAATAAAAGGAAAACTTTGGGGACTTCCCTAGCAGTCCAGTGGTTAGGACTCTGCACTTTCACTGCCGAGGGCATGGGTTCAATCCCTGGTCGGGGAGCTAAGATCTTGTAAGAGTCATGGCACAGCCAAATTAAAAAAAGAGAAAGAAGAAAACTTTTAAGTGATAAATGCATGCTTTTTATATTAAATAGTATAAATAGTGAGGTACAGTTGTATCAACCAAACCCCTAAGTCAAGCTAGTCCCCAACTGCTGGACCCTTCCTGGTTCTCTGCTTGATGCCATCAGCAGGGTCCTTCTGTGGCACTGCTGTTGTCCTGTGCTTCTGTACTGACTGATGGTGAAGAAGCAGAAGGAGGGGGCCTTGTCTAGTCTTTGGCTGGTCTTAGGATTCCTTTGGTGTGGACAGTGTTGTGGGCCACGGGGTATCCTCTGCTAATAGCCATCGTGGCACGTGTTGTTTGCTAATTTGAGGGAATTGGAGAAGAGTATCCTTTTTCTCTTAGTTCCCTGGACGTTGAGGCGGTTGGTGTGGGCTGCTGTGTGGAGATGTGCTCCACCCTCTGGCAGCCTGAGTGTTAGTTTCTGTTCTTTGAGAAGAGATAGAAAAATGTTCGGAAAGAACTGTCATTTCCTATAGAAATCTGGGAGTTAGGATGTGACAATATATGGACTGCAGATTTGAAATTGTGTACATCAGATTTTCAAAATAAAAATTAGGATATGTTTGGGAGTTCCCTGGCGGTCCAGTGGTTAAGACTCCACATGTCCAATGCAGGGGGCGCGGGTTCAATCCCTGGTCTGGGAAATAAGATCCCACATGCTGCGCGGCAAGGCCAAAAAAAAAAAAAAAAAAAAAAAACCAACTTAGGATATGTTTAGTGCTTTCAGTTGTTTTTATATTTGTGTTTAAGTTTTACTTTTATGCACCTCTTGTTAGTTGGCCTATTTTCTGGCACAATATTCTCAGTGTGAGGGCTCTTGAAATAACTGGACTAAGTAATTTCTTTTGTTCAACTTTCAGTCCCGTTGAGAAAAGCAACAGCTGTTCTTACGCTGTGATTACACTGGAAATAGTGCTTGTCTATCTTAGCTCACATGTACACACTCTGGCTGTTCAAGAATTCAAATCTGAAACATATAATAGCGGTACAGGTTTCTTCTCTTTATGCATAATTAAATTAGTTTTAAATTTCGAAACCTTCATGTTAGCAATAATATGCAATTAAGTGGTAAGTAGCTTTCAATTAAACTATCAAGTGTTCCTGTTTAGTAAGACCAGGAAATGGTCTTCTGGGTATTAAAAATGGAGTGCATTTCTTACTGGTGAACAGAGTGTGGTGGGCTTTGGAGTCAGACCCAGTTTCCAGCCCTGAACTGACTACTTACTATCTCTGAGACTTTTGCCCACTTCAGCAGTGTAGAAATAATGACACATGTTGTAAGAAACAGTAGACGTGAGTGTTTCCTAAATACTTTGTGCTGTGAAATGTGGCTAGTTCCTTGAAGAAATGGTTTTGTGAGCAGACCTGTCTGGAATTTGTAGCATCCTGTTATCTTGGAGGTTCCCACTGTGTGTTAAGACACTGGGCTCTGAGAACCACTTTGGTCAAGAAATCTGCTTGCTTTGTTCAACTTGGCATTTCCCAGGCAGAACTTCTCCCTTCTTCCTTCCCCGCCCCTGCTCCCTCCCCTTGTGGAAAGTCTGCAACATGTTTCAGTTTACTTTTGTTTCATGGATCCTGGTTTTGAAAATAAAGTGCCTAGCACAGTATCCCTAATTTTACTTGAATAATGGTCGATTTCTTTTCGTCCTTTTCATTGTTAATCTGAATGATTTAATAAACACTGTGTTGTGAACTCAGAGCCCACTTTAATTTTGGTTTAGCCTTGCATGTAAGTAATCAGCCATTTTCTCTTCCAGTTTTATTGAGATAGAATTGACTTAAGCACTGTGTGAGTTTAAGCAGTACAGTCTAACGACTTGACATCTATATATTGAGAAATGATTACCACAATGAGTTTAGTTAACACCCATTCATTCATTTAATAATTTGCTATATTTTATTCCTAATTTACGATTCAGTTCATGTCTTTTGCCCAAATTGTTGTTATAGACTTTGATATTAAAATCCAGGAAAAGCAAGGGTGGTATGAGTCTAAAAATCATAGAAAGTTAGTATCTGGTCAAATTCCTGCTTTACTAATTCAACACAGTTTAAATATTCATCAGCATTCATAATACTTCTTGAACTGCTACTCCTGGCACTCTGTTAGATATACTGGAGCATGTGGGTTAGATGCTTCCTGCTTTTTTGAGCCTCTCAACACTAGGCACGAAACATCCATGTCTTTCCTGAGTGATCTGTAAGAATTCTGCAGATGTAAAAAGTGAGAACATTTTTGCAATAAATAGAGCAGTAGATGTTAAAGAATGAAATGTAGAAAAGTATTTTTATTTTTTTTTAGGAAATAATTGGAAGAGATAGAGAAAACGAATAAAGTAAAATAGAAATAAAAAGAATAAAAGAGTAATTTTATATCCAGAGATGTTTGCTGCTAACATCTTATCTTCCCAGACTTTTTCTTGTGTGTTTCACAAAAATATGGTATCATATTTTGCATGCTACTTTGTACCCTGCTTATTTTATTTACGATGTCAAGTGAAGGTCTTTTAGATGCCTGTGAAGCGTCCTTACCTCCCCAAGAGTCAACCTTAACACTGGGTGCTCTCTCTTTCTCTCCAGCCTGTTTCCTGGCAGGAGCTTTAGGTTGAGGAAGAGTGGTGAGAGTAGCAAGTTCTTTTGGTGGGTAAATTGTCATATATTATATAATTCCTTGTTGGCTATGCATAAACTCTTGGTGTATGCAGAACTATGCGGAGTACACATCCTTTGTTTTGGTGAGTTGTATTATACTGACCCCAGAAGATTTGCATTTAACTTATTGCTTAGAAGAAAAAAGATTGTTTAGAAATGTCAAGAGCTAGAATATACATATTATGTACAGCTAGACTTAAATATAAAAC
Source organism: Eschrichtius robustus (assembly GCF_028021215.1). Lineage (NCBI taxonomy): Eukaryota > Metazoa > Chordata > Mammalia > Artiodactyla > Eschrichtiidae > Eschrichtius > Eschrichtius robustus. Next base: position 19,080,112 of record NC_090831.1, read on the forward strand.
CTCCAGTTATTGTTACAGCATGCTGGGTGGTTCATTGCTTTTCTAAGTTAAATTAAAAAAAAAAAAAGCCTAAAAGAAAGGCATAGGGGGCATTTTTCTCTTGATGAAAGATAGTCTTGAAAACTGTTGTATTATTAAACATGTTTTTAAATCTGATTTTATTATTTAGAGTTTTATTTAATGGTATCAGGAACTGACAAGGAAGAACGAGTTTCCATTACTAGTTTTCTGAAATTTAATTTTATTTTTTCTTTCTTTTAAATAATAAAAGGTGGCTATCATCCAGTGAAAATTGGAGACCTCTTCAATGGCCGGTATCATGTTATTAGGAAGCTAGGATGGGGACACTTCTCTACTGTCTGGCTGTGCTGGGATATGCAGTAAGTGTTCCTTGTCATTCGTGCTTTTGATTCCTGGTCTGGTTCAACATCTTTATTTTATATCAAGCTAAGGCTGAGGAGCACACCTGCTTCTGTTGTGACATGTAAAGCACACAGCACAGGCCTGCCCCACCTAGTCAGACTTTCCCCTCTCAGTTTGAAGGTCATTTGCCTGTCATCTTGAAATATTAATTTTCTTCTGCCTTTATATCTGAGGCTTATTCATTGTAATTGCACTACACTCGGGTCATATTGTTTTTCTAGTAATTCATCCATACCAGAAAAAGATTCAAATATAAAATAATAATGTTTAGGCCTTTCCAGTCAGTGGTTTTCGACTTTTTTGGAAAGCCATGACCCATAATATGAAACTGCATCCTTAGAGTACACGTACACACGTGTAGTGTGTGTGTGAATTGAAACAGAAGTGTTATAATACTTGATCTTAACCATATGTGATGAACTCTGACATCTGTCTAGTCTACTTGATTTTTATGAGGACAAAACAGAAACACAAAGCAAAGAAGAGATTGACACATGAACCCACTGCTTTACCGTAACCCCACAATTTGAAAAGTACTATTTTAAAGGAAAGCTTATTGAAAGTTGCTATTTATTGGAGTTCATTATGATGTCTAGTTTATTAGAGTTATTATAAATGATCACTTCTGTTAAAATTTTTTTAAATGCATTTTTTTTTTTTAAGGGGAAAAGGATTTGTTGCAATGAAAGTTGTAAAAAGTGCCCAGCATTATACAGAGACAGCCTTGGATGAAATAAAATTGCTCAAATGTGTAAGTACTACAAAAATGTGAATGATATAAGAAAGGTTAATGACGAAATTTTACAGAGGGATTTTTCTGGGTTTTACTAAATTAATTGAATTTATTATTTGTAAGTTCAAATGCTGAATCTTCTATTTTTTAAAACATTTATTAAACAGTTTTGGTTGGTACAATGGAAATGACTTTCAGTCTTAAACACTTCTGTTCTTGAATTCATTTTTCTCTCTATAGGTTCGAGAAAGTGATCCCACTGACCCAAATAAAGACATGGTGGTACAGCTAATCGATGACTTCAAAATTTCAGGCATGAATGGAATACGTATCCTTTCTGACGGTTCTGTTGCTTTCTAATGGCTGAATTATACTCTAGTTTTTCTTTTTACTTTTAAAAAATGGAACTATTTTAAGCCCTTATACACTTCTGTTTGCTCTTTTACTCTCCACATGCAGCCTCTAGCGTCTTCATGTTATATGATTCTTGAAAGGTGAAAGTTTCTTAGTTATAAGGTGAATTGTGCCTTTTGCTTTTTGAATAGGGAGGCCTTAGTTCTGATTCTGGAAAAGAAGTGTGTCTTACAAGTGGAGCAGGGGCATCTCATGACCTCCCTTTCTCTTTTGAGGATATCAGTTTTAATTGGGCTGCTGTTATATTGTTCGCATGCTTAGTAGTTTCGGGGGAGGGAGCGTTCAGGAGGAAGTGAATGGGGGTAGTGTGGAAGGAGCTCTTGTCTTATCTTTACCCTCCTTCTGCCCAGGGCATTGGTAAAGGACAGCCCCAGGGGTTGCAGTGACAGCAGAATAACCTGTAGCTCAGAGCTTTTGGCACAAGTGGAGAGAAGAGATAATGCCTTTAGTTTCCAGAATGCTGTTTCCATATTTTAATATTGGATCCTCTGAGATAGCCCTTTATGGGCCTGATCTAGGCAATACCTTCATTCCCCAAGGTTCAGAAATACCGAACCGTGTATTCATTATCTTGTGACTGGTGAGTGCCAGGTGTGTGTCAAGAGCCAGGCTCTTCTCCTCCTTCCTGATCTTTTATTCTTTCCTTTATCATGTTTGGAACAGATCCAGCATTTTGATATTTGACCTGTTCAAGCTCCAGAACCTGAGGACAAAGCCTTCTCCCAGTTTACACCCCAGAATGACAGCCTGTTTCTGCATCTACTAAGTCTTAATCCCATAGGGAAGCACTCTCTTCACACCCTGTGTATTTGAGGAGGTTTTTATATTTCTTCTAGAGGTCGGATTTGGGGATACTAGCAAGTTCCGGTGACTGCTGATGTTACCTCACCCTTTGCCTCAAGATCCTTTCTGCTAGCTGCAAAGTGCATTTTCCCCTCTTGATGGATAGAAAGATAGAGCTGGTCCTTCTCTGCCCCTGGTCTCCAAGTGAGCCTGTTTGTTTATGTGCAGGCAGGGCAGCCCTTCCTCTTGCATCAGATCTGGGAGGCAGTTCTTAAGACAGCTGATAGAGAGAGGGTTTCTTTGGAGAAAACACCTGATTTGTAGGTAAATGGAGTTTTTTTTTTGATATATATTGAATACATTCCAGTGGCTATTTCTACTGATAAGTAGTCCATATTTGTCAATGCTTTGAGAACACTCAGGTCATAATTTAGAAGCCTTTGGGCTTCGGCTCTATGCCTGCTAGTAACTTTAGACCTTAGTTGCCATTTTTTTAATGAGCTTGGGAAATAGTAAGGAACTTCTAGCTTTAGATCATCTATGCATAAGTCTGTAGCACATATGCTGTCCTGTGTCATAGAAATATTTTTCTTATTTTTATTAAAGATATTTAAAGCAATAGTTACTATGATGATGTGGTAGATCCAGATATTGTAAAAAATATTAACTCATCTGACCTTATAGGCCTGTATATAGGTCTCCAGGGGTGAACAAAATATTCTCAAAGGGTTTCAGAGCCATTTAAAATCTTTCTTTCTTTTTTTTTTTTTTTTCACACACACACACACTGTATTTTATTTTTACAAGGGATAAATAGACTGACACCAAGTATTGTACATGGATGACCACAACAAAAGCAACAATGATTGCAATTACCAAACATGAAACACACTCTTACTATGTCATAATATTGACATTCAGTCCAGTAATCCTCCACTGTAACAGCTCCTTTACTTTGCAGTGAAAATTGATGTGTATATTCTTTGCCTCTGAGTCCTTGTGGGATTTTTTTTTTTTTTTAATTCAGACAGAAAGTCACAAAAATTATACTCATCCTCATCAGTTCACTCTAAAATCTTTCTGTATGAATGACATGAATATATTTATATGCGGGACTTTGGTGGCTCACAGTTCTGGAGGGTCAGTGGTTGACTAGAATTTCTGTTAAAAACAAAACCCAGATTCCTGAGATTTCATTATCATAGGTTGGTCTTAATGGCCATGCCATGTCTTAAATTGTGATCATACGTTCTTAAAAACTTAAAAAATTAAAATTGATCTAGTGACCCAGTGAAAGATATTACTGAAGGAAAAGATTAAATGTCTTCACTGTGTTTGGTAAATTTCTGTTTTATAAAGTGTTTTATGTGATGTATAGGATAGAAATTTAGGTAAGCAGGCAGGACACTTAAGGCGGGAGAGTTCTCTATTCTTTTCCTCATCAGTTTCTGTGAGGTTTCAGTCTTGCTCATTTTCGTTAAGGCTGATTGTCAGGAGAAGTGTGCTTGAGAGCGCGGGTAAGTGTGGGGTTGAGTCATGACTCTGCCACCTTTGGATGGTGTCAGGCAGGAGGGTTCTTTAAACTCCCCGAGGTTTACTCTCCTCATTCCTTATGTTGTTATGAGTACACATTAAATCATATATGGCACATGGTAGGTACTTAGTACATGTTAGATCTTTCTATTTAGGTGAGGAACAGCAAATGACCACTTTTGGTATTATTGATAGCATTGAAGTTGCATTTTATAAAGAAATAATTGTTTTGCCAAGTGCCACAATGATGCTGCTTTTAGTAATTCCGTCACTGCAGGAAATGTACCCAGAAATGATCCTTAACCCTGTCCCAGATGTCTGCATGGTCTTCGAAGTGCTTGGCCACCATCTCCTCAAGTGGATCATAAAATCCAACTACCAAGGCCTCCCAGTACGTTGTGTGAAGAGCATTATTCGACAGGTGAGGCTTATGACGGCAGCTCCCAGCTCCCAATACCTAACTGGCTAGCCTTTCAACACGAATTCCTGTTTTAAAAAAAAAAAAAAAAATGCACAAACACATATATCTCTCTCTCCAGTTTTAGAAATAAATACATAACATCACAATGCATAACATTTTGACCTTATTAAAGCAGTTTTGTATTTAGTTAATGATAAGCCATTCTGTCTTGTAAAGGGAGCAATATGTAAATGTCAAGCATATATTTCTTTTGGCATATGGATCTTTTTTCAGGTAAGTGATACAGTAAAATGAGAAATTGTTTTATCCAGTATCATTACTACAAAATGTCCCACTTAGTTCCTTAGAAAATAATACAGAAAAAAACATATAATGTATTGTGTTTATTTGCTATTTCTACGTATTTGGATGAAGGATAAATGAAAGATAATTTAAGGAATGTTTAAGTTATATATGGAGTATTGTATTTGTACTTCGTTCAATTGCCTTGACAATAGAAAACCTTCTGTTAGTGTGTGGTTCGGTGTTGATGCTGCAGCAGATATTTATAGAATGGAAGTATACACATATGGAAGATTTCCTTCTAATTAGAAATGTTTACCAGATTCAGTTTTCTGCATGGAGCATACCAGTCTTTGACTCATTGCCCTTAGAGCCTAAATTAGGAAAGTTGCAGATACGCTTTATTCTGGATTACCTATTCTGATATAATGGATAATTACCATGCATATTTCTGCAGAGTAAGTAATATCAGGGAGGTTGCTTGGTTTGCTTGAGAAGAGGGCTAGGTGGTTTGGAGCCCCTTCCTTGTCCCCAGGCCCAGAGCTTGAGCTAGACCTGCCTGGGGCTTCTAGACCTGAAATACAGGCCTTGATCCGTAATTCTTTTTTTTTTTTAATATTTATGTATTTATTTGGCTGCATTGGGTCTTATCTACGGCACGCAGGGTCTTTTGATGAGGCGCGCAGGCTTCTCTAGTTGTGGCATGCGAACTCTTAGTTGTGGCATGCATGTGGGATCTAGTTCCCTGCCCAGGGATCGAACCCGGGCCCCCTGCATTGGGAGCCTGGAGTCTCATCCACTGTGCCACCAGGGAAGTCCCCTGAAAAAATTTAATTATCCAATTTAAAATTTCTGATTTATCTCTGATAAATCCTGGAAATATTAAAAGATGTACATATTTTAACAAAAAGCAAATAATTTCAGAAATATCAGTTTGAATGTATATCACACAGGTTCCCTCATTCCTTTGAACCCTATACTTTCTAAGATGTCTACTGCTGCTCTAGGTGTCACCATAACTCAGGCTTGGCAGTGTTGGGAGAAGGCGAATTAGCAGATGAACCGTCGATATTTATTTTGTATTCCAGAATGGAAAAACAAAATCTTGCCTTACTTAGCAAGTAAAAGAGTCTTTAACTCTAAAGATGAAATTCTTGGAGTTTAATGGAACTTTAATGCATAGTTAGTGAATGAACAAATGACTTAATGAATGTGTTATCCTCACTTTAATTCATGTACACTGTGCCTTAGAGAGTAAGAACTCTTGTAGTGTTTTATTGGTTTCAAGATGGAATTTTGATTTTATGTGGTCTGCACTTAGTTCTTGTAGGTAGTGTTAACAGAAGCTTGGTTTTGCTCTGGTGTCAACCCATCTTTAATTTTCTTTAAGAAAAATATTATCATGAAATCTGGATTTTTTTTTTCCCCCTAAACTTGTAACTTTCAAAGTAGTAAGTTGTTATATATCCCAGGTAATAATCTATATGCCTGAATTTCCCTTCATTCCCTTTGATCCATCCTGTGGGTTCAGTACTTTTGACTTCTGGGTAGTACTTGGAAGATCCTTTATTAATAGACCTACTCAGCTCTGTCACTCCCCAGAACACGACAAGGTAGGCCAGCTTTACTAATATTCTTACACTGTGTGGCCTCCGTCACCTTTGAAGTCCAGTGTAGCTGACTGTGTTTCACTCATCCCTGTTGCTGTCTCCCACCACGCTCCCCTGGTCACCTAGCCATCGATCCCTCCTGGCCATATATATTTCTCCTGTTGTTCTTTCCGTTTCCAGCGCCGCCATCCTTAGTTCAGGTCCTTATCACCTCCAGCCAGTACCTTTTCACAAGCTTCTATCTACTCTGCCAGAGTCCAGCCCATCTTATTCTACTTCTTCACGTCAGTTTATTCTCTTTTCTGTTGGCAGTTACTTTCCTAAGTAAAACTTTGTTTTAATAGTTCGTATCCCTATCTAGAAGCCTTTAGTGGCTTTTCATTGCCTGTTGTTGAAGCTTAATATTGTTGGCTTTCGTGAAGCAATGTATAGAGTGATAAAGAGCTTGGGTGTTGGTGTCAAATACAGTTCTATGTGTCCATGGGTTCAGCCAACCATGGATTGAAAATACTCGGGGAAAAAAATTCCAGAATGTTCCAAAAAGCAAAATTTGAATTCGCTGTGCAGGCAGCTATTACATAGCATTTACATTTTATTTACAATTATTTACACAGTATTTACATTGTATAAAATATTTTAAGTAATCTAGAGATGATTTAAAGTATGTGGGAGGATTGTGTAGATTACATACAAATACTGCTGCCCTTTTATTATAAGGGACTTGAGCATCTGTGGATTTTGGTATCCGCGAAGGGTGGGTAGGTGTCCTGGAACCAAACCCCTGCAGATTCTGAGGGACAACTGTACACCCTACTCTAGCTAAAGGACTTTGGCCAAGTTACTTAATCTCTAAGCCATAATTTCATCGTCAATAAAATGAGAATAATAATGGTACCTTCATTATTAGATTATTGTTAAGATGTAAAGGGATACTGCTATTAATAATTATGAATGTTTATTCAGTGCTTACTATGTGCCAAGCGTAGTTCCAAGTACTTTGCAAATTTTAATGCATTGAATCCTCACAATAAGTCTATGAAATAGGTATTTTTACTGTCTTTATTTTATGGAAGTGGAACTGAGGTTAGGTAACTTGGCCCTAGTCAAGAAATAACAAGTGTATGTGGTGGAGCAGGAATTCAAACCCAGGTAGTCTGGCTTCGGAGCACATGCATTTACCATTTTCCCAAGCAGCAAATAATATCTTTGGACTTGTACTCAGCTTATGTCCAATAAAAGTTAAATCATTGCTCTTCTTGTGAACCTGTTTAAGGTCTTCTGCCATCTAGTGAAAGCCCGTATTTCCCCTTAGAAACCCCAATTTAGCTCTTACCTCCTGGCAGGTAAATTTTTCCCCATTAATTAATTAATCGTTTAAGTAGGTATGACTTGTTAAGTGTCCTTCAGGTACACAGTTTCCCTTCTGGAATCAACCAAGTGATGGTTTTCTTACGAATATTCAGAGATGTCCCAAGCATTTATAAACACATGCTGTTTTACCAGAATTTTTATACATAAATTTTTACTAGTTTTCTGTAGGGTATTTAGAGAAAGTACTCACTTGGCCATTTTTTAAGCTCCACATCTTTGGTTTATTTCTTTTGTCCTAGGCTGTAGAAAATACCATTCTTTCTATTCTACCCATGTTTATAAAGACTCAACCAAAATTCCACTTCTGTGATAAAGGCTTCCCATTCTACCCTAGTTAAGAGCAATATTTCTTCCCTCCTTGGGGAAGGATGGCTGCAGCCTACACTTGGTCCTTTCGTAATGATTGCAGGGTCTTATAGTGTAGGCCAAAGTTTCTCAACCCTGGCACTACTGACATTTTGGACTGGATAGTCCTTTCTTGTAGGGACCTGCCCTGTGCCTTGTAGGTTGTTTAGATGCATCCCTGGCCTCTGCCCACTAGATGTCTGTCTCAGCCAGGACCACGCCAGCAGTGACACTTAAAAAAATATTTCTGAACTTTGTGAAATGTCTTCGAGGAGGCAAAATTTCCTTTTACTGAGAACCACTGGAATGGAGGAAAGTGTAATGAGTACACTTAAGTCTTGGCAATAGACTTAATTTCAAATTCTAACTTTGGCACTTACTACTTTGTGACCCTGATCAAATTACTTAACTTCTGTAAGCCTGTGTCCTCATTTGTCACATCAGGATGATAATGCATAATTTGTGGCTTTATTGTGGAAATGAGTTTGGAGGGACTGCTGATAAAGCTTTCAGCATGGTGACCAGCACAGAGTAGCCGTCCTGTCTCCCCAGCTGCATATTCTGAGCACTGGGAGTCCCAGATCATGTGTTGTAGGTTTCACATCTCTTTGTAGCTTCCTTCACATCGTAGGAAGTCAAGAAATGTTTTTGAGAGGTTAGTTTTCCGTAAATGAAAGAAGAAATGTATGTTCCTCTTATTCTTACTGTACAAAGTGGCTGACCTTTCTGTGATCTGAAGGGTTTGTAGATAAAGGTTCCCACTTATTTTTGAAAAGTCACAGCACAGTTGAATCACTTGCTTTTCCAGGGTTTCCTATACACTATTATCAATCTTCTGATCAGTTCTTAACTGTCCTTGTTTCGCCCTGGTGACCTTGTGCACGGTCAGGAAGGGCCATCCTCTGGTTTCTGGTGATCGTGGTGAGGACACCCCCTTGCCTCCCCCAAGCTGCTTCTCTGGCCTCAGGCGTGGGGTGTATTTGCCTCCCAGCTTTCATTTCTTTTTCTTTTAAAATCAGCTTTATTGAAGTCTATTTTATGTTTAGCTTTTATTTCTAAAGCCGAAAGAAGAAAAAGGGTGCCGTGTTGTCAGTGTTTGTTATTTGTGGTGCATTCAAGGTGTACCACAGGTGATGGGGCTTTAAAATGCTGTTGGTGTTCTTTATTATTATTTTTTTAATTAATTATTTATTTTTGGCTGCGTTGGGTCTTCGTTGCTGCGCGCAGGCTTTCTCTGGTTGCGGGTGCACGGGCTTCTCATTGCGGTGGCTTCTCTTGTTGTGGAGCATGGGCTCTAGGCATGCAGACTTCAGTAGTTGTGGCACGAGGGCTCAGTAGTTGTGGCTCGTGGGCTCTAGAGCGCAGGCTCAGTAGTTGTGGCACACGGGCTTAGTTGCTCCGCGGCGTGTGGGATCTTCCCGGACCAGGGCTCGAACCCGTGTCCCCTGCATTGGCAGGCGGATTCTTAACCACTGCGCCACCAGGGAAGTCCCTGTTGCTGTTCTTTAAACTTTTATTTTCTTCTGTACTCCAAAGGGTAGCCGGTATTTTACTTTTTAAAACCTTATGGTTTAATTCATTGCCCTTTCCAGAAGCCTTGTGAAGAAGTGGCTGCTTGCCGTTAAATGAAGCTTGGTAAGGGCAAGGCTCTGATTTTGATGACTTTGCTACGATACGTAGGTACAGCGTGCAGCCCTGGATTTTTGAATTATCGTTACTCTTTGTGTTATCATGCTTGTCACTAACATTTATTATGCTCTTTCTGGCACTCACAGTTTTAAGTGCTTTCTTTGTATTATGCTGTCTAGTCCTCACCACAGCTTTGTGAGGCCAGAGGTGTTCTTACCTCCACTCTGAGGAAGGTGTTAAAAGTTTTCCCCAGGCCCACAGTTACTGTGGGGAATCAAGACTGGAATACAGGTGGTGCAATCCGGAATCCATGCTCTTGACTGCCGGGTAGTGTGAAATGTCTGCATAGGAAGACTGGGGAGCATTTTAAATGATAGCATGTCTTGTGAAGAGGATGCATTCATGTCTCTGTTTGTGGAAATGGTTTACTTCTATGTTTGTCTACACTTAGTCTTTATTTACCATTTAAATGATCTCACTGGTCCTTTTGTCAATGAATGCATTATGATCAAGCCAGTATTGTTCAATTTTAGAATAGAAAATTAATTTTAAGTTGGTAAACATTTTTATGTTCTTGGATTTGATCAGTGTGGTAGTACATATGATTCTGTACTAACTTGGAATTCTCCTCCTCAAAATGTTGGGTATGCAGCTCAGAAGTTCGGGGAAGTCGCTTCCTTCAAGGGAGTTGAGCCCCTTTCCCAGCTCATTCCTGTGTGCTTCCTCAGTGCTGGGCGCAGTGCTTTATCTTTCATCCTGACCATGTTCACGAGTGAAGTACAGCTGCTGAATTTTCTCATTAGCTCTCACTAGTCAGAGTTAGAAAGAAGGAGGAGCAGACGGCGATTTCGGGACAGAGCGGATGAGGACCGTGTCCCCTGGTCCTTTTCCTCTGTGATTGAGGCAGGTATTTGCCACACTTCTCCATTCAGTCTGGCATGTGCTCGTCTGAGCAGCTTGTAGCACTTACCTCCTGTCTGTCCTAGCGAGGAAGAGAGATCCGGTGGGTGCCTTCGCTTTCCAGTAGCAAAGCTTCTGGCTTGAGGAGAGCCCTCTGCTGTCCCCCTCCACCTCTGCAAGCATCAGTGTCTCAGAGCAGTGCTGCCGGTCTGGTTTCCCTGGGCGCTGCATCACAAGGCCTTGCCCCGTCTGCTCGCCCTGTGTCCTTTGTTAAGGTGCCCATGTTGTGACCAGAATCAGGAGACAGTGTGGACAGTTGCTGTCCTTGTGTTCCTCTGTGCATTTTAGAATTTGGGAGGAAGCTCCCTCTGGGTGGCCAGCAGGCCAGAGAGACACCTTCAAGTGAAACCTCCACATTATCCGCAACTCCCTCCTTTTATGTCTGCGACAGGACGTATTTCTAGCACGCCGAGGTGGAGAAGAGCCAGTTTATGTTGTTAACACCATAACAGACGGTCTCTGACACGGTTCATAGGTGCCTAGAAAGAAATGTCAGAGACTGTGCTGACCAAGCCCTTGTTTTCTGGCTGAATTTGAGGTCAGGGAAGGGGAGCCATAGCTAGTCAGTTCCTGAACCAGAGCAGGGTCTCTTGGCTCTCAGCCCGGACTCTGCCTCCAGGTCTGCACTGCTGCTGACTCGCATGCAGAAAACTGGCCCCGCCCTGGGGTGTGATCTCCGTCCCCTAAGTGGGATGCAGCCCCGTCCCTGGCCCCTCTGTGGCTACGCTGATCCGCCGACTCCTGGTCAAGCGGATGGCAGCCGAGGATCTCTGCGGCCTGTGCTGCCTCCTGCTGGTGAGGCTAAGTATGGTTTGTAGGCAAGAGAGACGCATGCTGTGATAGGACAAGTGAGGCAATAGAGGTCTATCCTGGGGCATGAAGCTTGATTCGTTGATTGTCTTTTTTTCATGATCATAATTATTCAACGTAAATGGTTGTAAGATTGCCCATCATTATTGTTTGATTCTGGATTCTGGGGTGCTTAATTGCTTTAAACTTCACTGGCTGAGAACAGAAATACTGTTTTTGAAAATAAAACCATTCTTCTTATAGCTAAAGATTTTTTAAAAAATATATTAGTCTAGAATAGAAAGAATCAGAGTTTTATCAGGTAGAGCCCATTCATATTATAGATGGGAGAAATGAGACCCGGAGAAATTTAATAAGTGACTTAGAAATTTAATAAGTTATGGTTATTACGTCAGTATCAATACAAGTCTTCTGACTCAGTTCATTTCTACCATTTAGTTTGAGTTTCCTGTGAGCTAGACCTTGTATTTGTGAGTTTTCCATACATTATTTCTAATTCTTACCATATTTCTGTCTAATGGATATGTTCCCCCTTTTATAGATATGAAAATGGAAGCTCAGGCAGCTTAAGTACCTTGCCTAGTGAATGAGTGATTGAGCAGTAATACAGGAGTGGTCTGAGTCCCAAGGTCATGATTTAACAGTGTTCCATGCTGTCTCTTAACTCTTTCCTTTAAGATTTGCATTATCTTAATTAACTTAATTTATCCCGGTGATAGTCTGTTCCTTCTGTTCATTGTCAGACACAAGCTGTGCTTCTTCTTGAGGAAGGTTAACCCAGTTGAGTGCAACAGCCAGTGTTAAAAATCTGGAACCTTAAATTCTTTCTGAGAACACTTTTGTCCTCTCAAGTGCCTCATTGTCATTGGAATTCATTTAACACCTTTGGATACTGGATCACATTAACTCTTACCTGAGTCTCGCACAGTAAAACAACCTAAGAACTATGAAAGAACTAAGGTGGAAAGTTAGGAGCAACTTGTGCATGGGTGGTGGTGAAAAGATATTTTTGGAAAGATGCTGACATTTTAACTTTGAGTTAATATTTGATGATTGAAATGAAGTTTCAGTTGGAATAATTTAAAACAGTTTAAAGTTTCTAAAAACTCTTAATTCCTTTTACTTCTGCAGGCTGGAAGTCATCAGTGTACCTGTCCATTAATCTCTTGTACGTCTCATAATTTCTCTTGTTATTCAGATATAAAAACTCCACATGATATTTCAGTTTGTTCAAAGAAGATACGTGAATGCCAGTGAATAACATACAGGCTCATTAGATTGTGTTCCCTTCAGGATTATAACCTTATTCTCTATGGAAATATATAATGATCTCTTTCTTCCTATTGGTTCTTTGACATTTTAAACATAATTTAAACATATTCTAATCGAAGTATTATCTAAAACAGTCAATATTAATTCTAAGGTAAAAAGTCAAGGCCCAATGGAGACAGGGAACTTCTGTTGCTGTGTGTCAAACATCTAGAAGGGTGTATGGTCTGTTACAGGAGCTCGACTGTTGTTCAGTCAGTGAAGTCATGTAAAAGTATTTCCAAGGAAAAGTTTTTTTAGATATGTGTGGGGATTTTCATCTTGTTTAAGAGACAGGTCTCCCTTTCATTTTCTTCTGAAACCTCTTTCCCTTGACTTACTAATGTTTTGTCGTCTGTTAAGATTGTTTAGCCAGGAACTCAAGGTAGACAGGAGCATTGGGTTTTTTGCTGAGAACTTGTCAGAGCTGATTGATATTATATATCTTCTGCTTGTCTTTTTCTCACTTACTTGTCTAGTGTCGTCAAGGCCCCTAAATGACTTACAGTGTTTGAATGAGGATGTTTATCAAATGTTAACGTTTATTGAGCTTGTAGAGTTTCTGATGTATGGGAACATGAACTGTATTTTTAAAATATTTTTTTCCTTATGGAAAGAATTGAAACAATTCCCCTCTAATGGAAATAATTCCAGAAAAACTTTGGCCTTGCATTTAGGTCACCATACTCTGTAATTTTTGTGATATATATGATATGTATATGATATATATAATAAGTACATGAATATCTTGGCTGAGCATTTTCTTTTAGTTCAGTGCTATACTGTTGCCTGGATATCAGGGCTATTTAATCGTCCTTTCCTGCAATATTAAAAATGTACACACATCATTAGCCATTATGGGAATGCAGATCAATGAGATACACACTTCATACCCAGTAGGGTGACTAAAATAAAAAGACAAGTATTGGCCATGATGAAAAAATTGGAATCCTCGCACATTGCTGATTGGAGTGTAAAATGGTGCAGCCATAGTATAAAACGGTTTGGCAGCTCATTGAAAGGCTAAATATAGAGCTACCGTATGACCCAGTGACTGCACTCCTAGGCACATACCTGAGAAAAATAAAAACATATGTCCACACAAAAACTTGTACGTGAATGTTCATAGCAATATTATTTATAATAGCCATAAAATGGAAACAACTCAAATATTCATCAAGTGAATGAAATGTGGTATTTTCAATGGAATATTATTTGGCATTTAAAGAAATGAGATATTGATACATGCTACCCATGGATGAACCATGGAAGTACTGTGCCAGTTACAAAAGACCACTCTGTATCATTCCACTTATATAAAATGTCCAAACCCAGCAAAGCAGATTAGCGGTTGCCTAGGGCTGGAGGAGTTGGGAGGAGAGGGGGAGTGACAGCTAATTGGTGTGCAGTGTTTCTTCTTTGTGTGATGAAAGTGTTCTAAATTAGATAGTGGTGAGGGCTGTACATCTAGAAACCATTGAATGGTACCCTTAAAAGGGTGAATTGTGTGACATGTAAATTGTATCTCACTGAAGTTGATATTTAAAAGAGTATAAGTATAGATGCATTTGCTTCCATGAGCATAAATTATTTCCAGGATGATACACATTGCTTGCTTCTGGGGAAGAGCTGGGTTCCTATGGGGGCCGGGGTGGGAGGAAGATTTTTACTAAAACCCTTTGTATCCATTGTATTTTGTGCCTTGTAATGATTTTAACTATTTTACAAACAAATGTTCAATAATAAAGGTATTAATAAGTCATCTCCTCTCTTGATTTCACACGATCAGGTCCTTCAGGGGTTAGATTATCTACACAGTAAGTGCAAGATCATTCATACTGACATAAAGCCGGAAAACATCTTGATGTGCGTGGACGATGCATATGTGAGAAGGATGGCAGCCGAGGCCACTGAGTGGCAGAAAGCGGGCGCTCCTCCTCCTTCGGGGTCTGCAGGTGAGGGGCTGCGCCAGCTTTGTTTCAGTCTGTGCGGGACATTGAGAGCCTGCCAAGTTGTACACTGGGGGCAGTTGAGTCAGATGTGTATGTATTAGGAGCTTTTGTAAGAGCCTGATGACTAGAAGCAGCTAGACCTTTTTCTTGAGCAGGAAGATGCCCCAGTTAAGTTGTACTTTAATATTTGAATTACTTTGTCCTCCCTTAAAAGGTCATTGAATTCTTACCTGCTGCTTCATCTCCTTAGAACACTGTCCTGTGTTGCCCACTCCTCTGCAGAGGGATGTCTGTTATAGCAAGAGGTCTCATGTAGCCGACGTTCAGTCATCAGAGTGCTTCCTTGACTCCAGTGAGCACAGCTACATCAATCTCAGTCTAGCTGGTGGATTTAGAATTAGTTTCAAAAGACTTCAGGGTGGGAGAAGACCAACTGACTTGAGTATTGGTGTATGTAGTTTTATTTGTGGTGTTGGCGGTGTCGTGGTGGCAGTGAAGTGTGGACGGTGCTTTCACCCTCTCTTCACGTGCTCTCTGCCCTAGTGTGTTGTCAGGCAGGCACGAGGACTGCAGGGCAAAAGCCCTCTGTCTGCCTGGGGCTCTTGGGACATGCACCACTTCTGAATCTCGTTTTCTAACATCAGGGTGTTTTTTAGATCACGGAACCATAGTCTGTCAAGCTTCTGACACTGGCCAAGTCTGTTCATGTGATTTCTAGAATATTTGCTGCAGTATTGGACTTAACTTTAGTTGTATAAACTTGTGAAATAGTTTTCAAACATAGTTGTGTAAGTGAATCGTTCATTTCATTGTCTTTAAACAAATTTGGTTGGATGACTCGTCTCCATTTTCTTATCAGTCAGTGCTTTGGGATTGTCTGTTTTTGAAATGAATGCGTATTTAATTTTAGTTAAGTAAGAGAAATGACTCCATATGAACCACTATGGGTTTGCCTTTTAAGAGCCAGTCATTTGTTTGAGTTGGATAAACTTTAGGTCTCTCTGATTCAGAAGTTTTAGTATTTAACAGTTGTTGAAGTTCCATAGCCGTTAAAAGACAGTAGTTATTTCATTTTACAGTTCAGATTACCTACATAAAGATAAGTATCTATTTTGCTCTAAATGTTCATTTTATTTTGTTTTGTTTTAGTGAGTACTGCTCCACAGCAAAAACCTGTAAGTACTTACACATATACTTATATTCACCTCCCTGTCAAAAGTGACTATTCATTATTGAACTTTTCGAATTGTAACGTTAGTTTTTGTTTCTTTCTGCAACAATTTTTCATTAAGGATTGTTTGGGGGAATTGGTTGTGCATTTTTTTGTTCCTTTCTCAATCACAGATGTTGTAATGTATTTTAATGTAAAAGACAGTCATGTTTATAAATGCTGGGTGTCCTTGAATATGTAAGACAATGTTTTGATAAGGTGAAGTGATTTTTAGAGTTGGGGGATAATTAGAGCTGCCCCAAATTCTATCTTGGTTTTCCTCATGCGCTTTCTGGAGTGCTCTTGGCTGAGTCTGGTAAAATGTGAGGTTATAGAGATAGGGTTTTAAGTGTGATTGTTCCAAAAACACTTTATATTATTTCTGATCTGCCTCTAAGTTACCTGCTTTTCTGAAGCTGCTGTTCTGATTTTTTTTTTTTTTCCAGGTAGTAGTTAAATATGAAAGAGTATTATCTTTGTGGTCCTGTCAAAATGCTGAATGAGAGCAAATGAAACAAGCTGTTTGGAATTAAATCCTACCCCAGCAGAGCTAAACCTGGCTTGGTTCTAGTCGAGCACAGAAAAAAAAAAAAAAAATATATATATATATATATATATATATATATATATTTATATATATATGTCTTGAGTTGATGGGTCATCTACAAGTTTTAAAAGATCTTTATGAACCAAAAGCTTTTGGAAGGAAATGTGCAGAACTTCAGAGTGCTGCCAGCAGCCCTCAGTTTGGAATGGAAGTCCTACTAGGAGAGGGAACTGTAAGAATTATTCCACCTGGCCTGCTGAGTTCTGCTGTGGCTTGAGCAGCTTGTTTTGATTATTGATTCTGTGCAAGACTGGAGGCTCTCATTGCCAGTACTTTCCAAGTCAGCTCGCCATGATTGGAGGCAGACTGAAACCATGGCTTTTTCTTTTTTCCCTTTACTTCATGTGCTCATTTTTTACAGTTCCTGCAGTCTTGGCTGTTGATAACAGCTCACTGTGTGAGACCCAAACGCAAACAGTGCTATTGACCAACAGTGAATGAAATACACCTGATTTGGCAGGCAGTTGAGTAAGACAGTTAAGGAGAGGGGACATTGTTACTTTATAGACAGGCAGCAGCAAATAAAACTTGCAAGAGGTGCTTCTTGTTTAAAGTCAAGAGTATCTCAGCATATTTAGTTCTTCTTAGAGTTTAAAGGGGAAAGACTTGCTGGATTTAAGCTATATCTCTCTAAGGGCAAGGGCCGGTGGTAGTCCCGTTACGTGATATTAGCACTGGTTTCTTTTCTTCTGGTTTTGCTGTAACCCTAACCGTGATGTGGATCTCATGTCTGGGCATGTGATTTTAATTGAATGCGACCTGAGAAAAACAGCCTGTGTTGGTATTTGCCATGCTGCCAGCACTTACGCTGTTGCGTAGTGCTTTAAAAAGAAGCAAACTGACCTGTGGTATTTTCTTAACATGTTGTAGATAGGAAAAATATCTAAAAACAAAAAGAAAAAACTGAAAAAGAAGCAGAAAAGGCAGGCTGAGTTATTGGAAAAGCGCCTGCAGGAAATAGAAGAATTGGAGCGAGAAGCTGAAAGGAAAATAATAGAAGAAAACGTCACATCAGCTGTACCTTCCAATGAGCAAGATGATGAATACCACCCAGAGGTGAAACTAAAAACAGCAGGATTAGAGGAGGCAGCCGAGGGTGAGACTGCGAATAACAACGGTCAGTGGAATCTGGAGACAGGGCTGCATAGGAGCCCAGGAGCTCCCACAGTAGGGACCCGCCAGGTCACCATGCAGGGTGACTTGGTGCTGCGCTGATGCTTCAGACAGGAAGGTGGTTCTCTCCAAGGCCTTACTGGAGAGCGTGGGGAACTGTCTGGTACTTGCTTTGTAAAATGTGTGCCAGAAATATGTTAATATTTCAAAATAGTTTTTTTTTTTTAAATGTCAAACGTCTGAGAAACACCATGTCTTTATCATGCTAATGATTGTCCTTCATTTTGTAATTAAGCTTTTACTTAACAGTAATGTACCCTCAGACCTTTTCTGAAGATTATAGAGAAGAGGGTAGAAATGGAAGTACAGCTCCATTCATGCCCATTTTCCCTAAGAGCTAAGTTTTTCTAATAAGAGTAGGCCAGTTATTTAATAAATGAAAAACAAGATTTAGAGTACCTAAAGATTTTACCCTGAGAGTCAAGAGGTGGTTTGCTCTGTAGCACATGAAATTAGCACATTTGAATTTGTCTCTTGTTGGAGGAGATAAGTGCCTACTGCACTCTGTTAAGGAGAGTGACAAGTTCTAATTCTTACCCTTCAACTTTTTAAGGTGAAGCTGAGGACCAGGAGGAGAAAGAAGACACTGAGAAAGAAAACACTGAGAAAGATGAAGACGATGTTGAACAGGAACTCGCGAACGTAGACCCTACTTGGATAGAATCACCCAAAACCAATGGCCATGTTGAGAATGGCCCCTTCTTACTGGAACAGCAGCTGGATGATGAAGACGATGATGAGGAAGATTGCCCAAACCCCGAGGAATATAACCTCGATGAGCCGAATGCAGAGAGCGATTACACATATAGCAGCTCCTACGAACAATTCAATGGTGAATTGCCAAATGGACGACATAAAATTCCTGAGTCCCAGTTTCCAGAGTTTTCCACATCCTTGTTCTCTGGGCCCTTAGAACCTGTGGCTTGTGGCTCTGCACTTTCTGAGGGATCCCCGCTTACCGAGCATGAGGAAAGCAGTCCATCCCATGACAGAAGCAGGACAGTTTCAGCCTCCAGCACTGGGGATTTGCCAAAAAGTAAGTGTCCCTTCCCATCAGGTGTCTGCTTTCAGTGGCCCAAGTGTCATACCCTTGACACATGCTGTGAAGGGAATTGGCTGGAGATGGTAAAGCCGTGTATGCATGCGTTAACCATTTTCATTTTATTACTTTTGTACTCATGAGTAAGTTAATGTAATTTAAAATATATTCTGTGCCACTAGGCTTTCTCTTCCTCTTTGCATATCAGATCCCATTTCTGAGTTCTTTTCCTTCTTCCTGTCTTTAGCTAGTGATCATACCTTGGCAGAAACCTTCCAAGCCTAGCATCTTACCCCTGTAGCTTTTTAGCATGTGTAGTTTAATTCACAATTTGTACTTCCACCTGACAGTGTTATTATATTTAGTTTTTGGTTCTTTGTTTTGTTTCGTTTCTATTCAAGGAAAAATGTGCCTGCTCTTTATTTGTAGTGAGGAGGAAGTGTCTTACTTTATTTTGAAAGTTGTTCCTGATTATAGGACTCTTCTGTTGACATTTTAAAGGAAGCAGTGTGGGTTTAAATGTGATGATGATGTATATCAAACCCTGATTTTGAGGGTGAATGCCACATGACAGATCTCTGCCTGTGGCATGCTAGGGGACTTGAGTAGGCAAACCCTGGGTGTCACACACGGTTGGTTTCCGTTCTGGCCCACAGTGGAAGAGCTCAGAAGCCTCCTCTGCTCCCTCTGCTGGCAAGAATGTTAACACATGGTGAGCCAGTTGATGAGCCAGCCCTGCAAATAGCTCAAGATGTTCTGCAGCCCCTTTGATTCCAGTAGCTGAGAGACCTGCAAAGCCTTCTTCTCTGTTACTCATTGGCCACAACTAGTCATCCTAAAGATATATATATATATTTTTTTTAATTGGACAGACATATTCTGCTCCTGTTTATTACCTTTACCCTGACCAGAGGGTTTCAAGGTGCTAAATAAAATGCTTTCACGAGGAATGTAGCCTCACCTGAGGAAAAACTCACCTCTGTGTCTCCTTTACTCTCATTCTGCTCCCATATTACTGCTGACACTTTTGGTTACCAAGTGTGTGTGTAGGGGTGTCTCCCCACCTAAACAGTTCTCCGGCACCAGCTCGGTGTCTTGCAATTAAAGTAAAGTCTGACACTACTTGGAGATAGTGTCAGATCCCAGGGTTAAGGGCTCAGTCTCACAAGACTGTGTCGGTCTCCCCCTGCACTCCCCCCACATCCATCACAAGTCCATGTTGTCACCTGTGCTTCTGAACAATCAGCTGTAAATCAGAGGTTTCTGTGATGCTGCCCTGGGGTTGGATAATTTGTTAGAGCAGCTCACGGAACTCAGGAGAACAGTTTACTTGCTGGATAATCAGTTTATCAAAAAAGGATGTAAGTCAGGAACATCCAGATGGAAGGGATGTGTAGGGCGTGGTGTATGGGAAAGGAGGGAGGCTTTCATGCTCTTTCTAGAGACACCACCCTCCCTGCAGTCTCTCACGCATTCCTTCATATTGTGGACTCATGGATTTTTTTTTTTCTCTTTAATTAACACATCGAATTGTGTGTTATCGTTTACAGCTTTTTTTTGAATGCCAGGATTATCCCACATTTGGTCTGTGTGAGCCTCCTCAGGTTGTCTCTTAAGTCCTTTTGACAGACCCCGTTATTCCTCAGGTGCCCCCTTGCTCTTCTAGAGCCATGTGCCCAGGTTCATACTTTCCCTGCCCCAGGCTGGAGTCGGCCATGTCTCCAAGTAATTTTTGCTATTGATATTTTTTAAATGTTTTTTATAATGTACATGATATATAGGAACAGTAGTATGTAAAGTTTATAAACATGCATATATTGAAATGAGTGTTCAAACATCTTTTACTGATGGAGAAAACAGTGAAAAGGTTTAGTAATCTCAAGTGTAGCGTAGTCTCTTCCCCATTTATTTTTAAGACATAATAACAAGTGTCTGTGTGAACATGGCGTGCTCGCTCATGCTTCTGTGCCTTTGCTGATGCTTTCCCTCCTGCTTGGAGCGCTTCCTCCTGTTTGTTTGGGCACACCTCTTTTCTTTTGTTGGGTCCTCACTGTGTCCCCTGGCAGGTCCCAGTTCTTGTTCCCCTCCTTTCCTGCTGGTCAGACTTTTCTTCACTGTGTGTTCATTGTTCGTTTCCACTGTCTTCCTCTTCACTAGGAGGTAAACGCTTTGAGAGTGCTGTGTATTTCTATCTTTGTATCCTCAGCATCTAACTCAGTGCTAAGATAAGCATTTATTGAGTAATGAACCAACAAATCAGTGATACCTGACTATGTTCTTCCATTCTTCCCATTCTCCCACCGTTTCCCATTCACAGTCAGAATTTTACTTTGTCCAGCACACATTCTGTCCCCAGCACCCTGGCTGTTGCGTGAATATTGCATCAGGGAGAAATAGGAGGTCTGTTTTTTTCACTGATCCTAGTCTCTTACCAAGCTGACCTTTTCATTGATCCAGTCATTTATTTGGAGGCACTCGGCTTGGGTTTGCAGCCTGGTCTTTGGATAACCGTGAACAGCCTCCCGCAGGGGAGGTGTTTTGTTTCCTACATGGAAGGCGTATGGTCTAGAGACTGGAAGTTGGCCACCAGGTACTACAAGAACATGAGGCGAGAGAAACATCCTTTCCTGAGTTTGTGTAGATCCTTGTCGTTATAGCAGAATGTATACGTTAGGAAATAGTAGAAGAAAAGCTGGGGCCACAGTGAGAAGATTGAGAAAGAACTTACATGCCAGGCTAAGGATGTGAACTCTTCTCCCTGGAGTAGTTTTGTAGCCACTGAAGGTTGAGAAGAGGAGGGTTCCTCTTGGGTTATTACTGCTGGAGCCGTAGCACGTATCTGGGCTCAGCACATCTGAAGCACAAAGGCCTGGGAGCAGGGTGGTACCTGCAAGGTGTATGTTGAATCCTCTCCCCCTCACCTAGTAGTGACCCGTGTCAGTGGCAGTGCTTGGCTAGGCTGCTGGAACATGACTCCACTCTTCTCACTCCACTGTTGCTCCTAGTCTGTTCCCCGAGGAACAGTCCCGAGAGAGCTTTTTAAAGCACATTCCCCCCGCCCCCCGACCGTGTAGCATAACCCGCAGAGGCGTCATTCCCTAAAGCTTAACAGCCCTGTACAGTCCGTCCCGGCCGCGCTCTTTCTCATATCGTTCCCCACCCGCCTCTATTTCCCCTGCTCATTCTGCCCCTCCCACACTGTCTTCTTTCTGAGCTTTCTCAAGGGTGCAGGCTTGTTTCTGCCTCTTGGCGCTTTGCACTTGCTGTCTTCTCTGCCCGGAGCTTCTCTCCTCTGTGCCTCCCTTTGTTCGGGCCTCTCCTCAAAGGCCACTTTCTCAGAAAAGACTCCCTCTCCACCCCCACCCGTGGCCAGACACCCTCATCAGTAGCCGTCTCCTTTCTCCACTCTGTTTTTCTTCTTAGCATATAGAGCTACTTGACATGGTGTGTGAATCATTCATTTTATTTATCACCCATATTCCCAACGAGTGCGTGAGTTTCCTAATTTGGGGTGTGGTGGCGGAACCTTGTATGTCTTGTCGATGCTCTTCCCAGTGCCAGGGCAATGTCTGGCACATAGAGGGGACTCAGTAAATACTCACAATACCTATTTGTGAACAAATAGGTCAGGTTTGGGCATTACATCTCCTAGTTCTGCTCTTTCTTTAGGCTGGTACTAAATCTCCTGCATATAAAGAGGGTATTCATGCCTTCCTTGTAAGGATGTTTTAAACATAAAAGTGTCAGTGTGGGCCTAGCACAGTGCCTTGCAGATGAGTGGTGATGGCGGTTTCATCACCGAGGCCCCACTGGCTGCCATCTTACTGGTTCCTAGGATCACCTCAGATGGAGTGAGAGCACAGTGCCACCCAGAGACCAGCTTATCAGAATGACTTGAGGACTCCAGCCCTTCCTGAAGTGAAATCTTCCCGCCTCTCTCTCCCCACTTTTCATTCCCTCCTTGGTAGAAGCAGAGAGCAGGGAAGAGCTCTGGTAGTTGCATAATAGTGCCTGAATTACGGGAGGGGATCTGATTTCTGGGCAAAGCAAAACTCGTACGACTGCACAGCAAGTGTGACTGTCCCTGTGTTTAAACGGGCCTTTGTGAGTGTTGTACTCAGGGAACCTTTTACAGATTACCTAGAGCAGGAAACTAGCACACTGGGAAAAGAAGTGCAAGCTGATTCTCTTTTACGTCCTTTGCGTTCTTAATACAGTTAAAATTTTGAGGTAAATTCCCTAGCATCTTTTGGAACGCATTGTGCGCTGGGTAATCACGCACAGACATGAACTAGGAGGATAGCAGCAGGTCACCAAAGAGACTTTGTCTAGTGCTCATAAACGAGGGGTATTAAATACAAAGAAACTGTGCAGGTGGCCCCTGAATTAACAGTGGTTCGGCTTTACGATGGTGCGAAAGCGAAATGCATTCTGTAGAAGCTGTGCTTCGCATTCTGAATTGCGATCTTTCCCCGGGCTAGCGATACACTGCACGACCCCGCCTTGTGATGCTGGGCAGCCCGCAGGCAGCCACGCAATCACGCGAGTGGACACCCGGCACACGTACAACCACTCTGTGCCCAGACAGCCCTTCTGTCTTTCACTTCAGTACAGGATGCAATAAATTACATGAGATATTCAACACAGTTTATTATGAAGTAGGCTTTGTGTTAGTTGTTTTTGCCCAACTGTGGGCTAACGTAAGTGTCCTGAGTGATGTTGAAGGTACTAGGCTCAGCTATGACATGTGGTAGGTGATGTGTAATTGAATGCATTTTGAACTTAACGATATTTTCAACTTGAGATGGGTTTTTTTGGGACATAACCCCATCGTAAGTCGGGGAGGATCTGTACTGAAGATGTGTGATGTTGTGTTTTTAAGGTGTTTTTCCTCTAGCTGAAGTGATTCATGTGTGATGTCTTTAGAACAACGACTGGGAGAGGGTGGCGGTTTCAGATCCCCTCTTTCCACTCAAGCACCCTTGATGGCAGCTCACTCAGTCAGAACCTGCCGCTTCATCCTCTTCTGCTGCCAGGCCTTTGATCTCAGTGGTTTGCGGTGCTGGAAGCCACGGCTTGGCCTCCCATCCTTTCTGTGCCGCGGGGGCTTTGGCTGGTCCCTCACGGGCCATTTAGAAGCCCTGGCCTCAGAGGGTGGTCTGGCTGGTGGCAGGCAGCGGGGAGCCCCTGGATCTGGCCAGCCAGGCGCTATCGTAGCTCTCCTGTGTTTGGTCTTTTTTTCATTTCTATTTTTTGGTGGAGGAGGGGTGGTCCCTTCCTCTTCCTCCTTTACTGAGAACTGAGCCTCAGAGTTTAAGTCATTTGCCAGAGTCTTGTAACTTATAGACGTAGAAACAGATTTGAATCCAGTTCTGCAAACCTCACATTCCATTTTCTTGCCTGCCGAGTCTCCTTTATTAAATGACATGAGGGATTCATCTAAGCCATTTCCAGTGCTGGCCATCTGTCTGTTGGGTCGGCATTTTTATGTTTCTTCTAGAACTCGGTTTCTCAGCCCATTCCCCGTTCCGCGTGAACACCTTGCCTCTTTGTGTGGGTCTTTGTGCTGCCGTCCTTCTCACCATTCCTGATTCCCTGTGTTTCTTCTCCTCGGCTCACACCTGGCCTTTGGTGAGGCCTCCCTGTGGATCACCGTCCTCATACAGAGGGGCGTGGTGCAGGGCAGATAGCAGGAAGGGAACGTGTGCGCCTGGCTGGCTTGGGTTGATCCGTAAGTCTGAGGAACAGGTCTTGAGGGTTAAAACGTTGCCAGAGTTCTCTCGCATTTTCTGGCCCCTCCTGGGGAGCTCTGTGGGCGCCCCAGGTCCTGGGTCCTGCTCATGGTGCATGCAGCCTGGCCTTGCCGCCCACCTGGGGTGCCGAGCTCCACAGCACGGGTCTACCCAGAGGAGGGACAGTCATTCCAGCAGTGCCCACCTTCGAGTGAGCTAAAGGGTGTTTAATATTCTGCACTGAGCGGGCTTTTCTGTTTTGTCTGTGAGTACCATTTCAGAATTACTTCTGAAATGAATGAAAAGCCATGGTTACATCTCATCTTTACCAGAAATCCCAGCTTGCCGGTCAGTTTGAGGTTTGATGGAGATGCTGAGTCATTTCAGCATTTTCTGTCTGGGCCTCACCACATTATTCTTCTTTGTCCCTGCCGCCTGGTTAACTGTGCTTCCTGCAGGCCTGGTCTGTGCTTGTCTGAAAAGCTTCTCTGGCCCCGCAGCCCTGAGAATCCCGGCCCCGTGCCTACTGTTGAGAATTCCTCAGGGTTGCTGGGGGTTGAGAGTGGCTTGAGTATTTGACGAGTTCGTGAGGGACCTCATAGGGCCTGGGCCGTCTCAAGAGACCTCTGTTCTGGAGTGTTCCTTGTCCACAGCTAAACCAGAATTGGTTAGTCCCTGCCTTTAATCTGTATTTGTTAATCGGCCATCATCTAACTCTTGAGGTCTCTGTGCTCGGCCCAGGCAGAGGGAGAGGTGAGGGCTGTGGGCCACTTAGGAAGGGATGGGCACACCCTGGGGAGCGTTCTCTCTACCCTCACATTAAGTAATAACGCACTTCTGAGCTAGACGGGGTCCATTAGGGAACTGGCGTGGCCTAATGAGGAGCAGCTATAAAAGATGCAGGAACCAAGCAGGGCTGACCTGCTCGGTGAAGGATCGGGAGAAAGGAGAAAGGGCAAGGCAGTGTCCATGGGGTCTCTGGGCAATTTGCTCTCTTGTGAAGTATTTTCCGGAGATGGAGACCAAGAATTTAAATTCTGTTGAGTTCAACTTACAGGATTCCAGGCCTAAATGATCACCCACCACTTTTCTAGAAAAGGAGACTGTGCCCAGCAAGCATTGTGTGCACACATGCAAACCACTTATCCCAGGCACTAACTGTCCTGCTGTTTGCTCATGCCAGCAAAAACCCGGGCAGCCGACCTGTTGGTGAATCCCTTGGACCCACGGAATGCAGATAAAATTAGAGTTAAAATTGCTGACCTGGGAAACGCTTGTTGGGTGGTAAGTAGAGTTTTCTTTCTAAAACATTTCGGTTGTGATCATGTATTAGAAGATGCTTTTTCTCTCGTTTGATGTCTGTGTTCCTCCACGGTAATGCAGTCTGTTCCCTTCCAGCATAAACACTTCACAGAAGACATCCAGACGCGTCAGTATAGATCCATAGAGGTTTTAATAGGAGCAGGTTACAGTACCCCTGCTGACATTTGGAGTACGGCGTGTATGGTAAGCACGACCTTTGCCATTTTCCTCTGTGTAAAGGCTCATCCTTTTAGTTCCCGTGATGGGCCAGCCTCGCCAGGGCCTGTGGTCTAAGCTTTCTGACCGTGAAGGTTGTCCACTGAGGGGTGGGTGAGGGGAAGGTGGCTGCCTTGGGTATCTTAAGAGACCTTCTCTGGCGTGTCCTGCTGTGTGTTTTGGTTTGGTCTTGTGAGAGACGACCTCGCGAGGCCCTCTGTAGCCCACGGCCCCGAGAATCAGACCTCCGCTGTGGTGACAGTGACTTCAAGGAGTTCCTGTTGGCTCCTGAAAGCTTGCAGGTTGTACGCAGTTTTCCCCCTCACTCAGGCTGTGAAGGAAGATGAGACAGCTGTGATTTAGGGGAAGGTTGTCTGAGGGGTTCTGACAGACCTTATCTCCTTACTGGAGAGAGAGGATTTCCCCATATACCAGTGTTTAATCTCTCTCCTTCTGTTAAGCAGAATCTAGAGACTGTTGTGGCTTACTGCTCTAGGCTGTGTCCAGCCATGTCTGAGGCACCAGCAGCCGCCTGTACCCTGTTTGACCAGTCTGTTCCCTTAGGCAGCTCAGCGATGGTTTTCCTCAGGGCCTCAGGATGCCTCTTGTTTCTCCAGTATGATGTAGCCATTTTTACTGCCACTTGTGTGCATCAAAAGTCTGGTTGTGTCTAAACTCTCCTCAGCCCCACCAGTGCCTCTTCTCACCTACTCCTTACCTGTGAACCGATAAGCACGAATGGTCCCTCGTCCATAAGCCAGTTCCAGTTTCTCTCTTGGTCCTGTTTCCTGGTCAGTTTGTCACCTTCCTCTTAGTGGGCTGAGCTTTGTAGTCCTTTGTTGGAAAAGGGGATGCATGTGTCTCTTGCTTCACGTGGTTTCATGCTTTCCTCATTTTTTTCTCCAAATTCTCCTCTGATATTTAAATGAGAGGGCATGGCATGTGTGCAAAGCTTGGTACGTGTCTTCTCACTAAAAAAACAATGCAGAGTAAGTGTAATTGTCTGTTATTCAAGGATTAATGTAATACTTCTTTTGGGTGTGTCCTCTGATGCTAAAGTATAGCACTGTTAGCAAGTCGTGCTAAAACAACATGAAAAAAGGGGATGTTCTGTTTTTTTTCAAGTTTGCAGCCAGTATGGCCCAACAGATCTAGAACAGTGTGCCTTTCTGTTCCCATGTTGCTCTGATGGGTGATGCCAGAGAATAATTTTAAGTTTCTCAGTTAAGTATCAAAAACTGAGCCCTTGCCTTGCTAGGTATGGAAAAGGAGGGTTAAAAGAATTGGTAGACCAGATGGCTGGGCCGGCCCGGGGGTGGGGGGTGGGGGGTGGGGGGCTGACTTCTGAACGAGGGAGGTTATTGGAGTGGGAGGAGGGCAGGGGTCGGAGATCATGAGCCAGAGGCCAGGGGGTGGGGGGTGGTAGCCACTCTAGCCTTTTTTCTTTTTAATAACTCTTTTTAAATTAAAAAAAAAAAAAGAGAGAGAGAGAGAATTGGTGGACGTGTCATGGTTCCTTAGAACGCAGGGCCTGCTGTGTGGGCAGGGGTGAGGCTCCCTGTGGGCGAGTCGGGGGGGGGGCAGCGGGGAGGGGGGCTGGGGGCTGGAAGCAGTGGGAGGCAGCGGCCAGGTCAGCAGAAGGGGGCGCCGTCAGCAGTGGGAGCTGCAGGGGTGTTGAACCTCAGGGTGTGGTGAGGTCAGGCCCTCCTCCTCCCCAGCAGCACAGAAGGGGCTGTATCGGGGCTGCCCTCGTTTACACTCTGCAGAGTCTTTCAGCTCTGAAATCCTGTGCTTCTAATTCGGGGTGTTAAATTTTGGTGATATAACCAGAAAAATAGGACAAGATCACAGATGTAGTAGGATAATGGTGGAGCTGTCAGTACAGTTTTATACCTGGCTTCCTGTCTGGCCTCTGTGAGATGAGGGTCCGCCCCTCCACGCAGCCTCCTGCCCTGCTGAGCCCTGCAGTTGCTGTGGGCGGTGGCGTCAGCGTCAAGAGCAGACTCCCGCGGAGAAGCGCTCACTCCGTCTCCTTTGCCTCCCGCTTCCCAAGAAGTGAAGCGTAAGGTCCCTCAGTACTTCTAGGGCTGCTGAGGAAGTTCTTTTTAATCAGTTTAAGGGTGATTTTCTGGGAGTGGGGGCAAGCCTTCATTCCCCACTCCCCCCTCCCCGGAGGCCGTGGCTGAGAGGTCCCCTCTTGTTCTTCGTAGAGAACCTGGTGAAGGTGAGGCGTCTTTGCCCACCCCACCCTGCTGTTGAGGTTTAAGTAGGTAACGGTACATTAAATTCATAATACCAAGCTGTCGTGAAGCTCCAGATTGTTCTCGGTGGTAAAGCCCAGGGTTCTTTGTTATAAAGGGCATCAAATCTTACAGAGACGCTAGTGGAGCCGAGAGTGGTGGCTGGTAGCCATGTTCACTGGTAAGCGCCTGTGCTGCTGGCAGGGGGGAGAGCTTTCACCACTGGGCAGGGGCAGCGCCATGAGGCAGAGCAGCTGGGCTGTGTCAGGTGTGGAATCTCTTCTTCTTTTCTTGAGCTTTGGAGCCCTCCAGATGTAAGTGTGCATGACCTAAAAATTACGTGTGGACCCCGGCATTGGTCGCTCTGCACTTGTGTTTCAGAGTCCCTGAAGAGGCGTCTTCCCGTGGGTTCCATGGTGAGCCTCAGTCAGCACTGTAGAGACAAGAAAAGCCAGTCTGACCCATTTCACCAAACTTCTCGGCAGTGGTCACATCACAGAAGGCACACGTGACCTTATTTATTCAGAATGGGATACTTGACGTGGGATGATGGCATTTCAGGAAGGGGGGTATCTGGTCTCCCCAGAGCCTGAGGACAGAGGCTGGTCCAAGGGAAAGCTCTCTGAGGCGGTTGGGCCGAGTACAGAGTACATAGTTCCCAAGTATTAAAAATAAACAATAATAATAGAGGTTATATTGAGAGTAACTTATTGAGTTGAAGGCAATAATTTTTCATGGTTTCATAGTTGCCAGCATATATGCAAGTTGTAAAGTACAGAGGCTGATGTTTTCATTGTGATGTGTGTTTACCCTGCTGTCTGTGTCCTAGTTGTTAAGAAAAATCTCATCATGCTTCAGAGAATCAGGACCCGATAACATGACGGGGGGAGCCTTCATCTTGCCTCTTCCTTTTTTCTTCTAAACCATTTCATTGATAGGCTTCTTCAACTTGTGTTTCCTTGGAAATACATGGGTGTTAATCAACATGGTCATCTTTCAAAGAACACTCAGTGGACATATCTTAGTGCCAGGCTGTCAGAAATACATACAACCAGACTGAAATGTTTTTGAACATTAATTAGAAGAGTGAGGGAGGCCCCAAGGACGGTGAAGAGCAGCTGGCGCTCCCCTTTGGCTGCGTCACGCGACTTCTGGGTCTTCTCTCTCCATTAGGGTTTCACCCTTTTCTCTTGGCTTGTGTCCCAGATGAGAAAGACGCTTCTGGCCATTCAGTGTGTCATCCACTTGTTCCCCATGGACCTGTGGCCAAATGTGAGGTGTTTTACCCTGATGTGCGATTGGCCCTAGTATCTTTATGGCTTGATGGGTGGAGCGGGGAGGCCCTGCAGCACCTAGACGACTGCCTGACGTACTCTGTGCTGAGACTGGGCACATCAGACCCAGGTCTGGTTCAGGGCAGGGATCCCGAGTTATGAACTGGTGCTCGTCACAGGGTAGCTGGCAACAGGCTTGGCATCCCACTTCCCTCTCTTAAAAAAGAAAAATACAAGGTGAAGAGATGTGGTCCTGGGCTAAGCGCGCCCACCTGGGTTTGTGAGAGGGGCCCCGCCCCAGGCAGACGAGACTTCCCCTATGGTTCCCGCCCACGCCCTGTGATCCTCGACAGAAGCGCAGAGGGTGGGCTGGTGCGGTGGGGCTCATCGAGGCGCCCGTGGGGAGGGCGGTACCTTGAGAGGAGCGGGCGGTGCCCTGGCCACTGACCCACAGGCATCGGTGAAGCGGGGATGGCCCCTGAGGGCCTCCAGAACAGCGAGATCTTAACGCACAAGAGAAGTAAGTATGGGAAAAACCAAAAACGGGATTTAGCTTGTTCTTTGTAAAACTTCTTTTAAATTCTCATTTAAAACATGTTTTTAAAAAAGCATGGTATTTGATCAACAGAGCGATAGCAGTTGTCATTTTTATGTCTTGTTAGCAAGTTAAAGCTCATAGTCCTGAGATGATTTTATGAACAAAGGAAGTGGGCTCAGTGGCAGCAGTGGGAAAGCAGTGCCCCTCCCGTTCCCTCCCGACCCCAGCACCCTGGTGGGCACAGCCCTGTAACCAGGAAGCCACTCTCCTGGCCGCCCTCGGGCGGGCTGCACGGGGGTCTGCCTCCTCCTGGCCCCAGAGGACAGAGCAAGAGGGGCTTCTTTGGTTCTAGAATGTCCTTTGGTTGAGTCAGAAGTGAATGAAGTGACGATGAGTTGCTGAAAGGAGCCCCCGGTTGCTAAGACATGAAGGTCTTTGCTTCAGGAGAGCAGCCGCACCCGTGGTCCAGGGCCAGGTTAGCCTGCGGGTTGCAGCTGGGCTCTGGGGTCAGACAGACCTGGACCTTGGACTGAGCCCTCGTTCTGCTGTTCAGATTAGAGTGCAGTGCTCTGGCCACGCCTGCACCCGGCTGCTTCCTGCAAAGTGCAGCAGAGGTACAAGAATATTTCTGAAGCTTCTTTGAACTTTTGGGAAGAAGAGAAAGCCTGGTGTTGAGCCCTTTCAGGAGACTCTTTGGTTTGATTCAGATCCTCATAAAATGTAGGTCTCTTGTACCAGAAAAAGTTGCTGGCTTGGGGCCTGTCTCTGTGAAGTGCTTAGCATGTCATCTGTTGTATCCTAGGCATTTGAGCTGGCAACGGGAGATTATTTGTTTGAACCACATTCTGGGGAAGACTATTCCAGAGACGAAGGTGAGTATTGCTGCCTGCTGAATACCTCAGTCCGGGTCTCCTGAGAGTCCTGAACTTCTGGAGAATATTGTCTTTTTGCACCGAAATAGAGCTGTGTTTTGGTTTTCAAGCACCAAATTCAGATGCTTTCCCTTTGAGCTTGAAGCCCCCTCAGCTGCAGTGACTGGGCAGAGCCTCCTGGCACCGCCGACGCTTTGGAGAGCCCTCGGGCGTCAGCCCGCCCTCGCAGGCCTGAGCCCAGCTGGCCGGGAGAGGACAGGCCGGACGAACCCGGAGCCTCTCCGTGGACCTTTTGTCCACTGATCTGCTGCCCACTTCTCTGTCCTGTTGGGGGCTGAATTTAAAACCAGGGAACTCTGGCTTGAATTCCCATCTGCAGACCTGACCATCTCCATGCTTATTTGCTTGCGATGCTGGGGTAGCCTGGGGTGAGCTGGCGTCAGTCACTGTTAATGCTCCAGACGGGGCCTGAGGCCTGCCAGTCCCAGAAGCCTCTGCATGGATGTGCTGCAGACATTGTTGATTTGAATCTATTTCTGATTTTTTACTAATTTCAATTTTTTCCCCCTCTTCTTTTATCCCATCCTTCTTCCCTCTGCCCCTCCCATTCCCGTATCCTTTTTTTTCTCTCCTCCATAGACCACATAGCCCACATCATAGAGCTGCTAGGCAGTATCCCAAGGCACTTTGCTCTATCTGGAAAATATTCTCGGGAATTCTTCAATCGCAGAGGTAGTACCTCTTCTTTTTGAAAAGCGCCACGATGCAGACAGAAATGGAATAGCAGCTGCTGATTGTAGCATTAATGGTGACAAAGGCCTTTCTCCTAAATTCCAAAAGCAGCCCAGCAGAATTCCTGTGCTGACTTCAGAGTCGAGAAGGAGCCCCTGCTTGGCCCCGTCCTGCGGCCGCCCTGTGCATCAGCTCCTCTGCGGTGCCTTGAATCTGGCCACTCGGGCAGAGCCTGTGCTCTGCTTGTTGACGCTGCGCTCTGTTTCTGTCTGCGCGGGCGATGGCAATGTCTGCATGCAGTGTACTGATTAAATTGTCGTGTGTTTCTGTTTTGCTGGCAATGTTTCCCAATGCAGATCACATAGCATTGATCATTGAACTGCTGGGGAAAGTCCCTCGAAAATACGCTATGTTGGGGAAATATTCCAAGGAGTTTTTCACCAGAAAAGGTAACGGTATTTATGCAACACTAATTTTCAGCGTAATCCTCTCCCAAAGGAGAAATTGTGCGTTCGCGTTTGGGCAGTGGAGAAAGATCTGGACTTACCGCTGGGGGAGTCTGCTGAAGAAGGCCCTCAAGAAATAAAGAATCATCTGATATCTGTGGAATAAGGATTTTGTAAGAGAACAATCTTCCGAAAATCCTTTGACCTCCTCCACACCTCTCCTTTACTCTAAGCACCAATCCATGTATTCAAGTATTTGTAAAAGAGTTTAAATGATTTTTAGAAAGCAGCTAGGCTTACCTTTCCATTTTCCACATTGTTCCTGGAACCAGAGTGTTTTTGCAGTGGAGCAGAGGTGGCCTAGAGACTGGACTTAATGACTGTCCATCTGCGTCCTGTCTCATGTGTCTGAGCTGTTTCTGTAGGGGTGTGGGCCTGTGAAGTCCTGTGTGCCTCACATTCTTATAAATTAGATGCTCTTCTCCCAGTGCATTACCTCACACTGTACTGTAGGTGATTTATTTTAATATTACAGTTCTCGTTGATCTTCCTTGGCATGACCTCGAACAACTCTCTTTGCCCTATGTAGTCCCTAGTTAGTGATCAATTTTTTTGAAAAAGCCCTGGGGAATTTATTTTTACAGAGCCCTTCCCCAATGCCATAGTCTTTGATGTGAGCATAGATAGTCCTCTTAACTCATGTTTTTCCAGCTTTGATTTGGAGGGGGGGGGTGCAATTCCCGTTAAAAAAGAACTGTTTAAAGTTGATGTGAGCGGGACATGGAGTTTCTAGAAATTTCTGCAAGTACTAGATACTCTATCTCCCCTGCTTTAGCCAAATTTGGAAAACCAATTTGACTTTTTACTTTCCTGTGAGATAAGGAATTCTTGTAGAGTAATAACCTTTTATGATATACTTTGGTGATGTTCAGCTAACCAGTCCTGTCTTACCCCTTAAATTCCATCTCCCCGTGAATGCATGAGGCCTGAGAGCGAACCATGCCAAGACAGTGGTTTCCTGCTCACGTTCTCTGAGTGCGTTGACCACAACTCATAGGTTTTTTGGGAATACCCGTGGGTAACCTGTGAAATATGTAACTGGATGCAATATCTTATTTCCTTTTTAAAGCTCATCAGAGGATAAAAAATTGTCGAGGAAAAATGTTCTTCGGACACGT
The DNA here is from genome assembly GCF_028021215.1 of Eschrichtius robustus. Taxonomy (NCBI): domain Eukaryota; kingdom Metazoa; phylum Chordata; class Mammalia; order Artiodactyla; family Eschrichtiidae; genus Eschrichtius; species Eschrichtius robustus. The sequence continues at coordinate 19,113,245 of NC_090831.1, forward strand.
ATTAATTTTCGTTCTGAGACTCTGGTCTTCGAGTCTGGGTCACTTAAGCAGGTACAGGGGTCCCCTGCCACACCCAGACTCTCACGCAGTCTCAAGTCGTGCTCAGGGCAGTGTGTTCAGTGGCACAGCTGGGGCTGGAGCATGCTGGGGGGCTGGGCACGGCGTGTCACGTCGTCTCCGAGGCTGTCAGCGGGGGTGACTTCCAGTGAGTGCATCCTTGATACAAGGAGGCGTGAGAGGATGTCTGCACCACGCGGCGCATTAGGAACTGTTTCCGTTACTGCTGAAGCAGAGTTATAAACAGGATAATGCTGTGCGCATTGTGAACTGGACAGCAGTATGACTGAGAGAGTAGGCTGTTTCCTAGGAAATTTCCAGAAAATGTTATTTGAACATAGTTGAAGCAAGGGAAAGCTCTGGATTATTTTGGCCTGGGATGGCGTGGCTTGGGGAGTCGTGTTTATTTTAATCAAAGCAGACTCCTTCTTCCACATTTCAGGATGTTTTCAGAGCCTATGGGAGATGGCCCGGGCCTCAGGAGGACTTGGCTGGTAGATGACCTGCCCCCAGCTGTAGCTTTCACCATTGTCAGGTGGGGAGGGCAGCCAGGAGCTAGCAGCCTGATCTGTCAGGAAAGTAGCAGTATCGGCCTGCGGGTGCCCCGGAGGGGGAGGGAGAGGGCCCGGGAGGGCTGTGGCCCACAGGCCCTGATCCTCGAGCAGAGTGGGCTGCGGGAGCCTCCTTCCCCACCTCAGGCATCAGGCGGGGTGGGGGCCAGCAGCCGGCAGAGGCACACGAGGACTGTTGCTTTACTTGTGCCGCTGCTGCCCTTTCCTCTGTAGCGCGGGGGCTGTTTAGGGTGGCTGGCTCTGCCGTCTCTGTCCGTGGTCTGTGGGTGAGGAACCAGTGCTGTGCACGGTGGGGAAGAAGTTGAAAGAGGAACAAAAGGGGGGGCCCCTGAGTGGTGAGAAAATGAAGTCAGGCAAATGATTTGAAGGTACCCCTGCCAGCAGCCTGTGGTCGGGTTTGCTCGTGGAGATGGCTGCTCTGAGACTCTTGCTCCTGTTAGGCTTTGCCCCTGGTCTGGGCTGCAGGGACTGGGGGCAACGCCTGCTGAGTCCCAGCCCAGAGCCAGCAGCGGGCTTGGAGCCCTCTCCTCATCCCACCTGTGGGGCTCCTTCAGCGGACTTGATGAGCGATGCCTGGGGGACTGATGTCGGCGGGTGGTTGGTTCCAGCCCACAGCTCTCTGTCCTGGGTCCCTCATGCTGGAGGGCGGCTTTCACACTGGCCTTTCCATAAGCGCCCTACTCCTCGGACAGGTGGACCACTGCCTGCGCCCAGATGGGAGTATACAGTGCTTGCGCGGAACCTTGCTGTTCCATCATCACACTGTTACGTATGTGTGCTGTAGGAGTTGTGTGCGTGGGCTCTGTTTTGAGGAGCTTGTTTGAAGGTGGCCTGTGGAATTGAAGTGCATCTGGCATCCGTGGTAGAGATAGGCCGACAACACATGGACTTGTGTTACTGTGGTGACTAGAGTCCTTTTTTCCTTCCTTTGGATGATTAGGCAAGAAATCCCCTAAAATGACTGGGAATTGGGACTTAAGTTCTTTCCTGATGATTGTTTGTTTATGGTAACTGTGGAACTCAAAAGGGATTTAGGGTTTTCACAGAAGTCTCGGGAATAGTACGAATGAGGGCCTGTCCTGAAGTCGATTTCACCATGCCCCTTGGGATGAGGGGAGTGATTGGTTGCATTAAAAATGTGTTTTGAAAAAAAAAAAAAAAAATGTGTTTTGGCATTGCCTGCCCCAGTAAGGGGAGTGAATATACGTTTTGGAAATAATGGGCTCTTAAATGTATCCATTTAAAATTTTTTCTAAAATACCTTTGTGCCAGAACTGATAGAGAAAGGCGAAATTGAAAACTGCTCTTAATTTGCTTCCATCACGTTGGCAAGCAGTGGGACTCGAGAGGGCTGAGCAGCAGGTCTTCCTGCTCTCGTTCTCCTGGGTGGAAAGCAGGTTTCATCCCCACCCCGAGGCCAGGGCAGAAGAGCGGGGTCTGTGCATTAAAGCTAAACATCAAACGCAGCTAAGTGGCGTCTTCTTGCTTACAATTCAGGGTAAAATGACTGCTCCTAGTTTAAATTATTTCTTGGCCAGGCATTTTATTAAAATTGAGCTGGATTTTTGTGGCTGGGAGTATAATTACTGTCCTCACCCTGTTAGGGTTTAATCTGCTGGTCATTCCTTTGGGTGTGGGCATTAGCCACCAAAGATCTTTAAGGAAAGCCATCTTGGTCAGGGTGTCAAGTTGTGGCCCAACAGAAGTAAGCACCTCTGTGGATTTTGTCCCTAGGCTGTTCTGCTGTGGTCTGAGTGGGTCCCTCCAAACCCGTTCCTGACCCCCTAAAGGTGACAGTGTTAGGAGCGGGGCTGTTGGAAGGCATGTAAAGGCATGGATGGCGTGTAAAGGCATGGATGACGTAGTGCCTTACGGAGAGAGACAGAGAGCTCGCTAGCCCCTCCGCCACCTGAGGACACAGGAAATCTCTGAGCTGGAAGAGGGCCCTCACCCGCCCATGTTGGCGCCCTGCCTCCAGGACTGTGACAAGTAAATTTGTTGTTTGTAAGCTCCCTAGTCAGTCATATTTTGTGATAGCAGCCTGAATGGACTAAGGCACAAACCCAGGAAAGTGTCCCAGCCCTCAGGTGATGGCGAGAAAAACAGTACAGCCAGGAGCACACCTTACTGTGCCACCAAGCAGATATTCTGTTGAGCCATCAGTAGCCATCATTTTAGTAGAAGTTGCTGTATTGAGAATGGAAGTATGAGAGGAGACAGTTAACTTTAAAAAGGAAAAACTACTTGATTCTAGATGAGGGCGTTGAGTGTATTGTAATATAGGTGAGTGATAGTATGTGTCAGACCAAAGACCTCTTGAATGCAGTGCAGAATTTCAGAGCATGCAAGAAACTTCTGTGTAGCCAAAGGAGTACATTTGCAGGGACGGCAACAGGATAAGTGGTGTCCAGTAGAAGATGAGGAAAAGTGTAGGAGGGGGTGAGAAAGGAGGGTGAAACTCAGGAGCTGGGCTTTTAGTTTAGTTTTGTTTTGTTTTGTTTTGGCCACGCCGCGCTGCTTGTGGGATCTTACTTCCCTGACCAGGGGTCAAACCTGTGCCCTCAACAGTGAGAGCGTGGAGTCCCAGCTGCTGGACCACCAGGGAAATCCCAGGAGCTGGGTTTTAAAAGAGGCACTATTCTTAATTTTTAATGTTGAGATGAAACTTGTTAGAATGATTTTAACTTAGCTCCAGAATTACCTAAAAATCAACAGATTCTCTTATTTCTGTGAAGAGAAAAGCCCCTCTGTGGCGTTTGGCCCATACAGGATAGGATGGTCAGTGCCCCACTTGATTTTCGTGGCTTCAAGTTTAAACCCTTCTCGGTCATAGCATTTCCACATGGCGTAGGCAGTGAAGACAGGCAGATTGCACACGTGGGCTTAGAGCAGTTTGTGAACTTGAGGCGCGTCTGGCCTGGAGACGCTGGGGAGGAAGGACGCAGGGCTCAGCGAGGCCTCACTCTGTCCTGTAGGAGCTGGACGCCGAGATGGGCCTGCGGGGAAGTGTGAACTGGGCCGGTCTCAGCGGGAGCTGGATTCTGGAAATAACTAGAAAAGTTTCTTCATACTAGTGAGTCTCAAAACTTTTAAAACATAAACTGCTTTAACTCTAATTTTATCTGAAGCACTAATTCTGTGTTACAAGAGTTCTGGTTTTCCCTCTCTGTGATAAACTCTCTCTCAGAAGCTGAGCTCCGTGCGAGCAGGGGCTCCGTCTGCTTCCTTCCCTGCCTGCTGCCCGGAGCCCAGGTTGGCGGGTGGTGCCTGGTGAAGGTGGCTCCCTGCCGACTTAGTACATTTGAAAGCCTTCACCTGAGTCCAGTCTTTGTTTTATTTATTTTTTATTTTCTTATAATTTATTATTATTATTATTTTTGGCTGTGTTGGGTCTTCGTTGCGGTGCGCGGGCTTCTCATTGCGGTGGCTTCTCTTGTTGCGGAGCACGGGCTCTAGGTGCGTGGGCCTCAGTAGTTGTGGCACACGGGCTTAGCTGCTCCGCGGCATGTGGGATCTTCCTGGACCAGGGCTCGAACCCGTGTCCCCTGCATTGGCAGGCGGATTCTTAACCACTGCACCGCCGGGGGAGGGGAGCCCCCAGTCTTTGTTTCAGATGGAAGTCCTTGTGGGCTGGAAGCGGGGCGGTGGCTGGCCCTCGGTGCTGGGGCAGTCCTGGTAACGCTCGTCGTCCTGCCGTCGCTGACGGCAGGCTCACTCTGCCCTGGGTCCCTGCTTGGAGGCTGTGTGAGGGGCCTCCCAGCGAGAGCTGTGGTGGAGATAGTGTGTGGTAGTGACAGTGCTGCAGCCTGGAGGCTGGCTGTAGTGACACAGAACACACAGCAAAGGTATGTGGGGAATAACAGACCATGAGCCACAGCCGAGAGTAGCTTTGAGTTACTGTTTTACTCATTTAAATTTGAGCGTGTGGTGCAAAAAAAAAAAAAAAAAAAAAATGAAATTGTTGTAACAGGTTCAGGTAAATTCTATTATAGTTCATCCCATTTATTCCTATCATTTAGTATGAGCTCGTCAGTAGTGTGAGATGTTTGTTTTTACTGCATCCTTTAACACAGCATTGGAATTCTTTTAAAGTTATTTTGTTGTATGCTTTGTGCCAGTTTTTCAGTAACAGTTTTACTGAAGTGTAATCTACACAGCATACAATTTACCCTTCCAAAGTGTGCCATTCAGTAGTTTTTAGTATATTCACACCGCTATGCAACCATTACCAGTCTCTGATTTTAGAACATTTTCGTTACCTCACAAAGAAACCCTGGGCCCATTAGCACTCACTCTCCATCCCCCTACCCTCAGCCCCTGGCAACCCTGATCTACTTTCTGTCTCTGTGAATTTGCCTGTTCTGGATTGTTCATATAAATGGAGTCATGCAATATGTCGATTTTTGTGATGGCCTGTTTCATTTACTCTAGTGCTTTCCAAGTTTGTCCATGTGGTAGCATGAATCAATACTCCGTTCTTTTTATGTATGGATAGACCACATCAGGTTTCTCCATCGGTTGATGGACGTTTGGGTTGTTTCCACTTTTTGGCTATTATGAATAACGCTGCTGTGAACATCAATGTACAAGTTTTTGTGTGGACATAATGTTTTCATTTCTCTTGAATGCACATGTTGTGATACTTGAATTACAAAGGTTTTTAATTTTGATGACATCCAATTTTCTGTTTCTTGTTACTTGTGCTTTTGATATCACATCTAAGAAACCATTGCCTACTTCAAGGTCATGAAAATTTATTCTTCAGTTTTCTTCCAAAAATTTATGGTTCTAGCTCTTAGGTCTAGGATCTATTTTATGTGTGGGAGGTATGGTTTAATACAGATCTTCACCTCAAATATTTACCTACATGTACTTTGTAGGAATTTGTTCAAATTTCTTGTGTTTTTTTGTCTTGCTTTGTACCTGTATTTATTGATAGGTTTCCTTTCTATGTGTATGCTATTGAAATTTGTCCTAATTTATTTCATATCATGGTTTCTTTTCTAGTTACCAGGAGTTACAGTACCAGGATTTCCCTTTTTCGTCCCCCGTGTGTGGTGTAAAACCTCATATGCTTGTGTGTGTAATTCTGGAATGCTGTAATTTCATAGTCAATATAATACATTTCCCTTCACAAATCACTTAATATTCAAGAGGAGTATAATGGAAGTACTTAACTTTTTTCCTCAGAGAGCACCCTGAGGACCTGAGGCTGGCGTGGCGAGTGGCCTCCCAGAGCCTTTACCCCGGGGGAGGGGCCCTCCCTGTCAGCCTTCCCTGGTCTGTCAGGGTGATTCTGCCCCCGGAGTGGGTCAGGAAGCCTGAGAGGCAGCTGCCCATCTGGCCTTGCTGGTGTCTGGGTGGCCTGCGTGTGGGTGAGAGCTGACGCCGAGGGAAGGTTAAGTATTACTCAGTATTCTTTAGGAAAGAAAGGCTGGAAACGGTTTAAAAAGAAAAGACTGTCACAGTCAAGTGGTTCGTTACTGGCACAATTTGTTTCAACAAAACATATCTTGGTATATTTTCCTAAGGGAAAAACTTGTCAAGGTAAAAGCTACTTGTACAATAGGACAATAGTAAAAAATTATTTTTAAAATGTTGTACTATCTGGTTATTTTATTTTTGTCTTATACGTGGTGGGAGTGGAGTTGGCTCATTTCTGGTGTGTTGTGGGCCGGTCTGGAGTTGGTGAATGGACTTGAAGCCCTTACTCATCAGAGGAACCTGTTCTTGGCATTTCTAGCAATAGACGCGCAAGTTTGGGGGCTTAGGGTTTGTTTTTAGGTAACCTTTATCAACTGTTTTATAAGACAGCGTTTCTTCTTATCATGGAATTGAACATAAGAAGTTGTGCATAGGATCATAGGGCCGAGGCGAGTTTATTTCGTCTTTCTTGGCATTATAGAGTTTTACCACCTATCTCAATGATCCACATATTTGTTCTTTTGAAAGGCAACGCACTATTCTGTTATATTGCAGTATTATTATGTATTCAGTATCTTGACATTTAGGACTGTTTTGCATACTGCATATTTTCCTATTACAGACAGTATCTTTTCACATACAGTTTTTTGTGTGGGATTACCTGGTCAAAAGTATGTCAGATATTTTAGGATTTCCTCTGGAATCATTTTTATCAGTTTATCGGAGGGGCTAGTTCGGTATAGCTTTCCAGCCTTTGTATTGTTTTCATCACTGTTATTACGTAGATTTTAAGGCACCTGTCATGGTAAAGCACCTCTCTTTTCATGGAAGATTGTACTCTGTTGCCTGTGTATGGAGTTTAGTCTGTCTGAGAACTGCGTCCTCAGGAGCAGATCCCCATGTTCCGAGCGGGCCTGAGTGGACCGAGCTCAGCAGTTGCTCTCATGTGCAGACCTGGCGCACGTTTATTCCATGTCTCCACCCACGGAGCTGGTTTCGCCGTGCTGTGTGTGTGCTTTCTTAGTTTGCTCTAACCTCGCCCTGGTGAGACGAGCAGTCACTATAAAATCAATAGAGCTTCATTAGAGACAATGCAGAACGAGAAAGAAACAACTGTAAAACAAAGCCGGTGTCTCAGAGCACCTGCTTTCCATCTTTAAGGGCTCTTGGGGTCGTATGTAGAACACAGTTTTGACTAACGTTACTACTAAACACGTTACCATACACTTTCCCACACGTTACTGCGTACTGTTAACTACTCCTCGTCAGGAGGGTGTACTGTGGCTGGCTGTGTTTTTGACCACCGTTCTCTGATTACTGAGCACTTGTAGTTTTGTGAGTGTATATAATTTTGCAGTGAGCATAGTGTGGGGGCATGGCGGGGTGGGTGGGTGCCAGGGTTTATCTCCTTAGGCGGGATCCCTACGGCGGGAATTTCTGGGTTAAAGGGGCGAACGTTCAGTGGTTGCTCCCACTTGTTCTCACGGGGACTGTGTTTCCTGCTGGGAGAGGGAACACTTTCTCCTCTAAGATGGCAGGTCCACCTGCCTCGGGACAGTAGACCTGAGCTGCAGCCTCCACGCTTAACTCTGTCCCCCGTCTTTACCTGGGAGCCAGGAACGGACTTCACACCCAGTCCCTTTCACGAGAAATATCTTCTAGTGATTTCTGTATTCAGAACTGTGTGTGCGTCGTGATGACTGCTCTATAGACAGACCAGTTCATAAGAACGCAAGCTGAAAGAGTGTAGGCCCAAAGGAAAGGTCATCGTGGGTGGATTACCAGTCGTTTTTCCTTTGTTTTTGTAATTTTCTGTGATATCCTTTTATCTTCTTTATGATTAAAGAAACAGGAGGGGTGTGTGTGTACACTGAGTTGAATAACTGGGTAGAGCGGACCAGGCCTCCTGAGGAGACCTTTGTGAGCACAGGACTGACCCCCTGTCAGTGCGTCGCGTGTACAGACCCCTCGTCGGTTAGGTTACAGCAGGTGCCAGCGGAGAGGGGAACTGGCCTCTGTGTGAGGGCGCCCGTTGTCGGCGGCTTGGGCCCCAGGACGAGGGGAGCCGCGGGGCAAACGGAGCAGGCCTCTCGGTGCGCGGCTCCTGTGAACAGACAGAGGAGACGAGTCATTCTTAGTGACAGTCCTCCTGTCCTCTTGGCAGTTTGACTTTAAAAATAACTTTTTTTCCTATTGCGAACAAGGCTGTTATATAGTTCGTGGACCATTTACGAGCTTGTCAGTCACTCTGTCAGGGCTGCTCATAACCCACACTTTTCATACTGCAGTTAGCGCATTTTGAAAAGTATAACTTCAGGCTTTATAAATTGATGTCCTGATAGCTTAGATTTTACAGCAAATGTGTGGAGATGAATGGTTATTTGATTCGGGCTGGCTCTAGTCGCCAGTACAGTCGCCGCTAGCTATTTGTGGCTATTTAAACTTAACTTAAAATTAAACTTCTGTTCCTTAGTTGCACTCACCCCGTTCTGAGTGCTCAGTAGCCACATTGAGCTGGCAGCGACCATATTGGACAGTACCTATGAAGTACACCTCTACTATCACTACTGTCAAGTTCTCTTGAATAGAGCTCTTCCAGAGGAAAAGATTCCCCTTTCTTTGTACGGTAACCTGCAGAAAAAATGGTCCAAGGAGTTTAAGTAGCATGTATCTTAAAGCTTTTTCTAAGCAAATTTGCAAATTGCGAGGAATCCCAAGTTGGGGAGAGTGCCTCGGTCAGTCTTTGCAAATGAAAATATTCTGGGCGTCCTCAGCATGCTCTGCTTATTTAAAGAAACTTGGAACTGATACACATGAATTCTTCCTTTTTAAATGAACCCTTGTTTGTATTCACCAAGCTTACTTGAAATGTGACATTTTCGTCTGTGGGAAAGCTGGCCTCTGTTGTCATGCAGTGTTGAGCAGGTAGGTATCTGCTTCACTGTAAAGAACACGGCTGGACCAACAATGGCAAATGCACAGCTGGGAGCTTTCTTGACATGCCTGTTTTTCCCTGTAGGAGAACTGCGACACATCACCAAGCTGAAGCCCTGGAGCCTCTTTGATGTACTTGTGGAAAAGTATGGCTGGCCCCATGAAGATGCTGCACAGTTTACAGATTTCCTGATCCCAATGTTAGAAATGGTTCCAGAAAAACGAGCCTCAGCTGGCGAATGCCTGCGGCATCCTTGGTTGAATTCTTAGCAGATTCTGCACACACGCATTCTGAGCTGGCACATGTTGTCCAGTGCATTGGCCCTAAAGGGGGACTCTCGTTCTTAACAGGATTACAAGTGAGCTGGCTTCATCCTCAGACCTTTTATTTTGCTTTGAGGTACTGTCGTTTGACATTTTGCTTTTTGTGCACTGTGATCCTGGGGAAGGGCAGTCTTTTGTCTTCAGCTTAGTAGTTACTGACCCACTTTACTTCTGGAAACAATAACATGTCTCTAAGCATTGTTTCTTGTGTTGTGTGACATTCAAATGTCAGTTTTTTTGAACGAAAAATACTTTCCTCCTTGTGTTTTGGCAGGTTTTGTAACTATTTATGAAGAAATATTTTAGCTGAGTACTATATAATTTACAATCTTAAGAAATTATCAAGTTGGAACCAAGAAATAGCAAGGAAATGTACAATTTGATCTTCTGGCAAAGGGACATCATTCCTGTATTATAGTGTATGTAAATGCACCCTGTAAATGTTAATTTCCATTAAATATGGGATGGGGACTCAAATTTCAGAAAAGCTACCCAGTCTTGAGTGCTTTGTAGCCGAAGTTGCATGTAATGGGCGTTCACTACTCCGAGCAGCTGTGCACACTTTCATTCCATGACTGTCCTTTTGCTTTGGATTTTAAACAACTGGCTCTGGGTTATATCATTCCCTATATGGCACTTTATGCAAAGAAAAGACATGCTTCTCATTCTAAAATACGTATTATAGTTTAGCACTCCCGTTCACTCACATTTTTGCATATTTTAAATTAAAGGTACTTTTAAGGAAAAAGAGCAATTTCCCTTTAAAAATGTGGTAGCCTGGTACCATGTGGTGTTGCCTCCTCCAAGCCCTGTAAGTTAAACTCTACGTAGATTAAATTGGACAAGAGAAACATGTTCAGTGTGTGGAATGAAAAAATATACGTATATTTTTTTGGAAAAGCTTGCTCGTGTTTGCCTAGAACCAAGGTATGATATGTACAGTTTGCAGTGCAGTGGGCAGAATACTAACATCTCAGAGGTAACAGGGATTGCATTCATTCCAGAGACAGTTTCATGTGTGGCTACAACACATTTTACAAGCTTTTTCATTGTCTTTCCATGCATTGAAGTTGAGAAAATGATTTTTTCCCTTTGCAGGTTGCACACAATTTTGTTTATGCATTTCCTTAAAACTGTAGAATCCAGAACACAAACCATAGTAGGCAATACAATTTTAGAATGTAATATATAGAGGTACATTTAGCCTCTTTTAAAAATCAGTGGATTGAATTTTTTTGTTTTACATTCCTCAAGGTGCCTCGTTTTTCTTGACTTTGTCCATTAGCATTTATCCATATGCCTTTGCAATAACTAGATTGTGAAAAGATAACAAGTGTTGTAACAATAATCCATTGTTTGAGGTGCTTGCAGTTGTCTTAAAAATTAAAGTGTTTTGGGTTTTTTTTCCCAGGCATTGCCTTGGTCATTGGCCTATATTTGAAGTGATAGAATCAATAAACATTTGCTATCCTTTTAATGCAGTGTAAGCAGAACTAAAGGAAGTATCAGCATTCCTGTAGCAGGAAATGTAGTTGTAGAACATGCATTAAGGCTTAATACGAGGAAAACATTCATTGTTTTGTAAGGGTAGGATATGGATCTAGAAAAGATGCTGTAGTATAGATCCATTACCTAGAATTTCTGTGAACCTTTTTAATTCATGTTTCATCAAAAACATACTAGTTACATTTTGTTTGCACATTGTTTTTTTTTTGTTTTTTTTTTTTTCTTCTTAACAGTATTCACTGTGAGGGAACAAGACACGTAATCCTCTTAGGAGTTAGCATTAGATCGTATCGCTGTGAGGTGGAAGATACCATTCATTTATGAAATGTGCATGCTAAGTTTTTCTGCTGAGGCTGTAGGTGACCTTGTAGGTTCTGTGAAAGATAGTGGCTGTAGACCAGTGATGCCATCCAGAATTTGCACAGGAACCATTCTCACGAGAACCACGGAGTTCATGTATGTCTTCCCTAAGTCCGTAAGAATTTTTATCAGGGTTATGACACACTTGAATGAAATTTGTCTAATACAGTTTTGGCTCATGTTAGAAAATAATCCAGATAATTACGAATTTTTTAAGGATCTCTCATTTAGGATAAAATAGCCTAACTAGTTTATAAATGTAAAAGCAATTGTTCTAGAAGGAATATACATTTGTTATTAGGTATGGTATGGTTTTTAGCAGATTCTTGGTGGCTTGATGATGATGAATGCATATCAGCTAAACGAGAACCACTGGTTATGCAAAACACTATAGCCAGCTCAGGTGATTTTAGTTGAATGTCCTATCTTTTCCTTTCTCTAGTCCATGTGAAGTCATCATGGAAAATGACAAGCAGTGGATCACATATGTGATTCTAGCAGATTCAGAAGCTGGCTGTCTGGAAATTAGAACTGCCCCAAGGCAGAGGAAAAGTGGATATAATAGGAGCTTCAAAAAAGCATTAGCTTTCTAGGTGAAAACTGATTTTACTAAGTTGCTTCTTCCCGTACTTGGATCATCCATAGCTAGTTAACAGCTGGGGTAGAGAACTTCAGTTTGTATCTGCTGGTGAAATTACTTCTTAAATTCGTTTTCTCCCATTAATTTTTTTAGAAATTAATGCAGTTTACAGAAAAGCTTCCATATACATTATTTGTATAGTAGGCAAATCTAAGACTGTGAGGAATTAAAATCTTTAGGACAGTCCTTTTAATGAGGTGTGAATATTAATAGTTCACTATGCTAGTTAACTTTGTCTTCTGTTTGAAACTATCGGGGGGTGGGGGTGGCGGTGGCGGTGGATGACTGGATGATGTAAAGCCACTTCTTCGTGGACACGTATTTCTTTTGCAAATACCGTAAGTAGAATCTTGTTTGATAATCACGGATGGCAAAGTTGACCTAAGTTCTTCTAAAACTTGATTAGGATTGAGCCCTAAACACAGCTGTGTTAATGTAGCTGTTTTCAAAAGGAAATGGAAATTAAAAGTGTAAAACATGACATACTACTGCCAATCTTAGTCATTTTTAGTCTGTTTACTTTTTTCTCCAATACACAGAATTTGTATACTGTGTCAAATTATGTCAAGTAATTGGATGGTGAAATATGTGTTGACAAATACTGTCACTACTATTGGTTTATACTTAATCCTCCTGAGAGGTAGAAGACAAAGAATTTATTATTCCAAAATAATAACTAGCATTTTGTATTTCAGCAATAAAATGTTCACTTGAGAGGCCATTTTCATTTCACTTGAGAGAGCTAAAAATGCCTTTCTCCTTTAGTTTTGTACACCCAAAACAAATTTGTAAAATTTCCTGCTACTCTTTTAAATACTATATAGCTAGACAGTAAATGTTAAGGTTGTCAACTAATTTTGGTTCATCCATAGGACATTTCAGTCATGTTCTAACAAACATGTACAAATTAGATATAGTCCTGTGTTTTTAGGTAAAATATTCCATACTTTCAAACAGTTGTAAATTAATTAGTCTATAGATGAATCATGGGATGCTTTAATGGAATGGATTCATTTTGTACGATGTCAGATATAAGTAAATGTATGTAGCATTTACGTAGCACGGTAGTTTCTTATGGCTCCTGCTCCTGCAACAAAATAACATGTAGGAACATTCCAGGAACAAGCCTTTACCGCCTCCTGACGCTCGCTGCGGTCCAGTCCAGCTGAGGTAGTAGTTGCGAAAGAACATGGAAGGCTCCTTACAAACTCTATCTGGAAAAGGTAACTAACTTCTGTAAAAACAAACAAACACTTGCATAAACAGACCCCCAATCTCAGAAGTGGTGCAGGACAATTTGGTAAAACTGACATAATTGTGGTTTATTAACATGAATTAAAATGCCCAACCAGTGCTTCAATGTGACAGTATATTTAAAAGAGAAATTAAAGGCCATATACTGTACTACTTTCACAAAGATCACAGTTTTGCAAAGACATGTCATATGTACAGTGCTATATGTCAAATGAGAAAAGCTGTAAGCGATTATATACGCAAAAGAAATGCAGTATTATTTACAGTTTGTCAGGAGACATTAAAAATCATCTATACATTAAATTACATTTTGCTTGCAAATAACCGATAAAACAAAATGAGCCATCTTCACACCAAACTAAAAATCTGTATTGCTTTTTTTTTTTTTTAATACATAAGATGCACTCACAGAACTGCTGATTGATTGATAGAAAGGAAATCCTCGTACTGCCATTACTGAGCCGTGTATTTAATGCATATGTATAAAATAATGTAGAAAACATTCACTAAATGAATTTAATTCCAACAATAAAATTATTTAAAGATCATGTAGCATCAAATCTACTGCCAGAAAAACAGCTGGAATGTTCACTTACTTACAAAATAAAAGATACCTACACTGGCTTAACAGCACATTTTTTAAGGAATTTTTTAAAAAGCAAAAATGGGAAAAATACAATGAGAGAGCACTGGTGTTTTTGTTTTTTTATACAAAGTTTCATGTACAAGCTTTAAAAAGTACCTTAACAGGTACATATGAAATATACAGTTTATCTTACAGAACATTTTAAAAAATGTTTTTGGAGTCCATTTTAATGCCACCCTGAACCATGGTAATTGTTCTGAAATGTTGGTGGCACCTGTGCTCTGTGAATTGGAATCTGTCCAGGCACTGGAGATGCCTGCTGAGGTCCCTGAACCCCATGTGGCAGGGCCACAGAGCCAGGATGAGGACAGAACCCTGAAGCGGTAGGTGTGGGAATACTGTTTGGTCCTTGGGGCTGGAGATGAGGACCTGCAACTGGTAATGGACAATGTGGCCCTGTTCCAGAAGGCTGGTGTTGGGGTCCCGGTCCCAGAGTGGTGTGATGTGTAGCTTGTGAGGGATACGGTGGTACAGCTGGATGAGCACTTGAAGGAAAAAGTGGAGGTCCTTGATGAGGTGGGTGGTGTAAGGCTTGAGCCGATGGGGTATGATGCCCAGAAGCCAAAACACTGGAAGGCGGAGGAGGAGGGGGTGGTGGAGGGGCTGAGTTCACCACATGCTGGTGTTGTGCTTGCAGACCTTGGAGTCCTGTGGGGGGATGGGGCGGTGGATGGTGATGCGGGGCGGGGCCGGGAGGGGGAGGGGGTGGTGGCAGATGGTGTCCAGCAGTTTGAGAGTGAACGTGGGACCCAGGGGTGACAGCATGAACAGGCCCCACGCCATGTGCTACGGAGTGTGGCTGTTGCTGGACGAGGTGTGGTCCTGGAGCGGGAGGCGGGGGAGGAGGCGGGGGGACTACAGCAGCAGAAGTCTGATGGTGAACGGGAGGGTTCTGCGAGGGCAGAAAGTGCCCTGGAGTAACGTGGTGTCCCGGGACGGCTTGCTGGCCTGTGGTGCCAGGAAGTGCTTGATTTGGTCCTGATGTAAACACAGTTTGTTGGGAAAGACTGCCTTTCAGCTGACTATAGTTCTGAAAGTTTGCGGAGGGCTGCTGGTTTTGATAGTAAGAGGAAGAGGAAGGGGGCGGAGGGGGTGGAGGGGGCGGTGCCGTGCTGCCCAGGCTCTGCTGGTTAAACTGACTGTATGCTGCCGAAGACTGTCCTGAGGGCGTCTGTGGAAAGAGTGCTCCAGAAGGTGCCTGCTGTGTACTGGCTTGAAGGTTCTGTGCTGCTGGGTAAAAATTCCTTTGAGGCTCTCGCTGAGGGGTTCCAACTTGAGGTGACTGAGAATGGTGAGGCCTGTAGGGAGAGCCTAACTGCTGTGAAGGAGGCTTTGGTGAAAGATAACCGTGCTGTACAGGCGTGTGAGGCGTCGATGACTTTGGAGGATTTTCTACGTGAGGTGATGGAGGACAGTGCAGCTTCACGGGCGCAGAAGGCAGCTTCTGTGCAAGCTGCTCGGATGAACTGCGCGCCAGTGGCTGTGGAGGGTGATTCTTTGAAAGGGCCTGGGTGTTACTTGACAGCTGTTTTTGATGGAGTTCTGTTTTCAGGTGGACACCGCTCTCAGCTTCTGACCCAGTAACTGTTCCCTCCCAATGGGAATCTGGCTTTGTGAGTATTTTCCCATGTGGCTGGACAGGGATTACAGGTCCTGGTGAAGCAGGCTGTGAGAAGAAAACAAATTTATATAAACTTAAGCAACATTTTATGTACATTGAGGTTTGTTATTACTGGTATTTAATGTTAGTTAAATATTAATTTTAACAGGGGCAGGGAATAAGAGGTCTGAGAGGACAACTGCAGAGGCTTGGGATGTTAAAAAGCCTGTTTTTTAAAGCAGTTCAGCAAGTTCTGATAGTAAGCTTCAACTGAATTCCCTGAATTCTTACTGAAGACAAGTTAAGGAAATTAATCTGCCTTTTTTTCCCTGAGCAGTGAAACCTGTCTCTGACTCCTGTTCTGAAAGAACCACACTTAAACCCTTCAGGCAAGTTTCAATTCCATAATTGAAATTTCTAAACTCCACCTAAGGATAAATTTGCTTGGGGGTAGATAAACTTGCTCCCCCAAACTGTTTTCATTTGTAATACCTTTTCCATTGTTCAAATACAGGTAATCCAAGGATTAAGACTACTTGAATATATAATGATGTTCTTTAAGGAAAAAGAAAAAATCAATCTCAGATTTCCTCATCGTTAGTTTCCAAAGATATTGCCCCACTGGATTATCATGTCTTCATGATCCAGGATAGAGGCAGCATTTCTTTTAAATTAAGAATGTCACCTGACCTTTTGTTTTTAGAGAATTAATTGGCCGGTCAAATATTTTATGAACAGACTATGAATTTCCTAGACACTAGGATAAGGGGTGGAAGGACCTCTTGCAGCAAGTGTTAAGCTGCTGAAGTACGTTCAGCGCATTGGAACTTTAACAGGAAAAGTGTCCAGAAATCAGGAAACTGATCCTTGGTACAGCAGAAAAACCTCCATGTGCACATTACCATCCACTTTTCTGAAGGGCCACGTTCAAAGGTCAATGTTATTACCTTGCTCATTTTTGAAGGGCTTTTACAAGTATTTTGGGAAGTATCTGGGGATGCACATTCACTTGTAGTCGTGGGTTCTGGATTTTCAGGATCAGGATCTGTAAAGCATAAGGAACCATAGAAAACGTAAAATTGCACG
Source organism: Eschrichtius robustus (assembly GCF_028021215.1). Classification (NCBI taxonomy): domain Eukaryota; kingdom Metazoa; phylum Chordata; class Mammalia; order Artiodactyla; family Eschrichtiidae; genus Eschrichtius; species Eschrichtius robustus. The sequence continues at coordinate 19,129,648 of NC_090831.1, forward strand.
ATAAATACTGCTTTTTACTAACACTTCGACGTACATTCTACTATTCAAACCAACGTCTTACAAAGGCTCTCTCCTTTTCCTTTGAAAAGGTTTTTAAAACAACAACCATGATAGGTCATCTGCTTACTGACCTTCCATAAGTTCACTGAAAGAAGGGACTGGGCCCTTGGGTTGCAACTGGGGAATGTGATTTGAATGAGATGAAGGTGAAGACGGAACATGAATCGGTGAACATGGGACACATGGTGACTCTCCCCCTAGAGATGAAGCAGAAGCAGACCCAAAGAGAACATTAGAAGCACAGAACAGGGGTGCAGAGTGATTAGCTGACTCCACTTTTTGGCAAAGGAACAAGCTCACTTACCACTATCTTTATCTTTTCGGTGATCACTGAGTAGTAAAGCTCTCTGATAACTCCTCTCTCGCACTTGCTCCACTGAAGTTGAGGCGGTCCTTTAAAATCAAGTCATGACATCAGTTCAAAAGCTGCTGCCGGCTAGATCAGTTTGTGTCCCCTGATGGCCAACACAGCCTCTCAGATAAAGGCTTTTGCTCTTTGGGGAAAAGCTTTGAAAACAGCTCCCCACCCCAGCCCGCAACACCTCCCCAAACTGAGATTTTTATCCTCATTTATTTGAAGAACTCAAGCAGATGCCATTCCTTTGTCTTAAGCAATTTCTTGGTGAAAAGGAGGGGGTTGTTGAAGGGGGTGGTAGCATAAAGGCATTCAGAACGTCACTTCAGGTTACCAAAGGGACCACATATACCCCTGACAAATTACCTTGGGTCTGGATTATAAGGCTAGCAGGAAGCTCAGAGGTAAGAGGACCATGGAGCAAAATGAATGTGGCCTCCTGCCCTTTGCAGGACCCTTCTGTATCCAGCTTCTTCTATTCCTATCGAAGAAACACTAAACATGGCTGTTCTTTCAAGGCAACTGGTAAGGGTGGCAAAGAAATTGCCGGATGTTGACTAGGATAAAGGTTCTTTGGAGAGGAATATTTGTGTGAAAATTATCAAGGAGTAGATATAATGGACCTTTAATGACGCGGGCAAATACATAACTGGTTTAAAACTCTATCAGCAAAAAGGATCTGTCAAAATTATGATCACAAACCTCTGCTTTAGGAGAACAACAACAAACAGGAAGGCAGCTGATTAACAAAAACTTTGTTGTTTTTCAGAATAGATTACTTCAAATCTTTACAGATATAGCTCCGTTCAAAATCAGCTATGTAAAAAGTTAAGATCCTGACTGGATGATAAAATAACAAAGACTACTGTCATTATACGGTATACTACTTGTAATTCTAAAGTTACCAGTTAGTTAGGTTTTTTTTTTTCAACAGGCAGCTTACCATTGGACTTCTGGTTCATTCTTTTCACTGGCAGAAGCTTCCTTAACAGGACAGTTATTGCTGGTTTCTTCCAAAGTAGCATTATGAACTGTAGCTGGCGTTGGTAAAGGCAGGCTAGCAGTGCTTTCTACCTGCTCCCCATTTTCACTCCCGTTGGCACGCCCATCAGCATTGCTGCTACTCAGGTTTCCACTTGGGTGAGGTGACACATTAACCAGTGGAAAGTGTTCTGCCTTAGAGCCACTCTTCCTAGCTTCACGTTGTCTTTTCCGGTATTCTAATAGAGAAACCTTAAGCAAGAAAGATAAGGAAAAGCAAATCTTTTATCCTTGTTTTTATATGTCAGTGTCAATCTATTCTTTTTTTTTTTTCTAAAGAGAATTACTATATTTACATTAAGAAAATTATATAAAATAATTTGATTCTGAACAAACAATAATAATTAACAATTATCAAATGCCTACTATATGCCAGGCATTGTAGTTAGATGATTTACATACATTATCTCATTTAATCCTCACAACAACCCTATGAAATAGGTATATTATCATCCCCATTTTACATATGAGGAAATTGAGTAACTCACTCACTCAAGGTCACACAGCTGGTGAGTGTTGGAGCCGGGATTCGAACCTAGGTCTTACTTGAAAGCCCGTGCTCTTTCCACTATACTATATTGCTTCCCACAAAGTTGCCAACTGGACTCTGTTATAAAAATTAAAAGCACACATCACTAAAATTCTTTCGACTTGCAAAGCAATAAGCCTATTAACAAATAAAATACGTGTTGTAGTTTCTCCCACTGCTCTGAAATAAGGCATTCTAATTGTCTCGGTGTGTCTGCCAACCAAATAATGGTGGTAAATCAGGGAACTTATTATTTATATAATAAATACTGTTACATCCATGGCCTAAATACTGTAGGTATTCAGGATGAGGAAAGAGGCATTTCTTCTATATCGGCTGCCTGTTCTATGTAAAATAAGGGTAATAAGAACACAAATATTATTCAATTCTGTTTATTTGGTTGGGAAGTGGTTATCTTTAAAAGTTACTCTTTCAGTGAAATAAATCACCTTGAGGTTTCGATCTCTGAAACCATGCTCCTTACAGGAATTTTCCATATCACTAGCTCTCTGCAAACATTATCTAATTCACTGAGCATTTACAAAAGGTTTAAAAATGTACATATCAATAATTCAATATGAATAAAGTATGAATGCCTTACACAATACGTATTATAACTACTAATTACCCTCAGAAGTAGTATGAAAGAAACACTATTAAAAGGACTATAAATCGTTAAATTTGTAACCTTTTTCTTTTGTGGTGGATTCTGGGGTGTGCAACTTCCGTCGATCAAACTGTCATTAATAGTCCGTCCAAAACCAGATACAAGCCCATCTTCTGAAGTACAAAACACAGGTGTTTCCATAAACATGCCTCTAGTATCATCCTGCATCAGGCACTTTGACTCACTTATTCGGAAGCCTCCTCCAACCTCCAACTGATGTGAGGGTGTCAGGTCCCTCAAGTTGGAGTTTACTGAGAAGTTAACTCCTGTTCTGTCAGGACTCTTTACCCAGGAAGAATATATTGGGCCCCGTCCAGAGTGAGCAGATTCCAGTTGGCTGTTAGACTCAGTCCTATCATGTGCAGGTGTTTCCATGGTTTTATGTAAGGCAGCTTGCTCGACTGTATCGAGTCCCAGTTGAAGGTCTGACACAGATTCCTTTTCTCCAGGGCACTGCCTACTGACTTCAGTCCTACTCCTAGGGCTGGTATAACCGATAGTCTTTATTTCTTGCAGACCGAGTTCAGTTAAATTAGAATTTCTAAAAGGCCCCAATGTTAACATGGTTGAAGATCTGTCGAAGCCCTGTTTACAGAATTAAAAAAAAAAAAAAAATTACACAAATAACCACATTTGGAAGCTAGTTACATTAAATCTACCAATAATTTATACTGATACTAGGGAAAAGTCACCGATTTAAAAAACCTTTTTTCATATCTCCTTACCTCTTGACTGTAAGTGCGTCTCTTAATTTCTGGAGAACTTTCTGGGGAAGAAATATTCTACATAAAAGAATCATAATTGAAAATTAAAATATGTTAACAAGCCCATGATATTTATAGAAATGAAAACTTAAAATGAGAAACTACTACACAGACTTTGGTTTTAAACTTTTTCTCTTTTATTTCCATTCCCCTTATATTTTGCTTTAAGGTCACTTTGATACACAGTCATTTAGTCTGACTTTTGTGTATCAATCAGATGAAATGAAAGTTATGTGCATTTTAATAAAAAATAAAGTTTAAATTCACAAATGCATGTTCCAAATTTTCGTTCTTAGATTCTTAAGAACTTTTTTTTTCTGCTCTCAGTACACTAATTATTAAAGGGAGAAAAAACAGCTATTAAAGAAACCCCATCCCCATAGGTTTTTGTTTCGTTTTTTTCTCACCTCAAAGTGCATGGTATTTCCCGGTGTGCCAGGAGTTACTGGGGTAACTGGTGAATAAATGGGCTTATAACCATTTCTACAAGCTTCATCGTCTGACTTTACCCGTGGAGGAGTGGCAAATGATGGATCCGTAAGAGTAATATCTGTGTGAGTTGGGGTAGCATATGGTGAAGGAGTAGGTGTGGAGGTTTCTGAGTAAGCAGAATCTAGTAACTGATAGAGTCTTCGTTTTTTTAGTGGTGTAGTTAAATCTGTTGGTGAAATTAGTTAAGAAATTATACCGCTGCTATTTGCTATAATCTGTAATATATTCTGGGAAAGATCAAAAAACATCAGCAATCGTAATTATGATGATTTTCACCCCGAAACTAAATTTCACGGTTTTTAAAGATAACAGGAAGCAATCTCTCCCCCACCCCTCCGCCCCCCAACTTAGTCAGTTTCACTGTTAGCAAGCATTATCTTGCCGGAAGGCTTACAGGCCTGGGGGGGCTCTAAGAAATCTTGCAAGTACAGCTGTTAATTTAACTGATTTCTAAGAGTCCTTTTGAATCTTGTTGGGAAACAGCTGGCCAACTAGGCCCAAAATTCAACCATAAGCCCCAACATATTGTACATGGTACTGCAAATTAAGGTTTTCATGTCTACCTTCGTCTAAAACTTTGGAGGACAGAAAAGAGAAAATATATATAACAATGTGCTTCTTTTGAAAGGTACATAATAATTAGAATATATATATATGCTATATATATTCTGCCACATTCTCCACACTAGAACAACACTGAAAAGAAATTCTACCTGGAAGAGAACAGCTATCATTTAATAGTAGTGGACTTCTATTTTCACCATTGACTGTAGGACTTCTGGATCTTTCTTGACAGGGTGAATTAAATCTGTGTAAAATTGCTGAGTTTTCTTCTTCCAGAGCTTGTTTCAACCACCGCTGAAATACACAGAACAATAAATGAAGAGAAATCAGTTTGTAGCTGTTTACATATCCTATAAATGTAGAGCCAATTCCAAAAGCATTTCACTACCAGGACTGGTAGTAAGGAATGAGAATGGCATTTGGCTCATACTAGATTTTCAAATCCAAAGAAAAGTTTACCTTCTTGCATGAGCCAGAAATGTTTTCAGGAGGTTCTTTTCTTCTCCTTTTTTCTGAAAGGAATGGTGAAGTGAATCTAATGTAGTGCTTAGGAGTAGAGTATACATGCGGACTATAAGTGAGACCCGGTAAAGAATTGAGCTGTGTAGCTAACACTTCAGGATCTGTAGTTATGCGCAGAGGCCTTTCTGAAAGGGTGTCTGAAGGTTTTCCTGTCTTCTCATTCTTCTCACTTAACCATTCATTGACCAAGTGCTAGAGAGAAGGAAAATTTGGATCACTATATATGTAATTATACAGATTCTCCTATAGAATTTTCTAATACCAAATTTGTAACTGACATATTATCTAAAATGAGAGATTTAAATCATTATGTATGATGTCTAAAAAGTCAATATAAGTCATTCTGCATTTCGTTGGTTATCTACACTTATTACTAAAATTTTTTACACAATACTTTGTAGGAACAAAACACATGATAGTTTTTATAAAACAGTAAAAATCTAGGAGACCTCAGTACTATCTTAAACACACAGACACTAAACTGCTTCTATATTATGTGTAAAATGTTTAGTTTGTCAGACTTTAGGCAGTGTTTTTCTACTCTGGCTGCCCATCAGAATCTCCAGATGAGGCCAGTGCATATAATTTTTTTTTTTTTTTTTAAAGCTGTCGGCATTGACAATCACTAATGATTTAAGGGGTTTGAAATCTCTAAGTTCCCATGCTTTGAAAATTCACATAATCCCTTTCTTCATTCTGTTTATTTTTTTGGATCTACAATGTACATAGTTCAGTCTTTACTGGCTATATGAATATACCTGATCCTAAAGTATAATGATTACTCACCTTTTTCTTTTTTAAAAACTATTTAGTAAAGTTCAGGTGTAATGGGTATGGAAATAAGGATTACATTTCTCAGCTCAAGCACATTTTCTTTGCTGTGTGGGCATTTATATCTTTTCTACCTAGTTATCAAATTATACTCCTTTTATTTTTATTATAAATGTTAATTTGTAGAATATGTAGAAAAACTAGTGTATGTGTATTTACACATACAGTCTCACAATACACATACAGAAATACATACATTAAAAAAATAGTCTACCCACATCCTGTCTTCTAGAGATAATCACTATAAGCATTTTGGCATCTTTTCTTTCCTTCCTTTTTTCGATGTATGTAAACTTCCTTTCTAGGACAAGCAACAGTGGGGCTAAAGCACTTGGGAGTCTGCAACAGACTGCCCTGGTGTGAATCCTGGCTTTGCCACTTAGCGTAAGCTCAAGCAAGTTACATAACTTTTCTACATCTCAATCCTGATCTATAAAAGAAGGGTCATGAGAGAAACTAGCTCTACAAATAGGGTTATTGTAAGAATTACAAGAGTTAAATAACCAAAGCTCTTCATAGAGTATCTGGCACAGAATAAGTGCTATGTATGAAACTGAAGAAGGCCTTTACATTATAGGAAATCACGATAATTTGGTACTCTGTCAAACAGTAATGTTTAAAATAACAGTATATATCATATGCAAAACCTGTGGGAAAAAGACTTTTTTTTTTTTTTTTTTTTAGAGAATCAGGATACAGGAACCTATATCTCAAGACCAGGGAATTAAATCTATAGTGCCACAATAGTTTAGTCATTTAATAATTAAAGGGCAGGGACTATGTCATATATGTAATCAAGAAAGCAGCCTTTTTTTGTTTTCCTGCACTGTGCAGCTTGTGGAATGCTGGTTCCCAGACCAGGGATTGAACCCACGCCCTCAGCAGTGAAAGTGCAGAGTCTTAACCACTGACCACCAGGGAATTCCCAAAAGTAGCTTTTCTTTTAAACATGAATCTTTTCTTTCTCACTAATCCAAATTATGAAGAAAATCTGCAGCTACTTTTCGTCCTCCCAAAGTGGGCAAAAGTAACTGCTCACTGTCAAAATCAAGTACTAGCTTGCTTGTTCAGGATCCAAGGTGCAAAGGTGAGCACAGACTTCAAATTAGAGCTGTGTTTAGATCGTCTCTATCTAATCTTCTGACTCGCCACTGAAGTATACTCCCAGGTTCCTCCTAGATATTTACGAAATATACTTCTCATGGTTTCACAGTACCTACAAACTATACTGAATTTGGTAAGAACAAAGACCAGATAAAGTGGGTTTCAAAGTATTTTGTTGTAAAAGGGTGTGAGAAGGATCCATTTATGATCTGCCCCACTGCCCAAAGAGCCTAAGGATTGCACTTTGGTATCTCTGCTCCAATCTGCTGTACTCAGAATGGGAGATAAACAAAGCTTCATAAGGGTGTTCTGTATTTCTGGCCTTCCTGTAAAGCTCAGGTTGGTTTATCTCAGTGATTGTTTACCACAATTGCTTCATTAAATCTGACAGTAGTTTTTGAAAGATTTTTATTAATAAATTGATCTAAAACTACCCTTCCTGAAACCCTCCTACACTGTTGGTGGGAATGTAAATTGGTACAGCCACTATGGAGAACAGTATGGAGGTTCCTTAAAAAACTAAAAATAGAGCTACCATATGATCTGGTAATCCCACTCCTGGGCATATATCCGGAGAAAACTGTAATCCGAAAGGATACATGCACCCCAAAGTTCACTGCAGCAGGACCTAGAGATGATCATACTAAGTGAAGTAAGTCAGAGAAAGACAAATATCATATGATAGCACTCGTGGAATCTAATTTTTTAAAAAAAGAAACAAATGAACTTATTTACAAAACAGAAACAGACTTACAGGTTACCAAAGGGGAAGCGGGAGGGGGGGAGGGATAAATCAGAAGCTTGGGATGAACACATACACACTACTATATATAAGATAACCAACAAGGACCTACTGTATAGCACAGGGAACTCAATATTCTGTGATAAGCTATATGAGAAAAGAATCTAAAAAAGAATGCATGTATGCATGTGTATAACTGACTCACTTTGCTGTATACCTGAAACTAACACAACATTGTAAATCAACTACACTCCAATAAAATTAAAATGTAACTACCCTTCCTTATAAATTTTCACATCCTACTACATTCTATGGAAATCAACAATTACTTCACATTTAATTCTTGTAATCTACCTTTCCCATGAAATTTATAAAAACTACAAAGAATAAAGAAAGGATAACACATCTCAAACTAGTTGTTTCTGAGAAGTGTAGTTTAGTACATAAAGTAGGCAAAATTAAATCATTAGAAATCAGAATTGCAATACTACAAGGAAGCCTTGATATACTGGATATTTTAATGATGCAAACATTTCTATTAACTGATTTTACAGTTTTGCAATTCTCATTCTTAGTTTAAAACTTTGCTAGTATAAAAACTATGACTCTTTATCACTCTTCTTTATGAGACGTTATAGATTGAATTCCTAAAACATAAATATATTTAACATAATAAGACATTTGTTAGGGCTTCCCGGTGGCGCAGTGGTTGAGAATCTGCCTGCCAATGCAGGGGACACGGGTTCGAGCCCTGGTCTGGGAAGATCCCACATGCCGCGGAGCAACTAGGCCCATGAGCCACAACTACTGAGCCTGCGTGTCTGGAGCCTGTGCTCCGCAACAAGAGTGGCCCCCGCTTGCCGCAACTAGAGAAAGCCCTTGCACAGAAACAAAGACCCAACACAGCCAAAAATAAAATAATAAATAAAAAATAAATTAATTTAAAAAAAAAAAAAGACATTTGTTAAAAAACAGTTCTCACATTCATTAAGAATCATACCTTTTTTGTTTTGGGATACTTTGTTGGACATTTATTAAGTGCTGGAACTTCAGTTTCAGTAATTATTTCTGCTAGTGCAGTTTCAGTTTCTGGTTCTATTGCAAGTACAGTATTTTCAGTATCATTTTGTTGTGAAGTAACTTCTATATCAGGAGAAGATGGTTGGATATCCGAACACATGCTGACAGTTCTGTGTCTCCGACGCTGCTGTCCGATGTGAGTCCTACTCCGAGAAAAACTTTTTCTCTGTTTAGTTCTGTTTACTTTGGCAGGAGTTGGCTTGCTAGCAGTTTCTTCTTTTGCTTGTTCCTAATTCAAAAGAGAATGGAACTTTTAATACGATGTTTATATAACTTAGTAGTTGAAATATAATGGCATCAATCTGCTTCAGAAGCTAACTGCCCCAAATTTCTTTATGAATTCTGATATATATTAAATTGACATAATTAAAAATTTTCTTACTCTCAAAAACAAAGCAAGTAGCGAGTCTCATAGCTGAAGTCTAAATTCTCATAGGATTTGAAAAATGCTATTGAAAAGCTAGTATCACATCAAAAATTCTTTATAGATGTAATTAAATTGTGGAAATTTTATTGGAAAGTGGTTAAGTGTGAAAATAAAACTAGACCTGAATAATAATACCTGAATAACTTCAGCATCACTGACAATCTGCGCATCTTTACATTCAGTTTTAACTTCAGTTTTGGCAGTGCTGATCCTTTCCAAAGCTTGTTCTCTTCTTTTCTCTCTTTTTTCAAGTCTGGCAAAAGCTTGCAGAATTGCTTCCATTTTCCTTTCTTCTCTTGTCTACAAAATTTAAAGTAACGTAATAAATACTGCTCTGAAGTAAAATTCAAAAGTCCAAATGTTCATGGCAAATTAAAAAAAAATTTCTATGATGGTGTTAGCAAAACACCTCTTTTGATGGTAGATACGGGATTAAAAACATTTATATTCATTTGAGATCTTTGAGAATCCCAAACATCTCGGTAAACCCTGTCATTACAAATATATTTCAATGAAAGGAATGTTTGGATGATTGTATGTCAATGATAAAGGTAACGCAAAACCAAAAAAAGACTCAAGAACGACCCTGCTTTATCAAACCAAAAATCTTTTTTTCTCAATAATACATTAGGCAGCCTTTTAAAAATAAGATCAAAGTTCCTAAGGTAATAATATGTTGAAAAGGTTAAATCCATATAAACGTAAGGAGTGAATATACTGACATGTCATAGCAGGATATTGTGGGGTGAAGTCCTGGGTTTAAATCATGATGCTACCAGTCATTTACTATCTCTGTGACCCTAGGCAATGTAACAACCCTAGTTATTAACCTTTTGAGCGTCTTATAAAATGTGGGTAACAATATTTACACTTCACAGAATTGTTAATGAGTTCAAATATAAAATATCTGTGTTTTCCAACCTTACTTGGAAAATGGTAGGCATTTCTTAGGCGTTATTATTTCTACTTTGGCTCTCTTGCCCTCCATTGTAATTGTTATAAGGCATTCCTCTATCTTCTGCTCTTCCTGTCTACACTGACAGTTCAAGGCAGAGACCGGAACACAGCAAGAGTTCCTTTGAGCGTCAGTTCTCTTTGGAGAGAGAACATTAAAAGCAAGACCCAGAGCCTTGGCCAGGGGGCCTGGCAAATGCTTCAGGTTTCAACCAGATACAGGAAGCATGTCCATCAACTGTCCAGTTCTCCAAATGGAAAGAACCAGGTCCTGAGGCTCAGATCCATTCGTTTTTCTTCCTTTATTGTCATCGATGTGGGAAAGAAAGATCAGTAACTCAAGGTCTGGCTGCATGGTCTTCTCAATATCAGAGCTTTAGAGTTCGAGTAATTATCAGCAGAGATTCAAGCATTAAGGCACCTACACTATGAAAACTATTACTTACTCTTTCCTATATTTTTTTTCTTTCATTGTTCCACTAGGTGAGGGAAATATGTAAACAGAACTCTTCTGAGAACTTTATAATTAGTGAAAACAAACTACCATACTGCAAATGTGTCAGTCTTATAAAATGTGTTATCCTCACCCTCTTTATTTTACAGGTAAGGAAACTGAGATCCAAAGAGGTAAGATTACTTGTTCATGGACACATATTTGCGTCTTAGCTTTCTTGGTCTGGGATGGCTAATAAGACACTAAAATAAAGAACATAGGCAAAAGATGATCTCTTTACTGGAACTGGAACTTTTAGAGCCAAATTCTTTCCTTAGATAATTCATGTTTCTGGTCTTATAAATCACTTTACTCGACCCCCTTTCATTTATGGCTCTCTATAAAAATCCTGTCTCAATACATTAGGGCTTTTCTAAAACCCTAAATTTAGAAGTCTGGAGTAACTAAAAAATATGATTTTCATAATTGCTTCACCTGTGGAACGGGGGTGGGTAGAAAGAGAAGGGGTTCATTATTGTGCTTATAAATTTAAAAATAAATCTGGGAAAAGTACATTTTTCCAAAAGAAACAAACTTGTCTTAGCAAGAATCATTTTATGTATAAAATAAATTTACCCACGGGCCAGGCACCCAAAGGAGATATTTTCTATGTCATGATTATCCAAGGTTTCCTAAGATAAATACGAATTTATGCCAAAAGAAGTTTCCTTGACATGGTCCATTATTCACTTGTTTTAGATAGAGTAAGGGTCAGAGATAAAATTACTTAATGTAAAGACAAAATTAATTCATTTAAAAATTGAACTCCCTTGGTAAACAATGCAGCTAATGGATAGTCAAAGCAAAATCCTTTATTTCGAGATTACTCGATCTTTTTGAGCTGGTCAGGATCTTAAAAATAATCTAGTACTACACTGCTGAAGAAACCAGAGCCCACGTGTATTAAGTGAATCACTCAAAGGCAAGCCATAATTATTATCCAAGTTTCCAGGCTCCTGATTTGTTCTTCTTTCCAATTACCAAACACTGACACACTACATAATGCAAAATAAAGCATAACTCTTCCTACATTTACTACAACTATTAACTGAAAGCACTAAACAGGTATCCTAATAGCTTTAACTCAGCTTCATCTTAAAACACATACTTTTTAGAAAATGTAAACATGCTTTTGATTATGTGAAGGAAAAAAAAAACATTAGTTACTAATCTACTTTTAAATTCCTTAAGGTTCATATGTCATTCAGCTTTTATATTCACCAGTGTATTCTTCGACATACACAACCAGATATACAGTATGTAATGACTGAAAATTTACCACCCACTTTATAGATCTGATAAATAAGTTTTATATAAGAGATAACTTGAGATAACTATAGCTGATTGTGCAGGGGACTAGAGAAATTAGGAGTCTTAATTAGCCCCAGCAGACTGTCCATAGCCCCTGACATCTGAGCTGGATGTAGTTTAGATGATACTTGTCACATAAGGCTACCACCAGGACCTGCACGTTTCATTATCATGACTCATTCCAAGCCACTGACTGTTCAGACCTCAAAAGTCATTTTTACTCTCTATGAGCTTGGCAACTGATAGACCCTGATACAGAATTAGAATCAGACAGGGTAATGCTGGAGTATGGGGTGCTGAACTAAAAAAACTGTGAGAGATCTCTGATGAGATCTACAGATTGCTTTTATGACATTTTTCAGTTTATGGCTTTACAGCAACACACAAGAGTACAGTAATTTTCTGTAAGCAGAAAGTCTGCTTAATAATATCCCTTTATAGGATTTTATCACTTGAGGAGTGGGTACAGTGAGAATTTTTATTACAATTTTGTGCTTCAATGTATAAACACACTGGAACACAAATTTAACTTGAAATCATGTCACCTTGTACTTGGAAGAGACTATGGAGATCTTCTTGTATGAGCCCCTATTCAGTAAATGGTGAGGGACTTCCCTGGTGGCACAGTTGTTAAGAATCCACCTGCCAATGCAGGGGACACGGGTTCGAGCCCTGGTCCGGGAAGATCCCACATGCCGCAGAGGAACTAAGCCCGCGAGCCACAACTACTGAAGCCCCTGCACCGCAAGGAAGAACAGCCCCCACTCGCAGCAACTAGAGAAAGCCTGCGCACAGCAACAAAGACCCAACGCAGCCAAAGATAAATAAATGTATATTAAAAAAAAATGGTGAAAACCTAAGGTCCATATAGTTCAAGGACTACATAATAAAGAACACGAATTAAAGTTTTATACAATATCACAACTGAAAAAATAAACTAAACTGACTAAGTTGTTAGAATTCATCCCAATTAGAGATATTTGGTAATTTGAAGCTGAGTGAAAATAAGCTTATGTACTCTGGATGCCTTACAGTGGCTTTAGAAGGAGATTTGCTAGTAGTAGGATGTAAGAATTGAGAAGGAAACAAAATGAAGACATTTAGGTATTTTGTGATTTCCTTTTATTTATTTATTTATTTTACCTTACTACCAAGTAGGAAGTGGCTCTTAAAAACAAAAACAACAAAGTTGCCTTTTAAAGGAAAAGGGAAATGGCAGGGCCAACCTACCGAATTACTCTACTTACAGCCTTGAAATAGAGAAATTAAAAGACTTCTTACTCAACTAACTTCCCTTAACCTTTTGAATAGGAATTTATTTATTAATTTTTTAAAAAATGGTAAGATTACTGCTTACCAATAAAATTGTTCCAAAAGAGTAAGTATCTCCATTTCTTCTCTACCACATCATGATTTAGTTTAACTTCATAGTACTCTTTCCTGTTTGATGTTTGTTTTTCCTTCCACCCCACCCTCCATGAAAGCTGCTCCAGAACAGGGACCTTGCCTTCTTTTGTTCACCCAGTACTTTAAATGGTGCTCAGCATATAACAAACACCCAAATTTTTAAGTGAATAAGAATTGTGTATACATTATATAAACCATGTATATCACTGTAATTTGAAGGTATGTAATGAAGTCTTTAAACAAGATTTTGGAAATCTTGAATTTACTACAAGGCAGCTGAAGCTGAATATCCTCATTTTGTTCGAACAGACAACCTATAAAAATAAACGGGTTCCTTTTTGCTAGTCAATACTACGATTAATTACCCATTCATTAATTATTCATATTGGGAAAAACAATTCCTAAACACTGTGATGAGAGAAAATGGGACTTTAGAAAATTAAAACGAGTAATCAACATTAACTTAATCATGCTCTGAGGAGAGAAAAGTAAGATGGACAATACACGTCAGATGACTTTTCTGGCAAATTTACCCTCCCTGTAGTTTACTATTATTAAAAATCCTTTTGCATCTTCTAAAGTGATCTTCTAAATCAAGTCACTTCCTAGAGACATTAGTAAGAGCATGGATTCTGTATAGTAGTGTTTTCTCAGAGTGTGTTTTTTCTATGGAATAAAAATCTGCAGGATATCAAAGGTGTCACTACAAAAAAACAAGTTGCAAGGACGTACAACTTGAGGAAATGCTGACAATTTCTCAAGAGGTTTCAAACACACCATGTATACTGGAAATCTCGAAGTTGGGGACAAGGTATACTGTTTACTAAAGTCAACTGGCCACAAAGCTCTCTCTTTCACAAAACATCTTAAATTAGAGTTCCATGGAATACTTTCTGACGTGAAGGATCAAGGCTGAGAAAATTGTGGAGAATCCTGCATCCTGCCTGGACGATCGATAAGCTTCATTTAGTTCACACTCATGGGCCTATCTATAGCTTTCCTCAAACGGCTGCCAGGAACATCTAATAAGCTCAATTATAGACCACCTACTTTTATAAAAGCCAGACCTTTTTTTTTCCCCTAGAAGCTAGGGCTAAGGCAATGAGCCCTACAAATCCTTGCCCTTATGTAGTTTATATTCTAGTGATATACAGTTAATTCTAGATTGTCCTAGATGCTTGACACGTTTAAGAAACTCATACCTAGGTGACTGACTATCCCTTCATATCCTTCTGTCGGTCTCAAATTTCTATCCTCCTACATGTGAAGACCACCTGAACCACCTTCCATGGACTCCAGTTTAAGCAATCTGACTATAATAGGCCATCAAATATTACCAAGACTATATTCCCAAAGTAGTCTTTCCATAAGGTTGTGGAAAATTATTTTGAAAATATAATATTAAAAGATACTACAAAGGAGGTTCTTTTCATTTCATTATAAATGGGGTGGAGGAGGGGAAGCAAGCCTCCTTTTGAATTTAAATCTGTCTAAGGTTTTATATTTTTAATCAATCATCTGTTCATCAAAATAAGGTGAGCTTCCCAATATCTAACCCCCTTCTGTACACTTAACCTCTGACAAGGTTATGGCCACCTAACTTCAACTCAACTACCATGGACCTGGGAGAGTCTACTCAGTAGTACCCCGGTTTTGAAACCAGGTGAGTATAAACAGCCTGCTGTATTTCAACTTACCATATTATTGTATTTCAACCCACTGTATTTCAGCTTAAGATTCTCCCAAGTCAATTCCAACCCACTGCCAAAGAAGTACCTCTTACTGCTAGCTAAAGAGAAAATGTCTAATAACCATCTATTCAGTTCCATACCATTTAGCCACAAGTGAGCTTTTGTAAGGAGAGGACAAAATATAATGGAGGAAAAAGGAAAATGTTAATAAAAGAATGGCTTTCTACCCTGGCCCCCTAATGATTTGCGTATTCTTTCATGAAATCTTCATCATTCAGCATTTCATGTGATCTACAATCAACCAATCTTATTTTCCTATATCCCTCCTCACCGCCCCCCCCCCAAAAAAACAGCCTATAATTCCAGCCAAATGTGATTTATCACATAACTACCTCCAGGCTATTTCCCCTAGAGAAATAACCACCCATTCAATACCACACAATTTAGCCACAAACTAATCTGCACTTGTTTAAACATCATAAGGTAATCGTAAATTCTACCTAGTTCATGAAATGGCCTCTGATCCTTCCAGCTATAAGTTACCTATCATATATCTCCTTTACCACACTTCCTGCTGCATTTTAACTATTTTCTAAAAGCCCTTGAAGGCAGAGACATTATCTTCCACTCTCAACAAAAAAAAGCAAAGTAGCAACCAAATTACATAAATCACTGGTGCTATTTTTGGAGACTGAGCAATATGCTAATATTAGGTTGTATATGGAATTGCCATTTGTGTAGGTAAAAACTATCAAATCAACAATTTCATATGGTTCAAGCTATACTACAAAAGGATGGGCTGAAGTATATTTGAATTTGGACATTACATGGTACTTATCTGGGAGGAAAGTCTGACTCTATATTTCAATCTCATAGATACACATGAGAACTGGTATCTCCTATTATAATGCTTTAAAGTCTGTCCTGTCACAGGAGAAAATTTAAATCAGTTTGACCTAAGTTTCTCAGGAGTTGACCTATCTTTCCAATTACTGATGTTAACATAGCCAATATAAAAGGCAAACACTGGAATAATAAAGGCTGATGAGTATTTAAACTTTTCAAAACAAAATATTTCAATCCACAAATACTAATACCTTGGGGAGCGGGAGGGGGCCATACCAATTGCTTAAGAATTCTAAGATGCATGCTTTTGCATTCTAGTCATTTGAGTATAGCAAAAATTCTATAATTAAAACATCAAGGCAAACATAGCAATTACAACTAACAACATTACAGTGACTTTGAAGGCTACAGGTTAAGGAGCCAAGGATTTTTAAATACTTATTTCAAAAGGGAACCCCCGGGCTTCCCTGGTGGCGCAGTGGTTGAGAGTCTGCCTGCCAATGCAGGGGACACGGGTTTGAGCCCTGGTCTGGGAGGATCCCACGTGCCGCGGAGCAACTGGGCCCGTGAGCCACAACTACTGAGCCTGCGCGTCTGGAGCCTGTGCTCCACGACAGGAGAGGCCGTGACAGTGAGAGGCCCCCGCACCGCGATGAAGAGTGGCCCCCACTTGCCGCAACTGGAGAAAGCCCTCGCACAGAAACTAAGACCCAACACAGCCAAAAATAAATGGATAAATAAATAAATAATAAAAATAAGGAATTCCTTTAAAAAAAAAAAAAAAAAAAAGGGAACCCCCGTACACTGTTGGTGGGAATGTAAATTGGTGCAGTCACTAAGGAAAACAGTATGGTGGTTCCTCAAAAAATTAAAAATAGGATCCAGCAATTCCACTTCTCAGTCTGTAAAGAAAACAAAACCACTAATTTGAAAACATACATGTACCCCAATGTTCACAGCAGCATTATTTATAATTGCCAAGATATGGCAGCAACCTAAGAGTCCATCAACAGATGAATGGATAAAGATGTGACCGATACACATATATGTGTGTGTGTGTGTGTGTGTATATGACACACACACACACAATGGACTACTTACTCAGCCATAAAAAAATGAAATTTTGCCATTTGCAGCAACATGGATGTGGAAGGCATTATGCTAAGTGAAATAAGTCAGAGAAAGACAAATACTGTATGATATCTCTTATATGTGGAATCTAAAAAATACAACTAGTGAATAAGAAAAAAGAAGCAGACTCACAGATATAGATAAACTAGTGGTTACCAGTGGGGAGAGGGAGGGGGGGAGGGGAAATATAGGGGTAGCAGATTAAGAGGTACAAACTACTAGGTATAAAATAAGCTACAAGGATATATTGTACAGCACAGGGAATACAGCCAATATTTTTTAATAACTATAAATGGAGTATATATAACCTTTAAAAACTGTGAATCACTATTGTACGCCTGTAACTTATACAATATTGTACATCAACAATACTTGAATAAAAAATATTTCATATCCCTTCAAAATACCAAATTCTAAATACGTTTGTTTATTCCTATGAAAAATACTCAGCTGCACAGCCACCTTAGTGGCATATATTAAAATGAATACGCTACAACAGATATAAAAACATGAAGTATTCATTTATATTAATATAGCATACTAGTAGACAAAATCTGGACAAAACCGGATTCCCAAGTACGCCTTTTTGTCTACCGATCCAAAGTTCCATCATGTCCAACAAAAAGGCATTTCTCTTTCCTTCTGCGATCTCAAAATGAGGATGTTCTAAGCTCCACTAACTTCCTCAGCACCGAAAGAAGGAAGTATTTTAAAAGTAGCCCCAGAGTCATATAACAAACCTCCAGGTTTGAGGGTTTTTTTCCTCTCATTTCTCTCCCCCCAAAAGCATTGTAATAGCTATTTGTATCGGATGCATGCCTCATACAGAAACCAATCATACCCTAAAGTGATCTTCTAAAACTTTCTGCAGGAGTATTGCAAAGACAAGGCTGTGGCAATTGTGGAATGAACAGGCCAGTATTGACCGTCTAGTCAAGAAAGGGCCATAGGTAATTTGGGTAGGTACCGGTAATTTATTAGATGTAACCCACTCTTGAAAAAGGTTCAAGATAATTCCTTTAGGTAGAGGAAGAACTCCTTTTTCTTTATAAGCAACCTCCTCCAATATTTTCCCCTATATTTGTTTTTCTTCTCTCCTATTCCTAACACTACCCTGTCCCATCAGAGCAGTGCTTCTGAAATCCTGAGGCTGTGAAACAGTTCTGCATTGCTTTTGCAATTTTGAACATCAACAATACATCAGTGTTAGAGGAATGACCATCAAGGCAATAAGATAGAGTTACATTTAAGCAGGCCTACAATGACCAAAATCCAAAGATCCTACCGCTAAGTATATGACACCTGAGATTCCATGAAATACAACAGAAAATCACTAAAACAGGAAACAAGGGAGCATATAAAATAAAGGGGAGTGGGGAAAACCCGTACTAAGATCATCAGTTGGTATATAAAGTCATTTTCAAATCTTAAGGCAAACTATATCATAATATCTTGTTAACTGGCCTAGACATTGTATCAATTGCTAAATTACCATGGATTTTTAAGAAAATATCTTGTCCTAGTTTTTATACAGGTTAAGATATTTCAAATAAATAGTACAAGGAGTATAAATACTAAAGTTATTTTAATGAAAACCTTATTTTATGATAGCAGTATGAGATGCAAAAATAGCAGCTGCCAAACAGTGGGTTTTCTTCTTTTTTGCATAAGCCATTTATTTAGTGCTATTATAAGCTTTAAAATTCCATTTTTGTTTTATATTTAAATTATGAAGAGAAAGGATACATTTAGTTAATGAAAAACATTTTGAACAGTAATTCTGGCATTAAAATTTATTAATAGTACTCTGCTTCAAAAATGTTAAAAAATTATTTCTTAAATGTCAGAAATTCTAAATTGTCTAATGAATACAGTGAAAATACAAAAGATTAGTGGAAGTTACTTGAATGGTAATGACAAAGCCAAATAGAAATGCTCAGTGACACATCATGTTTGCTAACTTCAAAGAACAGGGTAAAGGCCCTCCTAAAGGCAGCAGCAAGTATTTTGGGAAGAGCAGTGTCACTAAACCCAAGTGACAGCATGAAGCTGCTACTGGCCTTCCAACTTACCATCTTCCTTCTCCTTTCTGCAATCTGTTCCTCTGACTCCATTTCTACTTCATTGCTAATGGGAGTTTTTTCTTCTATATCATCAATAAAATCTGGTTCCTGAAAGATGGAAATGATGGCTTTATAGAAACTACTACTCCATCTAGAAACTAGAGGCACAGAACCATGTATTTTAAATGTCTTTCAACCAGAATTAATTAAACATAAAAATTACAATAGTACTTAAATCCATTTCAGAAACTTAAAACTGGTGCCTAATTCAGGAAACTTTTCAAAATCATGCAATCAAATAATTTTGTTTCTCAAAGTTCTAGTCAATAATGTTCTTTATCAATAGAGTCCACAAAGCCTTAAGTTTATATTCTTACCAACACATAAACATATAAATTATTTCACAAAACCCAGTGCCTACAAATACCAAGTGCTTAATAAATGTTTGTTCAATTTAACACTTAAGGGAAACTATCCTTAGAAGACAAGACAATGGAGACGAATAAAAGCTTACTTAATCTTCACATTTAAAAGGTCCCTCCTAACTAACTTCCATTTGTTTAGAGGGCATATAACAAAATACTTCCTGGTGAAGCAGAAGTACAGGCCAAACTCTTCCCCCAAATTTATCTTACGTGTTTTTAAAAGAACTTCCTCTCAAAAATCTTATGTCACCCCTATAGAACTGATTTCATTATGTCCCAAATATTAAAGGAAAAGAATCATATGGCTTAAGACTTTAAATAAGAACATTTATTATAAACATAAGGACAGTGCCATCTGGAAGAATTTTTTTAATTACCCAGTTTTAGGAAAATCTTGTATTCAATTCTACAAGGATTTGCTGGGTGAGCTGTTTCTTAAAAGTTTAGCAAATATTGTACAAATTCTAGCAGAACCTGTATTTTACATTTATAAGTACTTCATTAAATAACAGAATAGACTTAAAAAGTTTAAGCCATTTTATATAAAAAAGGGGATAAAATATGACAAATTAATTTTCTTCTGTTAACTTCTTTCATCAAGAATCAGTAGAGCATAGTTCAGTACCTGATTATTTGATACTGATAGTCTCAGTGGAGAAAGCTTTCTCTGTTTAGTTTCCGGGCTCTTCATTTTGTTCGCTGTCCCTTCACAATCCAAAGTAATATTCTGATTTTGGGTATCTTTTTCTTTTGAAATATCCTTTTCTTTTTTTCCTTTCTTCCTTCTGGTCTCATAACCACTATTGATGTTTTCCGTGGATTCAGAACTACGTTTCAGAACAGGGCACTCTGGATTTTCTTTGAGGCATGCACAATCCACCTTGTACTTACTGGAAAGAAAACCAGTTAAATATTTGTTCAAGATATAGACTGTAATATTTTCTAATCCATTTTAAGCTACACCTCCACAAAACTGTATGCTATTACTAATTATAAGCAATCGTTTTCGCTAATTTTCATTCCTTGTAACTATGACGAAATAAATTTTCTCATAAAAACAATATAATAATTAGAAGTTGATTTCTGACCAGAGATTGGGCCCTCAATCATAAGGATAACCAGTGATGGGTTACAGAAGGAAAAAAACCCAATAAATTAAAACTGAGTCTTTTTTTTTTTTTTTAAATTGAAGTATATAGCTTTTAAAAAAAATTTATTTATTTATTTATTTATTTTTGGCTGCGTTGGGTCTTCGTTTCTGTGCAAGGGCTTTCTCTAGTTGTGGCAAGTGGGGGCCAACTCTCCATCGCGGTGCGCGGGCCTCTCACTATCGCGGCCTCTCTTATTGCAGAGCACAGGCTCCAGACGCGCAGGCTCAGTAGTTGTGGCTCCACGGGCCTAGTTGCTCTGCGGCATGTGGGATCTTCCCAGACCAGGGCTCGAATCCGCGTCCCCTGCATTGGCAGGCGGATTCCCAACCACTGCGCCACCAGGGAAGCCCAAAACTGAGTCTTTTTAAGTCAAATGATACCATGGCTTATATTAAGGCAAAAACCCCAGGTTACCTCAGAGTGCTATAAAGTGTATATGCAGAATATGATAAAATACTCTAAATCTGACCTAAATAAAAAATGCTAGGTACAATAAATACCAAACCTTACACTTTAAGGAATGATTTCAATAACCAGGGTCCTTATGTCTTATACTTTAAGGAATGATTTCAGTAACCAGGGTTCTTTAAAAAGCTACCTTGATAAAACTGAATGTCATGTTTGCTTTTGCCCTTAGGTATTCCCTCTTTCAAATAAACGGAAGCTTGAAAAATAACTGCACTACC
The DNA here is from genome assembly GCF_028021215.1 of Eschrichtius robustus. Lineage (NCBI taxonomy): Eukaryota > Metazoa > Chordata > Mammalia > Artiodactyla > Eschrichtiidae > Eschrichtius > Eschrichtius robustus. The sequence goes on from NC_090831.1 coordinate 19,150,984, forward strand.
TCTCATCTTCACAGTAGTGATAATTATTACTTCCATTTTACAGATGAGATTAAAGCTCAGAGGGTCAGTATCTTGTCCAAAGTCACACATTAAGTGGTAGGGATGACCTTCAAATACAGGTCTGAGTCCAAAGCCCACACTTTTCAGCTCTTCAGTATTTCTTAACTCTCTGCCCTCTTGTCTACCACCAAGAGTCAGTTCATCTCTAGGATACAGGCTGAATGCCCAAACCAGAGTTAAACAATAATGGAAGACTCCCACTTTGCATGTTTTGAGTAGTTTAATGTTTGTTCATAATAAAAAATAATTTACTTTTCCAAGTTTCTAATACTCCTAACTCATTCACTTTCAACACTGGTAGAAAGCTACAAGTCAAACTGTCTAATTCTGTGAATCAGGGGTAGAACTCGAACACCATGGTCTACCCCTCACCCCTCCAAATCAGGCAGTAATAGAAACTAGCTGGAAACTTTTTCTAGATATTTTCTTTGATTTTAGGATAACAGAACTGCAAATAATAATGATGACAACTGCTAATATTTATTCAGCACTTATTTTGTATCAAGAACGGTTTTAAACCCTTTACATGTGTTAACTCAATCTTCAAAATATTCTTGTTAGGTGAGTATTATTTTTCTCATATTATAATGAGGTAATGAGGCAGAGAGAGATGATGAAATTGGTCCAAGGTTACATAACTAATATAAGTGACCGAGCTAGGATTTGAAACCAGAGAGTCAGATTATAAAAAGCTTATATTTTTAACCACTGTGGGAAGTAGTCTCCCAAAGCAATGAGCAAAGAGCTATTATGCTCAATTTTCCACCTTGGTGGGGGGGCGGAGAAAGAGCTAAAAAGGAAACACTTTAGTTATCAGGATAAATCTGATTCCAACAATCAAGTAGAGATGCATATACTGAAGGAAGAGGGATTTCATTGACAGAAAACATAATGGACATTAAAAATGTCTGCATGTAAAATGGATACCACACAAACTTTTAAAAATAAAATACAGGAGGATATGAACTGAAATCCTTATAACCCAAAAGATTATAGAATATATACAGAAGTGCCTCCACCTACATCGGTTTAAAAAAAAAAAGACTACCCAGCAGAAAAATGAACAGATGATGAGACAAGTCATAAGAGAGGAAATCCAAATGACAAATGAATATATAAAAGAATCTTTGGGCTCTTAAAATAATCATTGAAAATGGTAATTACAAATATAAAAAGATACTATCTCACACAGATTAACATCGATTTTTAAAGTACAGTAAAGAAGTGTTGCAAGGAAGTAAAGCTATGGGAGTATAAACTGGTCATTCACCCGCGTCTGGTAAAAACTGAGGCTGTACACATTCTACCACCCAGCAATTCCACCTCTAGGTCCCTATCATGGAGAGAACATGTACACATGCAGCATTTTTTGTAAATCTAAAGGTCCACCAACAGTGGAATGGATAAATGCCATCAGCAGTGAAAATAAATGAATTAGAGCTACACATAACAAAAGAACTGAATCTCACAAAAGAATGAGAAAAGATGAATGCAAAATAATACAGGTTATAATTTCCATAAATTTTTAAAATATACAAAACTACTCAATACTATTTAGGGACATCTACAGACAGAGTAAAAATGTTAAACTCATAAAAATGTTAAACTCACCAAATTAAAGATGGCAGTTATCTCTGGTAAAAGACAAAGGATAGATGCAATCTGGCTGCTAAACATATGGGCCTTTAATGGATAATGTTTTGCTTCTTAATTTGGAAATGAGGCACATGGACTTTTTTTTTTTTTTGGCCGCACGGTTCATAGGCTCTCAGTTCCCTGACCACGGATTGAACTCACGCCACAGAAGTGAAAGCACGGAGTCCTAACCACCAGGCCACCAGGGAACTCCCTACATAGACTTTTGTATTACTATTTTTTACAGTAAAATTTTTAAAATTTAAATTGCAGTTTCTCTACTCAGAATTAACTTTTCTTAGTGTTAATTAACTCTTCTTTAGTGTTTCAGAACAACAGTTCTCAGAGTTTCCTCGTACAATCTCCAACACACCCTTTCAATTTATACTGCAAAGAAACTTTGGCACAACTTCTTTTCTTCTGAGGGGCAATAAGTGAAATTATCCATTTCTACTGATTAACCAAATTAATTGAATGAGTAAAACTGTACACTCTACCTAAAATACAAGAAAGAAAAGAAGGAAAAAATTCTCACATAAACGAGGTCAGTATTGCTCAATTAGGATTACTAATTATTATACTATGAGCATTATATTACAATAATAAGAAAAGTTTGGAAGAGCAAAGCAACCATGCTGTAATGGAAGTTGATATCAGAATGCCTGTTTCCAAGTATTTTTAATTGCCTAGTGGTAAATAAAAATAAAAAGCTAAAGAAGTAATGACAATACCTACATTTTTATAAGGACATTAAGGAATTATTTCAAAACAACAGGTATCATATTTACAGACTTGAACTTACCAATTCCCATAGTCAAAATCAAAGGCAATAGTAATTTCAGTTCCCTTTGGAATACTTTGTATAGAATAAATGTAAAGATGTATGGTTCCATCCTCAATTTCATGCCTCACCTGTTAGTTAAAAGAATAATTTTATATTTCCATAAATAGTTATATATCTCTATAAATTATTTTCTACCTTTAGAAGCATCTCATCTTGCAATTTTGAAAACTATTCTTTTCAAAGTAATTCACAAATACAACATGGAAAATATGCCATTAATTACAAGACTTGTACCTAAATCAGTGGTTATCAACTGGGAAGGAGGTACACATCAATGCAAGTTTGATGCAGGCTCTAGGAGCATCAAGAAGAAAATAACTCTATTTCATCAATTCTATGGTGCATGTTTTTTCCCCTTTTAAAATCTGTGAAATTGGGGGTTTTACAAGTGATGGCATCTTTGATTTAATGAAACGCATTAATGGTACAGTTTATAAGTATACAGTTAAAGTATAGTTTAACACTATACTTTTCTGTGATAATACACTGTTCTAGGTACTCTACATGTATTAACTCCTTTAGTCCACATAACATCTTTTTACAGATAAAACTGAAGCACAGACAAGGTTACAAAGCTAGTAAGTCGAAAAGAAGACATGAATCTGTAAGTCTTGCTTCAAAACCTACACTCTTAACTGTAACATTATATAACTAGAAAACATTTATACTGGTATGTGAAAAACAAAACCAGAAATATTATTTTATACACCACTTCTAAAACATAATTTTATAAAAAATTTTATACTAGCACATATAAAATCTACTTTAGTTTTTCAGCTTTGTCATCTACCTTGATCAAATCAGAGCATATATTTGACTCATAAATAGAGCTTCCAGAATAAACAGAGAAGTCCAGTATTTTCTCTTACAAGTAACATCACAATTTCTTCAATGCTCAAAGTAACTTGAGACCTCACAGCCAGTTATCACCTAAATTTTCGTAATGGAAAGATGTTGGGCAGTATAAAATGCATCAACAACTAAAAACTGGTGGTCTGTTTTAGGCCACCAGACTTTTTTGTGCTTAATACTCAGATTCCACACACTCCCTACCCCTGCCTCCCCAAAGGATTTCTATAAGCTTACCTCTGCATTTGGTGTACAAGAACGCCTAATGAACCGAGCTTCATTCCCAAAAGTCCTTGCATCAACACACATTTCTAGACCATGAAATTTAGAATAGAATAAAACAAAAGGGTATGGTCTACAAAAAAAGAAATGTATTAGAAACTATTAACATTTTGAATTTAAGAAATTTCTGTAAGACTCATTTTAAGTAGGGAGGCCAAGATTTGAATATACGCAGTCTGATACCAGAACCCATTCTTAACCACTAGGCTAATTCATGCTAATAAGATTTTTACTTGCTCCTATAACCTTACCTAAACCAAAGGTAATTAATTCAGGTGGGAATTCAAATTTACAAAGAATGATAAAAAGGGAGTGACTACTGCCTTTACATAAGGATTCATAATGAGATGCCATTAAAGTTCCTATCAGTGCATTTACGTGTTTGATTTATAGCACTGTTTCAGATCAAATCTGCTAAACGAAAGGGAAAGATTCTTGTATATCTTTCATAACTTAAGTAACTCAGTTATAAACAATACGAAATATTTTAAATAATTATAGTATACAGGCTGAGAATGTTACTTCCCTAGAGATGCAAACATATTTCTAGACCTCACGGAAGCGATGGCTATCACAAGATCACATCAATTCCCACCCCCAAAATCACAAACCATACAAGAGGGCTCCAAAGTCCTTCCGGTACCAAGAAAGTCGGAGTTGAAAGTGGTGACAATAATGTAAGACCAAATCTAACATCCTCTGATAAAAGAAGGACGTGGTCACCAGTGGTCTTTGCAGCTTCTAGCAATTATAAGGAATTAGGAAAGGTCCTAGATGGAAAGGGTTCTTTATAATCTCAGGTAATCAGAGTTTTTCATTAATGTCCACCTAAATTGCTACAGTTTATCTTTGAAGTAGATTGTTTTAGGAGTGTCAGCAAGATAGGGGTGGGTAAGAGACTAAGGAATAGGGACTTCCCTGGTGGCGCAGTGGTTAAGAAG